>NC_141141.1:88575142-88942598 GCF_053477565.2 Lygodium microphyllum | reverse complement strand
TAACCAAAATTATCAAGGTACCAAGGGAAAATCTATAAACCTTGTGAAAAAAAACCTATTAAATTATTGGAAAACTTGCCAAGAAGCTAGTATGGATGAAAATTGCATTAAAAATTTGTCAACATGGAAAAACTTGTCGATTGCACAACAATTATCAACAGGGAGAAACACCTCGATAATGAGAAAGTTGTCAACAGAAAGAAACTCATCGATGGTGGTAAGAAACTTGTCAATGGGGAGAAATTTGTCAACATGAGAAACTGATCAACAAAATGGAATTTGTTAACAAAAAACTTGTCAACACAACCTATCAATGTAAGAAACTTATCAACATAGAAATATGTCAATAGGAAGGAACTTGTCAACAAGATCTTATCATAGAAATTGTGAAAGTAAAAATGTTGACATAAACTTGTCAATGTAAAACCATCAACATGAACTTATCGATGGAGAACTATCAAAAAAGTAAATTTGTTGATGTGTCGTTGTCCAACGAACTGTGATAGTGCACAATGGAAGAAGAAACATGGAGAGAGAGAGAGAGAGAGAGAGAGAGAGAGAGAGAGAGAGGAAGCAGAAAATGAAGGAAGAAATACTGCATTGTGACTGCAATGAATGTTGAATACAAAACAGTGGATTGATCAGTCTCTGCACGCAACCCGAAGCATTAGTAAGGTCTCTGGATCAAGCTGGAGATAATGGCAACACCAATGTCAGAGTGGGAACGGAGAAGTGTGTGCTAGAATTTGTAGAAGAAGTGAAGTAGAATGATAGGGGGGCATGAATAAATAGCCCCCCATCATCAAAACTGGTTGACTTGCCCAAATATGGGCCGACTACACACAAAAGGGCCATTTTGGGCTAAGTACCACCCTAAAAAAAATTCAGAAACACAAAAATGCTAGAGCTCCTCTGTCTCCTACCAAACTCTGACAAGAGCTCACAACCCAGACTGGAAATGAAAGAAGACAGGCTAACACCCCCTCTTAGATCTTGGGAGAGTCTGGAGACCTAACAACCACATGTGATGAAGTAAAGAAGCCTAAGGCAAAGGCTTCGTGAAGAGATTAGCTGCATTGTCTATCGTGGGACAATAGGCCACCACCAGCTCCGAAATCCACGATCCGCTCTTGAACATAGTGATATTGAACCTCAATGTGCTTCATACGAGCATGAAACACTAGGTTTCTCGTGAGTGCAAGGGCACTCTGGTTGTCCTCGTGCAGCTTCATAGGTCCGAACTATGAAAGCCAATCTCCTCCAACATCCAACAGAGCCAAATTGCCTCCATAGCAGTCAAACATAAGGCCCTATACTTGACCTCGGTAGAAGAAAGTGCCACAGTAGGCTGCTTCTTGCTGCTCCAAGAGAGAGCACTGGAGCCAAGGGTGAAAGCATAACCTGTAGTGGATCATCTCGAATCCACATCACCTGCCCAATCAAAATCACTCCATCTAGAAAGAGTATCCCCCTCTCCATACATGATCCCATAGGATCGAGTCCCCTGCAAATATCGAAGGACGCACAAGGCTGCCCTCCAGTGATCCTGTATAGGAGTCATTGTAAAAGAAGATAACAATGCCACCACAAAAGAAATATCCAGGCGAGTGTGAATAAGCCAGATGAGAGAGTCAACAAGGCACCTGTAGGGGGTAACGTCTGTAAGGGGAACTCCATCTGCCCCAGAAGCTTGGAGACTCAGGGTCCATGGGACATGAAATAGGCCGACACTCGGCCATATGAAACTCCAAAAGAAGCTCGGAGATGTACCTGTGCTGTGAGATAAAGATGCCATGTGCCACCTGATAAATCTCCAATCCAAGGAAGAAGTGAAGGATCGCAAGATCCGTCATGTCAAACTCTTGCTGTAGAATAGACTGAGTGTGATCCACCTCCTGAGTGTCGCTCCCTATAATGATAAGTTCATCCACATACAAGATTAGTAAAACACAAAGGTCACCCACAACCCAAAAGTAGAGGTTGGGGTCATGATCGGAGTGCTTAAAACCACTCTGTAGAAAGAAGTGATCAATCCTTTGGTACCAAGCACGAGGAGCCTGCTTCAGGCCATAAAGGGCCTTCCACAACATGTAAACATGATCCTCCTTCCCCTGCACAAGAAAACCTAGAGGCTGTGAAACATAGATCTCCTCCTCAAGAACGCCATTCAAGAAAGCTGACTTGACATCCATCTAGTAAACAGGCCAACAATGGTGAGTTGCAAGAGCCAAAATAACTCGAATGGTAGACAGCCGAGCTGTAGGAGCAAAAGTCTCAAAGTAATCCAATCTTGCACACTGGGTTTCTGCTTCTTGGGACACAGTACAAGCTCCCAAGTACGATTTCGCTCAATGGAATGGAGCTCAGCCAGCATAGCTTGTCTCCAAACATCTTGTGCAAGAGCCTCCTTAATAGTGGAAGGGTCAAAATCTTGAAGAATTTGTGACATAAGAGCATAGTTTACACAGAGTGAACTGTCCCACTAGGCCTGTAATCGGGATGATCTACGGGGACATATAAAAGGAGCAAGAAAGTGAGGAACACTTGAATCTCAATGAGCCAACAATACCATAAAGGAATCCTATGAGACTCCTACTGATGCGAGGGAGACCGAGTAGCCTCCGGAATGTGCAAAGCACCTGTCTAGGAAAGGGACTCCCCCTCACCAAGGGAAGGTAGATCCTCCTTATCGGAAGAGGGCTCCACGTCGGATGGCTGTGTATCCCTCAAAGACTCCTAAGGGAGGTTGAAGGGGTGGAAGTATACGAAGAAGAAGGAGGAATAGGAGGGGGAGGAGCTGATGACAAAGAAGGGGTGCTAAGAGGCAAACTGGAAGGAAGAGAAGGATAAAAAGTTGGGGGAGAGTCAATTGATGATGAAGAATCACCTGGAAGAGAACCATCAATCGAATCCTCGGAGGACGTAGCCTCATCAAAGATCACATCCCTTCTTACTTCAATTTTTCTGTGTCGTCGGATTGTAGAGCCGATATCCCTTCATGGTCGTGCTATAGCCCACGAAGATAAGCTGTCTTGACTTAGAGTCGACCTTCATCTTCCTCCTCTGCTTGTCCACATGTACAAAAGCATCACATCCAAAGATGCAAAAGTGGGACACAAAAGGCTTCTTCCCAAAGAAAGCCTCATAAGGAATCATGTCCTGCAATGCCGAAGTAGGAGACCGGTTGCGTATGTACACCACCATAGTGATCGCCTCACCCCAAAGGGTATGAGGAAGGCTCCTATGCTCCAACATGATCAGGCCATCTCCACCATGGTCCGATTCTCATGCTCCACCACACCATTCTCTGATGGTGTATTCAGATGGAAATACTCCACCCGAATGTCGTGATCCCTACAAAACTTAGAAAAGAGGTGATAAGTAAACTCGCCACCATGATCAACTCAAATGCCACGAACTTTGGAAGTAGTTTGTGTCTCCACAAACACCTTCCACTCGCAAAAATGGGAGTATGCCTCGCTCTTGTACTCCAAGAAGTAAGGTCACACATAATGATTGAAGTCATCCACAATCAGCATCAGATACTTGGCCTTCCCAAGGGAGGACATACCCATAGGTCTGCAAAGGTCGGTGTGAACCAACTCGAGCGGAGAAGAAGCTCACCTAGAAGCAACCTCCAGATGAGGCTGCCTGTGCTGCTTGCCCCTCAAGTAGCTGGGGCATAAAGTGTGAAGAGGAGGGAAATCTGGAAGTCCCTCCACCATCTTCCTCCGAGAAGCCTGCCGAATCACATCAAGATTGAGATGCCCATCACAAGCATGCCAAAGTAGCCCAAGCTCGTGGGAAGCCCTCGTAGCTAAGGCTATGAGCTTGTAAAGCCCACCCTCTTGTGGACCTATCCAAAGAGCATCACCTATAGAATCATCTTCCACTGTGACTGCATCTTGGGTAAAAATGACTTGGGTACCTAGCTGAGTAAGATCATGCACATACAAGAGGCTAAAACCCAAATCATGTACCTAAATAACTTTGGTGGAAGAAGACCGCCTATCTGAGAACATAAGTAAAGTCCCCACGTCTCGAACAACATGAATTGTAGAGTTGTCACCAAATGGTGACAGTGCCCCCTCTCGAATGAATGTCCTGAAGCCAATCCTTCCTGAAGGTCATGTGAGAAGATGATTTGTTGTCCATGAGCCAAGGCATATCCTCAGTGGTAGAAGCTAGGGCTATATCCTCCTCAACAAAAACATGCACAAAAGCAGACTCTATCATGGTGGGGGCCACCACGTTCTCCTTGGGCTTTAGATGAGGGTACTTTTTCCAAAACTTCTCCTTTGGATGAGTGACCTTCCCACAGTGTGGGCACTTAGGCTTCTTCTCCTCCGCATCCTTCTTGTCCTTAGCCTTCTCCTTTTGTTGCTGCTTCTTCTTCCCGCCACTGGTACCTATAGTAAAAGCCTTGGTGGAGCAAGAGCCATTGACACCACCTCTCTGAGATGCTCGTCATGCTCCAAGACAAGCGAGGAAATCTCCTCCCATAAGAGTTTCTCGCAGGTCCTCGAGGTGATGAGGCTGGTATAGAAATCGAAAGGGGGAGATGGCAGTTGATTCAAGAGAATCATCGTCATATCCTCAGAAGAGATCATTCGACCAAGAGAGGAAAGATCACCTCTCATATCCTTCATCTTCGTGATGTGCTCCTTCATAGAAGAAGAATCATCAAGACTGAGCATTCGTAATTTCTTCTCCAAAGAGATATTGTGAGCAAACGTCTGATGCTAGTACAAAGACGCAAGCTTCTTCCATGCTTCCACCGTAGTCTTCAACCTGTGAACATGAACAAGAAAAGAGTCATGAAGACTCATAAAGAGAAAGGAACGGGCTCGTGAGTTGAGCCGATCCCACAAGGCGTGTAACATGATCCATAGAGACCCCATCAAAAGGATCCATCGAGGGACTATCAACGGGTGAAGAAACCAGCTCCCATAGGTTGAATGTGTCGAGGATGCACTCCATCTTGCACGACCAAAGGGAAAAGTTGGAACCATCCAACTTGTCTTCCTTTGGGAAGGAAGGGAGTATGGGCACCTGTATCGAGGGAATCAAAGAAGGCATACAAACATCTGAAGAAATCTTTGCTGATGGAACCTTCATAGTAGATGGAACCCTCTGAGATGCATGGAATGAAGGATAGGTATGAGGAGACTCCTCTCGCCATCAATCACGAAACTCTTGACAATCCTATCTCTGCTAAGAGGAATGATGAGAAAGAAGCTCATCCTCTGAGTCATCGAAGCCTGAAAACTGGTAAGACATCTTTCAAATCTGCAAACACCAAAGAGTCTGCAACAAACGGTCACAATGTATCAGCCAATGTCGAAAAGAGACAAGAAGTGCTATCACCTGCCAGAAGAGGAGGTAGATGATGTCGTTTGGCTGCTAGAGAAGGATGCCTCCACTCCAGATGTTAGAAAAGGTTGTGTTTGATACAAACACAGGTTGTGGACACCTTGAAGATTGTTGCGTGGCTCCAGATGATGACGCCTCTACTCCTGATGATGCAGACGACTACAAAAAATAGCTGTGTTTGATGCAAATGCAAGCAGATTGTTGCGATTCAGCACCGTTAGAAGCTGGAAGAGGTAGATGAAGGTTGCAATTGATGGTGAACTCCTTTGCAATGGAAGCTCTCCTCCATGCTCTTAGATAGGCGATGATACCATGTGAGAGTGCGTAATGGAAGAAGAAACACGGAGAGAGAGAGAGAGAGAGAGAGAGAGAGAGAGAGAGAGAGAGAGAGAGAGAGAGAGAGAGAGAGAGAGAAGAAAATGAAGGAATAAATACTATAATGATTGCAATGAATGAAGGAATAAATACTACACTGACTGCAATGAATGCTAAATACAAAATTGTGGACCCCATCACTCCCTGCACACAGCCCAAAGCATTAGTGAGGGCACCAAATCAGGCTAGAGATAATGGTAGCACCAATGTTGGAGTGGGAATGGAGGAGTGTGTGCTAGAATCTACAAAAGAAGTGAAGTAGAATGATAGGGGGCATGAATAAATAGTCCCCCATTATCAAAACTGACTGACCTGCTAGAAAATGGCCGACCTACCCAAATATGGGCCGACTGACTTGCCCAAATATGGGACGATTGCATAAAAAAGGGCCATTTTGGGCTGAGTACCACCCTCAAACAAAACCAGAAACACAGGAAATGCCAGAGCTCCTTTATCTCCTACCAGACTCTGACAGGAGCTCACAACCAGGAGATGATAGACTGGAAATGAAAGAAGGCAGGCTAACAAGAACTTGTTAATGGAAACTTATCAGTAGGAAGTTGTCAACGACTCAAAATATCAATGAAAAGCTTTTGACAGAAACTCATTTATGTGAATTGACAACAGAAATTGTTCAACAAAAACTTAACAACAAGAACTTGTCAATGGAAAAATTCAACTAAAAGTATCAACTTGAACTACCTAGGCAAGATAAACCTATCAATATTAGTCCAAATCATCAATCCCAACTTGTCAACAAGGACTCTCTAATTGAAACTCATCAACCTCAACTTGCCAATCTCAAGCTATCAACCTCAACCTCTCAAAACAAAATTGCTAATACAAAACTTGTCAACTTGAACTCATTAATCTAAAATGTCAATATCACTTGTCAACCTCAACATGTCAACCCAAAATCTGTCAACTCAAATTTATCAATATGTCAATCCTAACTTTATGATCCCAAACTTATAGACCTAAAACCATCAATGGCAACATGCCAATTGAATCTATTTGTCTCTCTACACTTCCTAACAAACAATGGAGACCTATTGACATGAACTCATCAATGTGAATTTCTTGATGTAAAGTCATCAATAGAAAGTTCTTGATGATAACTCATTAATGAGAAATTGTCATACTGTAACTTCATCAATAGAAACATATCAACATGAACTCATCAACATCACTTGTCATCATGAGCTTATCAACGGAAACTTGTTGACACGAATTCGTCAACATAAACCTATCAATGTGGATTTTTTCAACCTTAATTCTGATCAATAGGACTCAAACTATAACTGCCAATCCCAACTAGTCAATCTTGAATTCTATCACCTTCTCAATCTCAACTTGTCTACCTGAACTTGTCAAGACAAACCTGTCAATATGAACTTGTCAATGTGAGCCTATCAACCCAAAAGAGCTAATTAATCAAATCCAAAATTGTCAATTCAATCACCTCAATACTCAAGCCTAACCTTCCAAAAAACCAAACATCTTGAACCTAACTTGTCAAGTCATCAAGAAGGTTTGCCTTGTGGGAAAACCCATCAACCTATAAGAAAGTGTGACAACTTGGCACAATGCTTGAATTGGTCCATCTGTCTCAACACAAAGGTAATCAACCTACCAACTCTTAAGAAAAAGTTGACTCACAAAATTGGGACTCTTCAAGGGGGGACTACTCATCATTGATAACCTTGCAATCTATTGACACAAACAAAAGCCAGCTCTTCTATCTATCAATCTGTCAACTTATCAAGCAAATCAATCTATTGATCAAACTATCAACAACAAGACAGGATCTCAACATATTAACGGCATGAAATACAAACTTCTCAATTTGAGACCCAAACATGCTAATTCAAAAATTGATTATTCATCAAAATCTTGTCATCTGTCTAGCTTGGGGTCAACTCATCAATGAAAGAGAACCTCAGTTATCAACTTGACACTTAAGATTTGCAGAATTATCCATTGACACACTAACATGCATCGATCATCAAGCCATTAAGTACCAACACTTAACTAAACAATCCATCCATTGTGAGACTGTTCTAGCCATTAGAATAGAAGCCTTTGTAGTAAGAATATAACAATTCCAAGCCACACTTTGTCAACTCAACCTCATAAATTGTGACACATAATAGCCACCATCTGCTTACTCAGACACATGTCACTAGCCAATCTTGCTATCTCACAACTTGCCAACCATCATGAAAGGTGAGAATGATCGAAGCTTGCTTGGAAGTGAGCTATGGCAGAGAGCAAGAGCAAAAAGAGAGAGAGATACAAATGGAAACTCCAACAGTCACAATGTATGACGGGGCCTTCCTTTATTCAAACTGTCACTAAAAGAATAAAGAATAAAGTGACGGTGATAGACACTTGCCACCTGCAATGTGCAGTGGCGGGTACTGTCAGTGTAGTAATACATGGGTGGCTAGGCAGAGGTGCCTTTACCCCCAACAATCTCTCACTTAAAGGTGAATCGGTCTCAGTGAGGAGTGAAAAGAAAAAGAAAAGACAGTACAATGTACACATGTACAACAGGATGAGAAAAAATGTCATCTCATCCAACGCCCATCAATCTCCTAAGGAAGGCAAAGCACTCAGTAGTGAGGCTTTTCGTGAGAAAATCTGCAGGATTTTCGTCAGTGGAGATCTTGACAAGGTCAATAGACTTGTCCTCCACGACCCCATGTATGAAGTGATACCTCACCTCAATGTGTTTCATCTTCGCATGGAAGACCAAATTCTTGGATAGCTGAATAGCACTCACAGAATCCAAATGCAACATAGGTATAGTATCAATCCCAAGGTCATGAACCAAATGGCCCAACCATATGGCCTTCTTGCAAGCCTCAATGGCCGCAACATACTTGGCCTCAGTGGTAGAGAGAGCCGTACACTTTTGAACCCTGGACATCCAAGAAATAGCATCTCCAAGCATAGGTAAAGACATAGCCGGAAGTGGACTTCCTACTATCTGCATGTCCTGCATAATCGGAGAGTGTGTAGCCCATAACTCTTGTATCCTGGTTGCCATAGCAAATACACATATCTGCTGTGCCCTTTAGGTATCTCATGATACCCTTTACGGCATTCCAATGCTTTTTGCCAGGTGTAGCCACATAGCGTGCCACAACACCAACTATAAAGGCAATATCTGGACGAGTGGATATCATGGCATACATCAAACTGCCCATGACTAATGCGTAAGGGATCTTAACCATCTCGGCCCTCTTCTCATCCATCTGTGGACAATTGGCCTGTGAAGCCTTTACATAAGGCCCTGCATGCAGAAATGCTCAAGGACTTTATGAATATACTCCCTCTGTGAGAGGTAAAGTAGTCCCTGATGCCACGCTTAATGCGCATACCAAGAATGTAAGAGGCCTATCCCAAATCTTTCATCTCAAAGCTCTTCTTCAGCTGAGATTTAAGAGCATCCAACTCATCATGAGCTTTCCCTACTATCAACATATCATCCACATAAAGTACCAAAATAAGCAATGAGCCATCACAAGCTTTCTTTGAGTAAAGACACGGATCCATAGCACTTCTGCTGTAGTCTTGTGACTGCATAAAGGCATCAAACTTATGATACCACTCCCTAGGTGCCTGCTTCAAGCCATAAAGACTTTTCTTCAACTTGCACACTAGATGCTCCCTGCCAGGTTCTACAAAGCCCTTAGGCTGCTCCATGTATATCTCATTATGCAAATCCCCATGCAAGAATGCAATCTTGACATCCATCTGGTACAAGTCCAAGTCAAGCTATGCGACTAAGACCAAAACCAAGCGGTCATCTTGACCATAGGAGAAAAGACTTCATCAAAGTAAACTCCATGCTCCTGTTTAAAACCCTTTGCGACAAGTCTTGCCTTATAAGCCGGCTTGGGGTTTCCAGGGATACTTTTCATCTTGTACACCCATTTGCACAGCAAAGCCTTCTTGCCCTGAGGTAGTGCAACCAAATCCCAAGTCATATTCTTGTGCAGGGAGTCTATTTCAGACTGCACAGTCCTCTCCTAGGAGTGACTGTCACCCCTGTGCATAGCCTCATCATAGGTGAGAGGCTCTCCTGCATTTGTAACCAAGACATAATGCATCGAGGGCTCAAATCTATCAAGTGGACATCTATCTCTAGTAGATCGGCAGGATCTGTGGCTAGTCCAACACCCTGGCCATGTGTACCAACTACTGCTGCAAGCTGTCCAACTGGATGTGTAGGAACACATGGCTTCTCCTGGAATATAACCGTGTGTATCTCTACCACCTTCTCAGGTTGCCTATGCATCTTATCTTCATGGAAGACTACATCATGGCTGCGGATGAATTTCTGCCCTTGTGGATCCTAAAGGCAGTAACCCATCTCGCATGCATCCCCATAGCCAAGGAAAATGCATTTGATCACTCTTAGGATCCAACTTAGTACGCTTGTCTTTGGGCACATGACATAATGCTTCACATCCAAAGACACGTAGATTCGCATAAGATGGAGGTTAGTCCATACCTCCTCTACAACTTGGAATTCCAAACCACTAGAAGTTGATCTATTTATGACATGCACAATTGTACTGACTACCTCAGCCCAAAAGCTATGTGGTAAGCCTGCATGGCTAAGCATACTGCGTACATGCTCCTGGATGGTTCTATTCATTCGCTCAGCCAAACTATTCTGGGGTGGGGTATAGGGGGCGATCAATTGACGCTTAATACCCCTCTCATCACATAGTTGCTCAAAAGAACGTGACACATATTCTCCCCCATTGTCAGTCCTAAGGCATTTCAGCCTATACCCAGTCTGCTTTTCAACAAATGCAAGCCATCTTTGAAATACAGCCAAGACATCAGACTTAAGCTTAATGGGGTAAGCCTAGACTTTACGTAAAAAATCGTCAATGAATGTCACAAAATACTTTCACCACCCATAGACTGACATGGCATGGGCCCACAGACTGACAGGGCATGGGCCCACAGACATCCCAATGTATCAATGCTACGGGTTCACTCATGTGTGTCCTACTAGACTTCTTATATGTATTCCTAGTCTATCTGCCATAAAGACAATGCTCACATGAATCAAAACATGCGTAGTCAAGGGGCGGTAAGTATTGCAAACTAGAAAGCATTTTCATTCCCTTCAAGGACATATGGCCCAAATGGGCATGCCAAAGAGATACATGTGGGATGGAACCCACTGATAAAACATGGTCAACAGAGGACCCATCAACTATAAGAGGATAGAGGCTGCTAGCTTTGGCACCTCTAGCAAGCACAAGTCTGCCATGGGCGATCTTCCAAGCAGAATCCCCTAATGAAATATGCAACCCAACATCATCAAGTTGTCCTGTGTAGACATAAGACTGCGTGTAAGCGTAGGTACATGACATACATCTTGTTTCAAAAAAGTATTGCTAGTAGAGAATTGCAGCCGTACATCCCCAATGCCAACAGTAGCAAGTGACCTGTCATCACCCAAGTGAACTAAACTAGAGACAGTGTGGTAGGAGTGGAACCACTCACCGCATGGTGTAACATGAAATGAAGCACCAGAATCCAAAAGCCAACACTGCGCATACATAGAGTGAACATTGGTCAACAATGTAGCATCACAAGAACTGGCTACAAGTATGTACTTCTCATCGGAGTCATCAGTCTGCATGACATTTATCTCCTCAAATTTCACACTGGATTTTGCAGGCATAATGCTACAATCAGATGACTTTTCCTGTACTTTGTCGTTCCCCTTCTCTTTGTGCTTCTCATTGTGCAACTCATGACACTGTGTGGGTGTATATGACCCTTTTTGCCACAATGATGACATGTCACATTAGCATTTCTCACGAGACTTGCTGCGTGACTTACCACACAACTTAGACCTAGACTTCTACGAGTCTCTACCATGGCCATTCCCACGGTCATTCTTGCCATTACCATCTCTGACTCTAGTAGTCAAAGCATGTGACACATGAGAGGCATCCAAGCTCTTACGATTGATCTCTTCCTGCAAAAGAGCACTCTCTATATCATGCAAGTTCAAAATAGTAGCAGAAGTACATAAGGCAGTGCGGAATACATCCCATGACTCACTTAGAGTCGCAATAAAAAACAATGGAGTAACCTCATCATTAAAGGTAATACCCTGCGAAGTCAAGTTCTTGAGAATAGCATGGAACTGGCTCAAATGAGCAGACATTGTCATATTCTCCTTCATGCGCAGGTCCATAAGGTGCTTCAGCCAATACATCTACCTTGCTAGGATTTTCTTATCATAGAGGTTCTTAATTTTATCCCAAAGCTGCCAAGTAGTGTGTGCTTCCTCAACCACATTGTAATGCACCTATTCAGTGAGAGACAAGATGAGGGTGGACTTGCATAACTCATCAAGCTCATCCCATTCGTCATCAGTCATAGTCTCAGGCTGCTCGCCATGAATCCTTAGTGGCTTTATTTGTGATTTTTGTACCAATACCTACCAAAATTGGCTCTTCCAATAGGCATAATTCGTACCATCAAGCTTAGTGATGTTGAAGATATCACTATTAGTGGAAGAATAACCCATAATGCAGTCCAAAACAGTGTAGACAATTCAAAACTGCTTGTTGTTTTTTGCCATAAACAACCAAAAATACCACCAAAACTAAGGAAAAATGACCACGAATTGATAGCTAATGATACTACCCACCAAGTACCATCAAAAGTACATAAAATCAAGATGATTCAACATGAATATTCCATATTAGTCCGTACATAACTGCTTGTTGTAATAAATTACAGGTAGGTACAATGAGAGCAAACTGTAGGCAAAATCAATGCACCAAGTCAACCACTGATTGTCAAAGCATAACCAACATCAAGCGGGTATAAATCAACATATGACAGTCATGTGGACATCGAGCAAACACCTAAGCATGTTAAATGAATCTGTCAGTAAGCTGACACACCCCCTGTGTAATAGGGAAAAGTGTACATAACACTAGCAAGACCTGACACAAAGAGGTGTATGCTCAGGGAGTGCGAAGCCCAAATCAGTCCAAGTACATGTATGCGGACCATGGCATATCAACCATGCAACATCCGAGTGAAGAAGATCCCATCTCAAAAGACTCAAAGCTCAATAGCATAAACCACCTGGTCAATGTCCGTGAAACATCTGTGAAACATCCAACAATGCTCCTACTAGCACAAAGCCATATGGATCAAGCCAAGAAGCTCAAGAAGGGCATATGAGAGCACCAGTGATGAAAGATCCAAGACCAAACATCAATAAGACATCATGAGCATAAAGGATTTGTAGCCTCCAATTAGAGCATCCATAGACATCAACTATATGCCAAATACAACTCTGGCAAGCCAAGAAATGTCCTGGGTTGAAACAAGCATCTAGGGTATGGCATGATAGGATTGCAGAATACTTTGTCAACATTGGATTTTACAGAGCACATGATGATCACTCACTCTATGTCTATGAGTGAAGTAGGTATTATGGTTATTACTATATATATGGATGATTTGATCAGTGTGGGTGATAGTGAGATAGAGATTGATCATGTGAAGGGTCTCCTCAAGGCTGAATTTGAGATAAAGGATTTGGGACATAGTATCATGCATTTGATATGTTGAAGAAGTATGATATGGTTGATTGCAAGCCTATCTCTATACCATGTTAATGCTAATCTTAATACACATGAGGGTGATTTGATTGAGAATTTCACTATGTATTAGAAGATTGTGGGTAGCCTTTTCTATTTGAAGATCACTAGGCCGACCTAAACTACATAGCTTGAAGAGTCAATTTATGCAGCTTCCATAGAAGCCACATTTGGATGCAGTGAAACACAATTGCATTATGTCAAGTCCACATTGGACTGTGCCTTATTCTATAGTACACATGTACCATTGGACTTGCATGGTTACACAAATGCAAGTTGGGCTGGCAATATTCCAAATAAGAGATCTACTAGTGGTTTTATGTTTTCTTTTGGCAGTGCTGCTATTACTTGGAGCAATAAGAAATAACTAGCAATACAGACATAAAGTACAACGGTGTTGCAATTGCACCATGTGAGGTAGCTCGATTATGCAAGCTACTTGGTGATTTAGGGATGTAGGTGGACAAGAAGGTTATCATCTTTTGTGATAACCTTAGTAGCATTCAATTGGCTAGGAACCCAGTGTATCATGTGCAGACCAAACACATAGAGGTTCATCACCATTTGATTTAGGAGAGCTGGTTCTCACAAGTGATATTGAATTGATTTATGTTAGCATAGAGAATCAAGTTGCTAATATTTTCACCAAGGCATTGGGATTTGAGATGCTTTAACATTTTCAGACTATACTTGGAATTCAAAAGATCATGATAAGCTCAAGGGGGGAGTATTAAGATGTTAAGATCTACATGAGTTGGCATCCATTATGCACCTTGGTAATGTGGTTGGGTATTACTCACAGGCATGTTGGGTGACTGACATGAGAATATGCAAGTGATTCTATAGCTATACTCTCCCCATGTAGTCCACCCTTGGTTATGGCACATTTATTGTGCCATATCTTTTATCCTTAGTGGGTTCACACTTAGTGATTGTATGTACATATATGTAGTACTTTCATATTATTCTTTTATCATATTGTAGACTAAGTTATTTTTTGTAGAAGGAAAAGTAAGAAGAAGAAGATTTCAAGTCTATCTCTCTATGTTATCAAGTTTCCATTGCTTTTGCATATGTGTCGTATTGGGTTCTTCACCTCTCTCCTTTCTTGTCTATTTTCAAGAATAGTCAATCCATCATTGCTAGAGGGTTTGGGAAACCTAATTAATAAAAAACATGCATTTTAATCTGAGAGTGACTGATGGTTACAAGGTTTGACTACTCAGTGAATTGAACGATTCGCCAAACAAAGTCCCAAAAATCAATTTCACAGGGAACTTCATGATGATGAAGGAAGTGGATCCAAAACTCCTCATCTAAGCTCTACTTAGAACCATTTGAATCAGCATCAATATGTAAGACACGTTAATACAATTATCATAATAGGTAAATCCCTAACTTTCTCTTTATCTTTTCTTGATATCTACGATATCAACTTGGTGGAGTAACTTGTGACCTCAATTTGCTACTCCAAGGTCTATTAATAGAACCATGACTAGGAGACTCTTGTGGTCCACTCAATGTATGCGATTGCTGACCTATTTTCTACATAGCCACACTCTCATGCTCATCAAACCCAACGGCATTCATTGGGGATGTTTGCCCAATGTTTTGAGATGCTTTGGGACTTGGTTATGCAAGGATTTACTGCTGTACATTGTTTGGGCAGGGAAGTTTTATAAGGGACGGCTTATGCCTAATGCTCTTTGTTGACATTTGGGTGTCCTGTTGGATGTATTGATGCTTGGTCATCATGGTTTATGCCCAGATATGCTATTTGAGAGCTATTGAGCCTTGATATGGATATGGACACTTCGTTGTTGGTTGGGATTTATGCTACCTTGCCATGACAAGTTATTTTACCTCCAGTTTGGTTATGCCTATTGGTTTCGGGCTATGTCTGTGGGATATGCAATGAAGTATTGACCTTCGGGATACAACATCAAGCTTGTCTTTGGTTTCAGATCTTCATTTGATCTTGAGCTCGGCTTTGGAATGCATTTGACACTCCGTATTGGATGTACATATGGCATGTATGTTACCTATGTTTGACCGGTCTTGATATGCTTGGCATATGCCACTACTATATGCTACTTACATTGTTTGGAGCCGATCGCTACTAGTGCCTTGTCTTGGCTTGCATCTGGCTTTTGTCAATTATTATACTTGTTTTATCACATCTACCCACGTCTGGCATATTTATAGCATCCCAATCGATTAATATCAGTTATGTACTGTTTGACTTAGTAGGCTACTTTCTTTTATATTGTAACTTATCTGTACTTTGTGTACATTGTATTGTGAGAGGAAAAAGGAAGAAAAACTAGTAATAAAACGTTTTGGCCTCCATCTCTCTTCTTGTGTTCTTGAGTGAGCTTCCTCTTGTGTGCATTTTGTGTGTTCAAGATAGCAGCTCAAGCAAGTCTCCCCACCACACGATTCGTGACATAGTATCAGAGCAGAGCCACTAAAAGAGGCTAGTTTTGAAGGTTAAAGTGAAGGAGAAGAAGAAAGGATTCAAGCAAGTAAGAAATATATAAGAAGTTCTCCCATTCTCTCTCTCTTTTCCTTGGATAGTGCCTATGGAGGCATCATAAGTAGGACAAAGAAAAAATCTCAAATTGCTATGATATATGGTGTGCGAGTAGAACAGTGTACCTTTGAGGTCATTTCAGGTCTTCTTTTAGCTATGTGACTGAGAATAGTGCAAATCTTATAATCAAAAAGATGGAAAAGAATAATTATCCATCATAAAAGCTTCGTGTAACAAACTTCCTTATTGGAAAAGGCCTCTATGAGTTTATTTCAAGTGAAAAAAAGGAACCAGAGAAGCTAAGTGATCATGCTATAGAATAATTAAAAGTATGGAAAGAATGGAATGCAAAAGACAAAAATATTATATATTAACTATATGCAAACATTGATAATACTATGCTAGGACTATCAGAATCGTAGAAAGTTCACATGCAGCTGGGATAAGCTTCAAGAATATGTTTTCAATAAATACAAAGATAGGAAAGATTCCACTCAAGCAAGAGTTGAATACTTTGAAGAAAGAAAAGATGTATATAAATAAGTATATGGTGAGGAGCATTGCAAATGCCTTAGTAGCTATTGATGCAATGCTTGGTGATAACGATTTGATTTCATATGCTTTAGATGGTCTTAATTATAAGAAGGGTGTGAAAATCTTTTGTTAGCTCTATGTATGTATGGAAGTCATTTCCTAATTTTGATGATTTGGTCTCTCTCATGATCACTAAAGAGATCAATATGTAGGGTGAATCATTTGAAAAAGTGGCAAATAGGTCCGAGCCTTGTATTTAAGTTCAAGAAAGGGATGTGACAAACCCTCTTTAAGAGACAGTGATATGGGACATGCTAGTGGTAACTAGCAAAACAAATTAAATCAACAATTTGATGGCATATAGATTTTGGGAGGCTATGATAATTCTAAAGGTAGGGAGGAAGAGGTGGATGGCAAAACGAAGGTTCTAGAAATTCTAGAATTGATTACCATTACTTGAAAGAATAGGTATCACACTTGAAAGTGTTTGGTTGTATTACATATGTTCATGTGTCTGATGAGTTAAGGAAGAACTTGGACCAAAAGTTTGAAAAATGTATTTTCCTTGGATCATCTACTTGGAAAAAAGAGTATTGTTGTTATAACCCTATTATTAGTGGTGAGTTTCATGTGAGTATGGATGTTTTTAATGAGATAAAGTTGATATGCATTGGATGATGTTGATGATCATGATAGTCATGTGTAGATAGAAAAGCAGGAATCACAGACTCATTGATGATCATGATAGTCATATGCATACAGAAAAGCGGGAGTTATGGACTCTTAGTAAACTAGATATATCTACAATTAGTCTTTGGTCTAGGAGACTAATGAGCAGTCCCACATTTTTAGGTGCATATACTAGTGTGGCAAGTAATGACAACGAGAAGAAGAAAGTGTCAAATAGTAAGAGTGTGATGACTATTCATATGGTTCTTGATGGAGACCCTAGGTTTGGATGATGAGCTTGGTATTCCTTCAATCAAGACACTAGGTGTAAAGAGAGCACATGGTAATGTAAAGGCACCATTGAATGATCCAATGGTAGGTAGGTCTAGCAAGGTGAGACACCCTATTTTAGGAGGTTTAGTTTTGAGGATTATATAGCTCACCATTATGCTTATATAGTAAAGGTAGTTGAGGATGTTGAGTCCACTTATTTTGAGGAGGCTATTGGTCATGTTCATTAGGATGTAGTAATGGATAAGGAGATGGTTGCATTAGAGGCCAATAGGACTTGGGATCTAGTATCATTGCCCAAGGGTAAGAAAGCTATTGGTTGTAAGTGGATCTATAAAATAAAGCATAATATATATGGTTCTATTAATAAACATAAGGCCAAGCTAGTTACAAACGGCTATGTACATACATATGGCATAGATTATGAAGAGACATTCAATCCAATTGCTAGAATGGCAACTATTAGATGTGTCATTGCTTAAGCGGGATAACCAAAGGTTGGAGTTTACAACAAATGAATGTGAAGAATGCCTTCTTATATGGTGATTTCTAAAAAGAGATATACATGGAGCAACCAATAGATTATAAGGATTTACAGCATTTTTAGTTATGTGTGATTAGACTTTAGTAAGCATTATGGAAGAATGAGAAGAAGAGAACAATGAGAGTTCACTACTCTCTGTTATAGCTCCATGTCTTTGTCTCTCTCTCCCTCTAAATCTCGAGCATGGTATCAGAGCCTAAATGCTTGAAGCCTGAAGACTTGGCAGTGGCCATTTGACATCAAGACATCAGATCTGAAAAAAGCGTCATAAAAGAAGACTATGCCTACAACCCGTTTTTTTGCAAAAGCCATATACTACTACAAAAATGGTTTTTGGAGAAACAACCTACTGATCTTGACCGTTTTGACGTGATGTACAACTTTGCAGAAGAAAGTTTTTTCAATTTTCTCACAGATTTTGAGATATTTAGCACAGATCTGTGTAGACTATCTGTTTACTACAATAAACAGCAGGTGGTTCCAAGGCACTAGTGGCTTTCATCCTAACAATGTATATGCTCTTATTATCATGCATTTGAGAATGATACTAGAGTGTTAAATGCTCAATTTTGGAGCTTATTTGTAGGTTGGAAACAATGAATTGGTTGTTGTCCTAAATTTGGAAACAATATACCTATAGGGTTGAAGTATCTGTGATGATTATTTGCTACTGAGACAAATGCTTGGATCATACCACTTGAGTGTCAAGATTGTGGGAGAGAAGGAAGGAGTCTCACTTGTAGCTTTCTTGCTTGCACAATGAGGGAATACACAAAGAGGTGGAGGCTGAAAATAGTTTTCCTCTTCTTAGTTGTGTAAGCCAAAATAACTCTCATACAAAGAAATAGAAGAACCCTATATATGGGTCTCAAACCAAACTCAACTAACTAAGGTGGCATACTAACTAAGCCACGAACTAGAGTAGATAAGGATAGCTGTCATGTAGCTATTATTCATGGGCAGTGTACCAACAGCATCTGCAACTGACAAGTCGGTGACATAAATGCACAACGGTCACCCTGGCATATCACGAGTGGAGCTCGATATCTCAACACTCCCCCTCAAGCTCAATCCCAATTCCTACACACCAACCAGGTCTTTGAACTTGTGCAACTTCTCTGCGCCCAATGCCTTCGTAAATATGTCAGCTGCCTGATCCTCTGTGCTGACATAAACTAGATCAATAAGACCTAGTAAAACCCTCTCCCGCACATAGTGATAGTGCACCTCAATGTGCTTTGTTCTAGCATGATAGACTGGGTTATTTGCCAAGTGTATACTACTCATGTTGTCACAATAAATGACAACTGGCCCATCTATAGGCTGATGCATATCATAAAGTAGCTTATGCAACCAAGCTACCTCACATGCAGCCATTGCTGCGCCCCTGTACTCAGCCTCTGTGCTCGACACGGCAATTGCAGGCTGTTTCTTGCTGCTCCAAGTGACTGTAGCACTCCCAAAAGAGAACACATATCCACTGGTAGATCGTCTATCAGAAATACTACCAGCCCAATCAGCATCAATGTATCCATGCAACTGTATCTGAACCCCAGTCTCATAAAATAGTCCATACTACAATGTGGACTTCACATACCTGAGTATGCGTCTAGCCGCATCCAAATGTGGTTTCCTTGGAGCCTGCATAAACTGACTTACCAATCCAATAGCATAGCTCAAATCTGGCCTGGTAATAGTCATATAAATCAAACTTCCTACTTTGCGTCTGTACATAGTAGGGTCTTCCAGAAGCTCACCTGCATCTGCGCTCAGCTTCACATTCTGCTCCAAAGGAACTAAAATAGGCTTACAGCCTGTCATCCCATATTTGGACCAATCCATACTGCCTCTGCAAGAGCTGTATCCCACTTGGTGATCTAATCACCTCAATGCCCAAGAAATAACACAGCTCTCCCAAATCCTTCATCTCAAACTTCTGCTTCAATAGCATTTTCACATGAAGGATATCTTCATCATTGTTACTTGTCATAATCAAATCATCAACATAAATGACAAGTAGCATAATATCTTTCTCTGTTTTTCTCACATAAAGTGAGAAATCTGCCTTGGAAATCTGAAAGCCAATAGTGACAAGATACTGTCCTATCTTGTAAGACCATGCTCTAGGTGCTTGCTTCAAGCCATACAAGGCTTTCTTCAACCTGCAAACAAACTCAGGATGAACATCATGCATATAACCTGGTGGCTGCTCCATATAGACCTCTTCTTGCAAATCACCATACAAGAAGGCATTCTTTACATCCATCTAATGTAAAGACCATCCCTTTGATGTAGCCATAGCAATGACTGCTCTTACGGTTGCCATCCTTGCAACCGGACTGAATGTTTCTTCATAGTCAATGCCATATGTTTGTGCATACCCCTTGACTACTAATCTTGCCTTGTATCTGTTCACAAAACCATCTGCATTATGCTTCACCTTATAAACCCACTTACAGCCAATTGCATTCTTACCTATAGGGAAAGGCACCAATTCCCATGTAGCATTTCCAAGGCATCCATTTCTTCATCCATGGCTTTCTCCCATTTTTCTTTTCCCATGGCTTGCTCAAAAGAAGTGGGTTCTGGTTCCTGTATCACTTTGACCATATATGCATAGTGAATGGCTGTAAATCCATCATATTTCAGCCTATCCACAGGATACCTAGCTCTCATAGACCTGCGAAAAGTAGGTTCACTCCCAGGTGCTCTCAAAACATCCCTGGTCTTCCTTACTCCAGGTGTAACAATAGAAGGAATACCCAACTCATCATCAATGCTCTGTTCTGAGCCACTGGATTCACCATCCACATAAGAGTGACCTGCATTCACATCAAACATGGGCTGATCTACCTTCTCTTTTCCTTTTCGTGATACCTGCATACCACTATCTGCATTTCTTTGAGAAGATTCTCCTGATCTCAATCTGCCTGTCCATGGTAAAGAGTATGAACCACTGCTAGAGGACACTCCAGGTCCACTAATATTTTGTGACTGCTATTGTGAATTCTGTGCAGCATTACCATTTTGTGCATCTGAATCATCAATCACATTTACTGGTTTATACCAGTTGCTCATCTCATCAAAAACAACATCTCTGCTCACTGTAAACTTATGAGTAGAAGGGTTATAGCATCTATACCCTTTCTACTGTAGAGAGTAACCAATAAAGATGCACTTCTAAGCTTTTGGATCCAACTTGGATCTCAACTCATCTGGCACATGAACATAGGCAATGCAACAAAAAATTTTCAAACGAGAAATATTTGGTTTCCTACCAGTATACCTCTCCTCTGGAGTCATCCCATGTATTGCTGCAGTGGGAGTCCTGTTCATTATGTAGACTGCTGTAGCAACTGCCTCATCCCAGTAAAAATCTGGCAAGTCTTTTTCATTGAGCATGGCACGAGATACCTCTCCAATATACCTATTTTTCCTTTCTGCAATTCCATTTTGCTGTGGGGTATGACTGCATGAATATTGCTGCTTTATGCCATGCTCTTGCAGGAACCTTGCAAACTCATTTGAGAGGTACTCTCCCCCTCCATCTGACCTTAGGCATTTTATTTGCAGGCCTGTTTCTTTTTCAACCATAGCTTTAAGAGTTTTGAAATGCCCAAAAACTTCACTTTTCTTTTTCATAAAATACACCCAAACTTTTCTGCTATAGTCATCAATAAAAGTGACAAAATAATGACAGCCTCCAAGAGATGCAGCTTTAGTAGTCCACACATCAGAGTGGATTAATTCCAATGGCTTCTTACTCTCTTGAACATGTCTAGGAAATGGTTTCCTTGCCTGTTTTCCAAACTGACAGGCTTCACATACCTTATGCATTTCTGAAACCTTGAATTTAGGCAATCCTGCAACAATATTTTGGGCTTGCATTGATTTAAGTCGCTGTACATTAACATGACCAATGCGTTTATGCCAGATATCAATATCTGCAACTACACCGGTCCCATGTGCAAACATTGCTGCACTCAATTCAGACATGTCTGCATCCAACGTAAACATTCTGGCCTTCTTCTTTCCTTTTGCTATCAAGTGACCTTTATTTTTCATATCCTCAACAAAGCATCCATGAGGATTAAATCTGACCTACAAGCCCTGCTCAACCATTTGACCAACAGAAACCAGATTCTTGGTGATATTCGGGACATGAAATACATCGGACAGGTATTTCTTTTTCCCATCCTGCATAGACAAAGGAAGTTTTCCAATCTGCATAATAGGATGTGCAGTATCATCACCAATCTCCACAAATCCTGGTTTTTCCATTTTCCTTGCATCCTCCATCCATTCTGCATGACCTGTCATGTGGTTTGATGCACCTGAGTCAACATACCACACATCGTTGCTTTCTTCTACACTTGTCACAGAATTGTTCATGTGCTGCACCATAAACAAATGCTCATTTCTGTCATCACCCTGTCTACTAGAGGATGCATAATTCCCTTGTTGCAATTTCCTATTCATGATGTCATTCTGCTTTTTATAATAGTCTTTAGCCATATGACCCATTTTACCACAGTAGTAGCATTCAACATTGCTGTTTGCATTTTGCCCTCTTTGCCATCCACCACAACCTCTTTGGCTCCCCCTGCCTCTAGAGTTACCACGTCCTCCTCCATAGGACAGGTTTGCTTGAGTTTGCTGCATATTCTGATTTCTACCACGGCCTCCAGATCGGCCTCCTCTACCTCTGCCTCTACCTCTTTCAGCATTTGAGTAGAAGACAACTTCTTTTGAAGTTCCTCCTGAAGAAGATGCACCACCATTTCTCTGCTCCTCAGAAATTAGAAAAGCAATCAACTCCTCAAAATCAGGAAATCTTTCGCGGACGGAAATGGATGTTCGGAACTGTGCATAATCCTTTCCTAGACCATTCAAGGTCACAGAAACTAAATCATCATCTTCCACTGGCGACCCAATGGAAGCAAGTGCATCTGCAATCTTCTTCACCTTCATGTGGTAGTCATTGATGCTCATATTTTCTCTTTGTGCATTATGCAACTCTTGCTTGAGCTGCATTTGCCTGGCTTGCGTATTTGTGCTATACATTTTTGATAAAGTATCCCATGCCTCCTTTGGCGTACTTGCATCCTGAATATGCACAATCATAGAGTCTGAAATGCTGATAGACAGTCAATACATAACTTTCCTGGCTCTCTCATGCCATGCTTTAAATGCCTGCATTTGCTGTTGATTGGGAACATCAGGAAGAATTGGTTCTTCTTCATTTCCTGCAACAAATTCCCAATATCCTTTTCCCATAAGGAAATTCGTCATTCTAAACTTCCATGCTTGGAAGTTGTTCTTGTCAAGCTTTTCAGTGACAATCTGTGAGAGAGAATCAGACGCCATTACAGAACACTGCAAAAAATTCTGTCACTGCAAAGAACACAGCTTCAGCCTCACAAAGGCAAATTTGCAAAACTGACGAAAGTGGTATTTGACCACACAGTCACTTCCTAGTGACGATTTTGCATCAACATGCAACAAGGATGATTCTGTAACTCCCAGTGTCTCTGCACACAGGCATACGATGCAATTTCTACAGTAACTTTTCACGAACCTGTAGAACAGTGGTTGCACAGCATAAAACTGGGCCTTTTCTTGAGTGCGTGTAGAAAACTTCTTGCAAAAAACTTCCGCCTCCAAAACAGGCCCCGAAATGGCCTCAAATAAAAAAAACAGGGTCGCCATGGGCTAAAGCCCTCTCCCGCAGCATATACTGCCCTCTTGCTTCACCGTGAAGGGCGTCTCAACCTGAGACAATGCACTCTTGCAATTTCCGGCTGTGCTGCCTGCAGAGATGTGCTCCCAAAATAGAAAAAATGAAAGCAACACTGCTCCTCTTACCAGAACACCGCGAGCTTGGCTTGCTTTCTTGAGCTCCTTACCATGAACAAGGCTCTGATACCATGTCAAGATTGTGGGAGAGAAGGAAGGAGTCTCACTTGTAGCTTTCTTGCTTGCACAATGAGGGAATACACACAGAGGTGGAGGCTGAAAACAGTTTTCCTCTTCTTAGTTGTGTAAGACAAAAGAACTCTCATACAAAGAAATAGAAGAACCCTATATATGGGTCTCAAACCAAACTCAACTAACTAAGGTGGCATACTAACTAAGCCACGAACTAGAGTAGATAAGGATAGCTGTCATGTAGCTATTATTCATGGGTAGTGTACCAACTGCATCTGCAACTGACAAGTTGGTGACATAAATGCACAGTGGTCACCTTGGCATATCACGAGTGGAGCTCGATATCTCAACATTGAGTGGCAGATGCTTTTTGGGATACTGTGAGTGTTGAAAGTCCAAAGTTTGGACTGATTTGTTGCTGGTTATACCGAGGTATTGACTGTGGTTATTGTTTGTAGGAAGGATACCTATCATCTTCACTTGACATACATGCAATATATTCTGACCGGTTGAACATGTATCAACTCCTCCATAGAGTGAAAACTGAATGAGATGTTTTGAGGCTGTTTTGAGGCCTGAATACTCTTGTTTTAACATAGAAAACACTACTGGTTATAGCAGTGGTGTAACATGTCCACCTGTTTGCATGTAGGACACGTCTTAGCAGCCCATCGAGAAGGGAGTCCAGAAAGCGCCGCCCGGCACTCCCACGGAATGTCATGGGGTTTACGACCTAGGTCTTCCCGAGTCTGCCACAAAGCGGAAGCAATTTCGGTCGTTCCCACTTAGGACCAACCTGAATCAACGTTTTCCCTAGCTATCAAATTCCTAGATCGGTAGCTAGCGTCAAACCCCAGGCGAACTACTTTACATAGAAATGTCAGGGTCGAAGCGGATTCATGTTGCACTTGGTTCAAGGAGAATGGGAAACGAGAGGGATGCAAAGCTTGACCTCTCTGCCCATAAGGCATAGTCCCATTCCGCTCCCCTAAAACATCACAAATTGGGATTCTAGTAACCTAAAATCTAGGTCAGCGTTGCTTGCTGTTCATTTCCTTCGAGAAAAGTTCCATGCTGTCCATTTCGCTTGAGAAAAGTTCCCGACCAACCGGGACCACCCATCCGTAGGACGGACCCATGGCCACAATCACCGCACTTTCCTTAGGGTTGCTTTAGTTGTCTAATTACCTACCACATTTAGTTGGACACGCATAAAAGAACTTCCTTAATTAGCCTTTTAGTCACTGGTTCCTTCACGTAATCTTAGCACTGACATAGAAAAATAGTGTCAAACAAGTTTATTTTCAACAGGTTATCTTATTAATCAGTCTTTGGAATACATCATAATAATCTAGCCCGTAGGGTAATCCATAATCTGCTCAAAGGCAATCCATAATCCGCCCGAAGTCTATTCATCAATCCACAGGGATTACTAATCCAAGATTCCACCCATAGACTAGTATGTGGGCCTCGAGATCCAATCTCGAGTCACGTCGGCCTCTTGTGCAAGGCCTGGAAGGCAAGGGATTTACAGCTAGAGCCCCATGGCACCCAAGTTTCCTCCTACTCCAAGTAGTGCCCAATGGAGAGACCTCTCGTGGTGGGTTCGGTCCACATTCCTGGCGCGGCTAAAAACCCCCTTGATAAGGGTCAGGCAGACAGTCGGGGATAAGTGATGCTGCCTCTCCCTTCAGGCCTTCAACCTGAAGCATTAATTATCTTTCCATCTTTAGTTCCTTGCGCAAACAATGCAAACAGTGCTCCTAAACTGTTACAAACACAATCAATCCAGTGGTCATTTATTTGGCCAACTGCTAAGGAGTGAATCCTTCTCTCCGAATGCATCCAACATTTGATCTTGGATCAATTGCGACTTGGCAAGATCCCCAAGGGTTTGCTTGTTTACCCTTTTGTCCTTGGGTTAGGGTCTTACCCTGTCAACCCAAATTAACCAACACCTTAGGTTTCTTAAGTTAAGACAGTGAATCCTGGCGATCATGTCACTTTAACTTGATTTGTCAATTGCTTACTAAGCAATACATAACTTCCCTTAACTTGGCAAACCAACCCAAGAAAGGTGATGTAACATGATGTCTACTCATCCTCTTGCAAGTTAGACTTGCACTAGAGCCTGCCAACCTTATTCCAAGGAGTGGCAAATTTATCTTGCGGTTAAACCACAAAGCCATGCGACATTGCAACTTATTGCATAAGTGTCGCATCTAACTCATGGGATTATTTCACCCGTCAACGGCGTTTCTTGTCAAGGAATTATGTTTAGTCAAGATGTAGGGTTTGGGGTGTCTTCTTACCCAACCCAACCCTAACTGTACTAGGCTGACAATGTTCGGTCCTAGGGTTTCCAAACTCAATTTGAGTTTTAGCATTAGGTCGATTGATCCTTAGGGCAGAAACCCTAGATCATTGTTTGCATGGGAGTCCAATTAACCCAAACATTCTGTGAATGTGGGTAGGATCCTTTAGGTTTGAGGGTCTCGACTTGGCATCCAAGTGTGATGCTAGGCAGAATTTCTAATGTGCTAGACCCTAGCTAGCACTTGAGGTGTTCGTTGTACTAACTAGTAATGCTTATACAAATCCCTTGAGGGTTATACCCTTGCAAGTGATCTAGCCAAATCGGTCTACTTGTCTTGCGGCAAGTAACGATCTCTTCTTAGAGATGCTAAATTTGTTCTAAGGGTGTAAATAAATAGATTCAGGATGCAACGTTCCATGTAAGTATGCAAAACGTAGACTTTTCCTTCAATGCAACTATATGGTTTGCAATAACCCTTTCTTTTCTTGCTAAAGTCATGACGAATGACAAATTGGAGGATTTGCATAAAACCTACAAAGATTTACATCAAGGAACTATGCCTACAACCTTTCGTTTAATGCAATTGAATTTCATGCTTTGATAAGCCATGCAACCTTTTCTAAATGCAACTTTGATGAATGAAATTTATGCATGAGGAATATGTAACATGCAACCCTTTTCTAGATACAACATCATTAATGAAGTTCATGCAAGACGAATATGTAAAATGCAACCTTTAATCCATTCAATCAAGCATCTTCACATGCAACATGCAAGTCTATGGTTTCATTCTCATGCTTTGCAGTCCTTTGGACAACACCTAACGGATGTAAACGACTTTTGGATGCGAATCTCAACAAGGAATTTATTGCCTAAATGCAATATACGCTTATTCTTTCCACGGTCAATCAAAGATGCACTTTAAAATTTCATCGATTAACCCTAAGTAATATGCGTTTAGGCTTGTTACTTTCGAAATGCATGAAAAGGCAACATGCGACTAGCTCGTAAGATGAGTAAGTGGTTTATATTCATAACTTTCCTATGAATTTTAAGCATGCCCAATGCGGAGTTTAACTTCCAAGAACCTGGTTATGGGGATTTGCGGTGATGTCCATGTGTAAGCTTGGATTCGAGCCTTCCATGTGTGTGCCTTGCGACTTGGGCTTTGGAGCCATCGTTGATGATTTGAACTGCGTGAATTGCTCTCGCTTTTACGCAATCTCCAAATAGCCTCAAGATCTGCCTTCTCCCTCATGCACAGGAAATTCCTTCACCTAAACGCGGTTTTGAAAAAAAACCCTGGAAGGCTTATAGGAATGGGGCTTATGGGATCTCACCCTTAGAAGCTTCTCAAGAAGCTTCTGCCTTATCCAGAAAACGTGGAGGGGGGGGGGTAATGATTGGTGGAGAGGGGATGATGACGAAGGGGGGGGGGGGAGTTTATTGATGACGATGGCAGGGGGGAAATAGCAGCAGGCACTAAAGGCGGCGTCGTTATCCCACAGCGGTGGCAGCAGTCCCTCTTTCTCTCTCCATGATCGTGACCTTGCACGGTAGCCTTTGGCTCCTCCCTCTCCCTCTCTCATTTTTCAACAGCACGACAGCCTCCTCCCTTTCTTCCTTGACCACAAGGGGGGGGGTCATATAGCCTAAGGGGGGGAGAGGTAGCCACCACGTGGCCTATGCATGTCTCTCCCTCCTCATGTTCCCCACACTCCACACTCATCCTTAACTCCCTTACACACTCCCTCTCCTCCAGCCATGCATCGGCTGGGGGAAGGACTAATTAGAAAAGAAATTTGCCTAAATTTTCATCATTATCCATTTTTCCTTTTTCTAAGAAGGGTGTTCTTGTGCAGTTTGCAGTCTTCGTGCCCCGGCCTTAATTGCACATCATGGATGGGGATTTTTATCGCATGCGCGGGGTAACCACTTAGCCATCGTCATTAGTCGACACGGGAGATGACTTTGCACAACTTTTACATGGGCATGCGGGGGTCAAGTTCTATAATATTTTTGGGCGGAAATATTACAAGTGGATTGGCTTTATTTGCTATTGCTACTTGCATATAGTACAAACATTGATGCTTGTTTGGTCACATATTGAATCCCCAATGTACTGCGACATGCCTATGGTAGTTTAAGGAAAATTTTGAGCTGAGAATACCCTGATTATTGCAGATTTTATGATGTTTGTTATAACAAGCTACTTGCCTATCATCAACTATGGAAAAGTCTAGTGAATGTCAACATCACTTCTATGCATCTATTGATGCTTGTATTGACACAGTTTGTTTCTGGGATATTTTGCCACTACCATAGAAGGTTTTGAATTGATTTGAGCTTGGTTTATGCTGAGTTTATTTTTTTTAAAAAATTGTTGGAATGTAGTTTATAACAAGCAGGTTGTCAGGAAAATTGGTCCCGAATTGCAGGAAGTTTGTTCCTGAACTGTAGGAAAATTGTTCCTGAACTGTAAGAAACTGTTCTTGAACTGCAGGAAGACTATTTTTGAACTGTAGAAAGTCTGTTCATGAACTATAGGAATACCTTAGTTGCACATATGGAAAATGCTCAACGCACTGCCAATATCACTCAAATTGTGGGAGAGGAGCTTGATAACAAAAACTTTGCTCTATGGAAGTTCAGGATGAAAAACTTTTTGATTGGTAGAGGCTATTGGGATTTATGTATAGGCCTGAAGCTGAATCCAAATTTCTTGAACAAAATCCTACACAAGAACAACTGAGAGTGGTCGAAAAGAGCTAGTAAAGTACTGCATTGGTTTTCTTTATGCATTTCTAATGGGATGGCTATGTAGATTACCAATTGCTATTTGGTGAAGGATGCTTGGGATGCACTCATGAAGAATTATGGTAATGTCACACATGCAAGAAAGATACAACTGAAGCAGTAGTTCAACAACATGTCTAGGAATGGCAGGAGCATTCAAACATACACAACTCAAATAAAGACCATAGCTGACTAGCTGGCTACTATTGGATCTTGTGTTTCAAAGGATAATATGATTGCAGTGACATTGAATGGGTTAGGCAAGGAGTATAAGGCATTTGATATGCCTATTTTTGTGAGAACAGAACCCCCTGATTGGGATGAGTTACTTGTACTGCTGCTACATGAAGAAGTAAAGCTTGGCTTAAATATAGGTTCAAGCACATCTCAAGGCAGAGACACTATCTTTTACTCTAGTCAGCAAGCTAGAGGTCAAGCTCGTGGAACTTTTTAGGGTTGAGGAGAGACTCAAAAAACTTATGGACATTAGCAAAAAATGCTTGGCATAGCTCAAATATGCAAGGACAACGAGGATCTGGAACCTTTAGAGGTAGGGGGAGATCATCTAGAGGCAGAGGTGGTTCCCTGGCAGTCACATGAGCAATCTAACATGGATAAAGACTGTCATTATTGTGGAAGATATGGGCATATTGCGAAGGATTGCCATAAAAAGCAAGCTGACATGAAGGCAAAAGGTAGGCGACATGGACATTATGCATCTTCCAGTGGTACTCATGATGACTAGGGAGATAGATTGTTTGCTATGCAGCATGTATCTAAGAATATGCCTAAGCAAGGCAAAGATGAGAAGTAGTACATAGACTCAGGGGCATCCAATCATATGACTCCTCATGGTGAATGGTTTGATGAGTTAGTAGTAGGGTCTCATGGATTTGTATGTACTGGTGATGATACACAGCATGATATTCAGCATATAGGTGTGGTTCTGTTGCTCATGCTCGATTGGCAGAAAGAAGAGCCTACATGATGTACTACATGTACCTTCTATTACCAAGAATTTATTGTCAGTTGGACAGATGACAAAACAGAATCTACAAGTCAGATTCAATAGGGATGGTTGTTTTATTGAAGAATATGGCAATGGTTGTAAATTGATTGCTAAAGGCAAGAGAGATGACAGAATGTTTACTTTGGATGCATCTATCTTGAAATTGAAGGCATCCATCTTTGCCCATGATAATGGAGTAGTTTGGGATGTAGAAATCTGGCACAAACACATCGGTCATGTTAATATATAGAACCTAAGAAATATGCAGTAGAAAGAGGTTGTACTTGATTTGCCGAAGTTCAAGTACACTGATCTTGGACATGTAGGTTCTACTTGTCAGTTTGGGAAACAAGCAAGATTCCCGTTCATGAGACATGTCAGAAATAGTTCTCAGCCTTTGCAGTTGATACATTCAGATGTATGGGGTCTTGCCCATAATGCATCTTTTGGTGGTGCTAGGTATTATGTATCCTTCATTGATAATTTCAGCCGGTGAGGTGCTTGTTGTCTTTAAGGACTTTAAGAAGTATACTGAAAATGAAATTGGATGTTATATCTCATTTTTGAGATCTGATGGAGGTGGAGAATATGTCTCCAGAGAGTTTGACATGTATCTTGCTAAATATGGCATAAAAAGTCACATGCAATTACACACCTCAACACGACGGTGTGGCAGAGATAAAAAATTGGGTGCTTATGAAAGCTTCCAGGGCAATGCTTAATGAAAAGAATATGCCAAATGTTTATTGGGATGAAGCAGTGGTTACTGCAGTTTATGTGCTAAAGCGAACACCTACAGCTGGTGGGGTTCATGATTTGACTCCTTATGAGAAATTGTATGGGCACAAGCCTGACATTAGTCACCTAAAAGTATTTGGTTGCATTTCCTACGTACATGTGCCTGATGAAAAGAGGAAAAAGTTAGACCCAAAAGTTGTCAAAAGTGTTTTTCTTGGCTATGCATAAGAGAGAAAGGTTTAAAATGCTATGATCCATCCACTTGGGAAACCCTGATCAGTAGGGATGTAGTTTTTGATGAGGTGGCTTCATGGTATGGTAATCCAAATGCAATGGTCTTTGATGGACCAAGCCATCCCCACTTATGCTAAAAATTATCATTCACCTAGTATGTCTATGAGTGGACTGTGGTTCAATCCTTGGACAAGATGACTCCACAGTCGTACTACTGCATCCATTGACATATATATGTCAGTGAGGGGGAGATTGGATAAAGGCAAAGAAAAGATGTTTGATGATGTGATTGACCCACTTACATTTGAATATGAGTCACTTGGAAGTGATAGTCTTGATAGTGAATTGGGCATACCATCAGTTATGACACTTGGTGTAAGGCAAAGAAGATATGTGCCGACTCATGAGAGGCAAAGAAGGTATGTGCCGACTCATGAGAGGCAAGCCTAGAGTGCACCGTAGTTGAGGAGGTCTGAAAGGGTCAGAAAACCAGTTGATATGCTGACATACAATGGGTATTCAGCTATAAATTATGCATATATGACTAAAGTGTCAGGCTACAAAGAGCCTACGAAGTTTAGTGAGGTAGTTACTGATGAGAATTGCTGTGTCGCCATGGATGAGGAATATGTAGCATTGGCTGAAAATGAGACATGGAAATTGGTTTGTTTTCCTAAAGGCAATGTACCCATTGGTTGAAAATGGGTTTATAAAGTGAAATGCAAGTCAAATGGTTCATTGGAAAGGTATAAATCCCAGCCTGTTGCAAAGGGATATGCACATAGTATGGCCTACATTATGAGGAGACTTTCAGCTCAGTTGCCAAGATGGCAACCATGAGAATAGTTATTGCATTAGCGACTTCTAAGGTCTAGAAATTATGGTAGATGGATGTCAAAAATGCATTCTTGAATGGTGACTTGCTTGAAGAGGTGTATATGGAGTAGCTTGAAGGTTATGTACACCCTGTGTCAAGATTGTGGGAGAGAAGGAAGGAGTCTCACTTGTAGCTTTCTTGCTTGCACAATGGGGGAATACACACAGAGGTGGAGGCTGAAAATAGTTTTCCTCTTCTTACTTGTGTAAGCCAAAAGAACTCTCATACAAAGAAATAGAAGAACCCTATATATGGGTCTCAAACCAAACTCAAATAACTAAGGTGGTATAGTAACTGAGCCACGAACTAGAGTAGATAAGGATAGCTGTCATCTAGCTATTATTCATGGGTGGTGTACCAACCGCATCTACAACTGACAAGTCGGTGACATAAATGCACAACGGTCACCCTGGCATATCACAAGTGGAGCTCGATATCTCAACACTCCCCCTCGAGCTCAATCCCAATTCCTGCACACCAAGCAGGTCTCTGAACTTGCGCAGCATCTCTGTGCCCAATGCCTTCGTAAATATGTCAGCTACCTGATCCTCTGTGCTGACATAAACTAGATCAATAAGACCTAGTAAAACCCTCTCCCGCACATAGTGATAATGCACCTCAATGTGCTTTGTTCTAGCATGATAGACTGCGTTATTTGCCAAGTGTATACTGCTCATGTTGTCACAATAAATGACAACTGGCCCATTTGTAGACTGATACATATCATAAAGTAGCTTATGCAACCAAGCTACCTCACATGCAGCCATTGCTGCACCCCTATACTCGGCCTCTGTGCTCGACAAGGCAACTGTAGGCTGTTTCTTGCTGCTCCAAGTGACTGCAGCACTCCCAAAAGAGAACACATATCCACTGGTAGATCGTCTATCAGAAATACTACCAGCCCAATCAGCATCAGTGTATCCATGTAGCTGTATATGAACCCCAGTCTCATAAAATAGTCCATACTGCAATGTGGACTTCACATACCTGAGTATGCGTCTAGCCGCATCCAAATGCAGTTTCCTTGGAGCCTGCATAAACTGACTTACCAATCCAACAGCATAGCTCAAATCTGGCCTGGTAATAGTCATATAAATCAAACTTCCTACTATGCGTCTGTACATAGTAGGGTCTTCCAAAAGCTCACCTACATCTGTGCTCAGCTTCACATTCTGCTCCAAAGGAACTGAAATAGGCTTACAGCCTATCATCCCATATTTGGATAGTATGTCCAATCCATACTGCCTCTGCAAGAGCTGTATCCCACTTGGTGATCTAATCACCTCAATGCCCAAGAAATAACGCAGCTCTCCCAAATCCTTCATCTCAAACTTTTGCTTCAATAGCATTTTCACATGAAGGATATCTTCATCACTGTCACCTGTCATAATCAAATCATCAACATAAATGACAAGTAGCATAATACCTTTCTCTGTTTTTCTCACATAAAGTGAGAAATCTGCCTTGGAAATCTGAAAACCAATAGTGACAAGATACTGTCCTATCTTGTAAGACCATGCTCTAGGTGCTTGCTTCAAGCCATACAATGCTTTCTTCAACCTGCAAACAAACTCAGGATGAACACCATGCACATAACCTGGTGGCTGCTCCATATAGACCTCTTCTTACAAATCACCATGCAAGAAGGCATTCTTTACATCCATCTGATGTAAAGACCATTCCTTTGATGCAGCCATAGCAATGACTGCTCTTACGGTTGCCATCCTTGCAACCGGACTGAATGTTTCTTCATAATCAATGCCATATGCTTGTGCATACCCCTTGACTACTAATCTTGCCTTGTATCTATTCACAGAACCATCTGCATTGTGCTTCACCTTATAAACCCACTTACAGCCAATTGCATTCTTACCTTTAGGCAAAGGTACCAACTCCCATGTAGCATTTGCTTCCAAGGCATCCATTTCTTCATCCATGGCTTTCTCCCATTTTTCTTTTCCCATGGCTTGCTCAAAAGAGGTGGGTTCTGGTTCCTGTATCACTTTGACCATATATGCATGGTGAATGGCTGTAAATCCATCATATTTCAGCCTATCCACAGGATACCTAGCTCTGGTTGACCCGCGCAAAGTAGGTTCACTCCCAGGTGCTCTCAAAACATCCCTGGTCTTCCTTACTCCAGGTGTAACAATAGAAGGAATATCGAACTCATCATCAATGCTCTGTTCTAAGCCACTGGATTCACCATCCATATAAGAGGGACCTGCATTCACATCAAACATGGGCTGATCTACCTTCTCTTTTCCTTTTCGTGATACCTGCATACCACTATTTGCACTGCCTTGAGAAGATTCTCTTGATCTCAATCTGCCTGTCCATGGCGAAGAATGTGAACCACTGCTAGAGGACGCTCTAGGTCCACTAATATCTTGTGACTGCTGTTGAGAATTCTGTGCAACATTACCATTTTGTGCATCTACATTATCAATCACATTTACTGGTTTATACCAGCTACTCATCTCATCAAAAATAACATCTCTGCTCACTGTAAACTTACTGTAAAATATTACACGGTGTAGCGAACAGAATCTGAGAAAGAGATAGAGAGTACACAACATATAAGAGGAGAATCAGTAAATTCTTTAACTCCAAACAAGTGATACAAAGATGGCTCTGTCCACCCGTGCGCTTCCACTGTGTGAAGCTTAGATGGTGATCTAGACAGAAGATAGGTGAAGAGCTTAAGGCTAGCTGGAACAACAACTCTGACTGGGTGAAAGATGAGTGAGTGATGGCTGCCAAGGGGTTTAGCTTTTATAGCCCGCGAAGGTCGTTAGGTCGGCCTGCTGACCGACCTACCATATGAGCCTCCACTAGTCGGCCAGGGAATATTGCAGGGAATATTCCCTTTACCATCGGGCTGGGGGTGCTGCCCCCCTGGGACCCCCCAGCCAGGGGCCGCTTCCGCGGCCCCCAGACCCCACAATAGGGGCCCCTTTTAACTCCCTTACCACGCAACTCAATGCAATGTGCCTCGAGTTGCTACCAGCTTAACCACTCCGTCTAACCCAAAGATTAGACCCACAACAGTCACCTTTTTGCCATCCGGTCACATAGACCTCATCTGATATACAAGTCAGGACTCAACCAATGTCCGGGCTCACATTTGGCTTCTCCTCATAATGGGGGCCTTACAACTTTGAGCACCATGGATCATTGGTAGCACCTAATGAGGGTGGGGCATTGATTATATCTAACACCCCCCGTCAATGTCCACCCATAGGTGAACTATCTCCTCGACCCAATGCCGAGTCTCTGAAGATGAACTTGAAGCAGATCCTTTGTAAGTGCTTTGGTGAAGATATCTGCTCCATTCTCCTCTGTTGGACAGTAGACCAATTCCACTATCCCATCCTCCATCAAATCACGCACATAGTGATACTAGATCTCTATATGTTTGGTGCGTGCATGAAACACTGGATTTTTGGCAATGGCGATGCAACTATGATTGTCACATCTCAGCACAGTTGGTTCTTCATCCTGCACTCCCATATGCCATAGAATCCTTCTCAACCATACGGCCTCACATGCAGCAAAACAAGCTGCCTTGTACTCTGCTTCGGTAGAAGACAATGCCACTGTTGGTTGCTTCTTACTAATCCAAGAGAAAATTCCTGAACCCAAAGAGAAACAATAACCAGAAACTGACTTCCTGGAATCAATGTCTCCTGCCCAATCTGAGTCACAGTTCCCCACAAGAGAAGTTCCGAAACTGTATGTGATACCATAGTCAAGAGTTTTCTTTAAGTAACTGAGCACCTGCATCCCAGCCTTCCAATGACCCTCATGAGGTTTGTTTGAGAACCTGCTCAAAATACCAATAGCAAAACTGATATCCGGTCTGGTGTTACACAAGTAGATCAGACTGCCGACCAACCTCCTATACCTCCCAATGTCTGCTAGTGCTGATGTATCCTCGACGGATAACTTCGCATTCACTTCCATAGGTGTAGCTATCTCCTTGCACTCGGTCATGCCAAATGCCTTCAAGATCTCCCATGCATACTTCTTCTGAGAGATGAAGATATTTCCTGGCTCTTGCCAGACTTCAATCCCCAAACAATAGTGCAGCAAGCCCAAGTCTGTCATTTCAAACTCAGAACTCAAAGCCTTTCGAGTTTGGTTGATCATATCTTCATAGTCACCTGTAATAAGAAGGTCGTCCACATATAGGACAATCACTACAGACTTTTTACCATCCCTGTAAACATACAAGTTAGCATCTGAGGCACATCTTTTGAAGTTTAGGTTTAAAAAGAACCTATCTATCTGCTGGTACCATGCTCTGGGGGCTTGTTTCAGCCCATACAATGCCTTCTTCAGTTTACACACTTTGTTCTCAGAATGGGGGGCCTCAAACCCTGGTGGCTGAGCCACGTACACCTCCTCCTTGAGGTCACCATTTAAGAACGCTGACTTAACATCCATTTGGTACACTGGCCACTTCTCATGGGCAGCCACTGCAAGTACCGTGCGAATAGTGGTCATTCTGGAAATTGGGGCAAATGACTCTTGAAAATCAAACCCTTCAACTTGTGAAAATCCTTGGGCAACTAGTCTAGCTTTGTACTTTTCTAAGGTACCATCAGCCTTGTACTTTACCTTCCAGATCCACTTGGTGCCAATAACCTTCCGCTTTGCTGGTCGATCCACTAGCTCCCAAGTGTCATTCTTCATTATGCTGTCATACTCCGCCTGCATAGCAGCCTTCCATGATGGAACTGCAAGTGCTTCTTCTAAGTCAGTTGGCTCCTTTACTTCTCTCATAATCTCAACCATCAAGGCCATATTGACTATGTGAGCAGAAGCCCTCCTTTGCTCCTCTATTCTCTGAGACCTCCTTGGTCCATCTGCCTTCTCCTCAACAGATGCAGGCACAAGATTATTGTGGTCATAGAGCTGCTTCAACCAGCGCGGCAATGGCTTTTCCGGTGGGGTGATGTCAGGTTGGTGAACTTTTTCCTCATCATCTGAAGATGATGCTTCCTCCTCCTTAAGGATAGGGATAGCTCTCGGGACAGGTTCATAGTGGACTACTTCTTCATTTGATGATAAAGTGGAAGAACTTGCCTTCTCCTCCTCCACTGTATGTGGCTCCTCCTTGAACACCACATCACGGCTCGCGATGATCTTCTTTGCCTCTTGGTCATATAATTTGTAAGCCTTCTGCTCATCACTATAACCCAAGAAGATACCTTTTTTCTTTTTGGTTGTAACTTGTTTCTCTTCTCATCTGGAACATGTGCATAACATTCACATCCAAAAATTCTGAAATGTGAGACAGATGGTTTCTTACCAGTGTAAGCCTCATGAGGTGTTTTTCCCTTGAGAGCCTTTGTATAGCTCCGATTTAGAATGTAGACTGCAGTATTAACAGCTTCAACCCAAAAATGGTTAGGCAATCCCTTGCCCTTTAGCATGCATCTTGCCATCTCCACAATGGTGCGATTCCTGCGTTCCACAACACCGTTCTGCTGAGGTGTGTGAGGCATCGTCAATTGACACTTGATCCCTTTGCTCTTGCAAAAGCCTTCAAACTCCTTTGAGTTGAACTCACCACCACCATCTGTTCTAAATTTCTTCACACTTTTCCCTGTTTCATTCTCAACAAGTATTAGCCATTCTTTAAACTTACCAAAAGCTTGAGCCTTATCACGAAGGAAGTAAACCCACATCTTCCTACTGTAGTCGTCGACAATCAACATAAAATAAGAAGATCCTCCCAAGGCCTGTGTAGGCATCTTACCACACAAGTCAGCATGCACCAACTCTAGAGGAGCCTGTGCTCTATTCTTGCTTTCTTGTGGAAATGCCTTTCTTTGTTGCTTGCCCATCATACAAGCTTCACATGGTTCCTTCAATTCAGTTATTGTAGGTAGGTGAACAACCATACCTTGCTTTTGCATCTCCTTCAATACTGCAAATCCGATGTGTCCAAACCTTTCATGCCAAAGCTTACTTGTGCCCACTCCAGCGGTGGCTGTAAGAGCACTTAGCTCATACAGGTTGTTCCTTCTTTCTCCTTTGCCAACAATTGCGCCAGCACTATCAATAATTTCTGCACCTGTCTTCTTGAACCTCACTTCATGACCAAGATCACTTATGGCAGCAACTGATAAGAGATTTCTCCTAATTTAGGGAGCATGCAACACATTTGAAAGCTTTTTGACTTCACCATTTGCAGCAACAAAAGAAATAGTATCTGTGCCCGCAGCAGGGCATTTAGTATCATTTCCAACCGTCACAGTGATGGATTCTTGTAGAGGCTACATAGAACTATATAGACCTTTCTTGTTGGTCATGTGACGGGAGGCCCCACTATCCAACACCCAAGAGTCAGTGGTAGATTCTTCTTGCACCGAGGAGCACACTTCCTCAATGGTCGCCATGAATAATTCCAACTCTGCTTCAGCCGTATTGGCTGTCTCTTTCCCTTTACTTTTAAGGGTACCATTCTTTTCATCTGCCTTCTTGGCACGACAATCTGCAATTGCATGTCCTTTCTTCTTACAGTAGAAGCACTCTCCTTGAAACTTCTTCTTGCCGCCCTTCTTCTTTTTGTCACCATCATTTTTGGTAGAGGAAACACCTTTGCCTTTTGCATTGGCAGAGAATGCAGCATCTCCATTGTTACTTCCTTCTCGGGCTTTCAGCCTCAACTCCTCCTCCATTAATAATGCACAAAACTCCTCAAAAGTCAAAGCTTGAGGTCTCACCTGAGTATTAAGGGCAGTTACTAGTCCATCAAACTTTTGTGGACAAATCCGAAGACACCTTCGAGCTAGCTCTTCGCTAGTCTTTTGTATCCCAGCGCCAGCCATCTGGTCGCCCAGATTCTTAATCCGAGTGATGAATGCTTCAACCGTCTCTCCTTCAGCAAACTTCTCCACTGCTAGTTGATTCTCCAAGTTTTGAATCCTTGTTTGGTTTCGTGTTTCATACTGACTCCTTAGTACATTCCAAGCCTCTGACGCTTTGGTTGTATGCTGAATCAGAGTCAAAACACTATCAGAACAGCTTGTAACTAAGGCACACAATGCATCTGCATTCCTTCGTTTCCAAGCTCGTAGAAGATCTGCATTCGGAGGAATCATCACACTAGGATTTGATGGGTCAGGGGTAGACTGTGGTTCTGCGTCAGTCCCCAGCACAGTCTCCAGAAGCTCATAAGAATCAAGGATAGTTGTAATTTTGAACTTCCACAAGGTGTAGTTTGTACCATCTAACTTGCTTTCGCTGAAGGTTGGTGGACGAATCCTCAGTGTTTGAATAGCCGGTACAATAGCACCACCTCCTGCACCGCTTCCTGATGCGCCAGAACCGCTTCGCGGAGTCGATATCATTTCTCTTTGCTGTTGAAGCCTTTGCCTCTTGCACACTCTCCGATGTCTAGAGCCCCCTGGGCTCTGATACCATGTAAAATATTACACGGCGCAGCGAACAGAATCTGAGAAAGAGATAGAGAGTACACAACAGATAAGAGGAGAATCAGTAAATTCTTTAACTCCAAACAAGTGATACAAAGATGGCTCTGTCCACCCGTGCACTTCCACTGTGTGAAGCTTAGATGGCGATCTAGACAGAAGATAGGTGAAGAGCTTAAGGCTAGCTAGAACAACAACTCTGACTGGGTGAAAGATGAGTGAGTGATGGGGCTGCGAAGGGGTTTAGCTTTTATAGCCCGCGAAGGTCGTTAGGTTGGCCTGCTGACCTCGACCTACCATATGAGCCTCCACTAGTCGGCCATGGAATATTCCAGGGAATATTCCCTTTACCATCGGGCCGGGGGCGCTGCCCCCCTGGGACCCTCCAGCCAGGGGCCGCTTCCGCGGCCCCCGGACCCCACAATAGGGGCCCCTTTTAACTCCCTTACCACACAACTCAATGCAATGTGCCTCAAGTTGCTACCAGCTTAACCACTCTGTCTAACCCAAAGATTAGACCCACAACAGTCACCTTTTTGCCATCCGGTCACATAGACCTCATCTGATATACAAGTCAGGACTCAACCAATGTCCGGGCTCACATTTGGCTTCTCCTCATAATGGGGGCCTTACAACTTTGAGCACCATGGATCATTGGTAGCACCTAATGAGGGTGGGGCATTGATCATATCTAACACTTACGAGTAGAAGGGTTAAAGCATCTATATCCTTTTTGCTTCAGAGAATAACCAATAAAGATGCACTTCTCAGCTTTTGGATCCAACTTGGATCTCAACTCATCTGGCACATGAACATAGGTAATGCAGCCAAAAATTTTCAAATGAGGAATATCTGGTTTCCTACCAGTATACCTCTCCTCTGGAGTCATCCCATGTATTGCTGCAGTGGGAGTCCTGTTCATTATGTAGACTGCTGTAGCAACTGCTTCAGCCCAATAAAAATCTGGCAGGTCTTTTGCATTAAGCATGGCACGAGATACCTCTCCAATATGCCTGTTTTTTCTTTCTGCAATTCCATTTTGCTGTGGGGTATGACTGCATGAATATTGCTGCTTTATGCCATGCTCCTGCAAGAACCTTGCAAACTCATTTGAGAGGTACTCTCCCCCTCCATCTGACCTTAGGCATTTTATTTGCAGGCCTGTTTCTTTTTCAACCATAGCTTTTAGAGTTTTGAAATGCCCAAAAACTTTACTTTTCTTTTTCATAAAATACACCCAAACTTTTCTGCTATAGTCATCAATAAAAGTGACAAAATAATGACAGCCTCCAAGAGATGCAGCTTTAGTAGTTCACACATCAGAGTGGATTAATTCCAATGGCTTCTTACTCTCTTGAACATGTCTAGGAAATGGTTTCCTTGCCTGTTTTCCAAACTGACAGGCTTCACATACCTTATGCATTTCTGCAACCTTGAATCTAAGCAATCCTGCAATAATATTTTGGGCCTGCATTGATTTAAGTCGCTGTACATTAACATGACCAATGCGTTTATGCCAGATATTAATATCTGCAACTACACCGGTCCCATGTGCAAACATTGCTGCACTCAATTCAGACATGTCTGCATCCAACGTAAACATTCTGGCCTTCTTCTTTCCTTTTTCTATCAAGCGACCTTTATTTTTCATATCCTCAACAAAGCATCCATGAGGATTAAATCTGACCTGCAATCCCTGCTCAACCATTTGACCAACAGAAACCAGATTCTTGGTGATATTCGGGACATGAAATACATCGGACAGGTATTTCTTTTTCCCATCCTGCATAGACAAGGGAATTTTTCCAATATGCACAATAGGATGTGTAGTATCATCACCAGTCTCCACAAATCCTGGTTTTTCCATTTTCCTTGCATCCTCCATCCATTCTGCATGACCTGTCATGCGGTTTGATGCACCTGAGTCAACATACCATATATCATTGCTTTCTTCTACACTTGTCACAGAATTGTTCATGTGTTGCACCATAAACAAATGCTCATTTCTGTCATCACCCTGTCTACTAGAAGATGCATAATTTCCATGTTGCAGTTTTCCATTCATGATGTCATTCTGCTTTTTATAGCAGTCTTTAGCCATATGACCCATTTTACCACAATAGTAGCATTCAACATTGTTGTTTGCATTTTGCCCTCTTTGCCATCCACCACGACCTCTTTGGCTCCCCCTGCCTCTAGAGTTACCACGTCCTCCTCCATAGGACTGGTTTTCTTGAGTTTGCTGCATATTCTGATTTCTACCACGGCCTCCAGATCAGCCTCCTCTACCTCTGCCTCTACCTCTTTCAGCATTTGAGTAGAAGACAACTTCTTTTGAAGTTCCTCCTGAAGAAGATGCACCACCATTTCTCTGCTCCTCAGAAATTAGAAGAGCAATCAACTCCTCAAAATCAGAAAATCTTTCACGGACGGAAATGGATGTTCAAAACTGTGCATAATCCTTTCCTAGACCATTCAAGGTCACAGAAACTAAATCATCATCTTCCACTGGCGACCCAATGGAAGCAAGTGCATCTCCAATCTTCTTCACCTTCATGTGGTAGTCATTGATGCTCATATTTTCTCTTTGCACATTATGCAACTCTTGCTTGAGCTGCATTTTCCTGGCTTGAGTATTTGTGCTATACATTTTTGACAAAGTATCCCATGCCTCCTTTGGCGTACTTGCATCCTGAATATGCACAATCATAGAGTCTGAAATACTGATAGACAACCATTACATAACTTTCCTGGCTCTCTGCACACAAGCATACGATGCAATTTCTACAGTAACTTTTCACCAACCTATAGAACAGTGGTCGCACAGCATAAAACTAGGCAGTGCGTGCAGAAAACTTCCGGCTCCAAATCAGGCCCCGAAATGGCCTCAAATCAAAAAAACAGGGTCGCCAAGTGCTAAAGCGCTTTCCCGCAGCATATACTGCCCTCTTGCTTCACCGCGAAGGGTGTCTCAACCTGAGACAATGCACTCTTGCAATTTCCAATTGTGCTACCTGCAGAGATCTGCTCCCAAAACAGAAAATGAAAGCAACACTGCTCCTCTTACCATAACACCGCGAGCTTGGCTTGCTTTCTTGAGCTCCTTACCACGAACAAGGCTCTGATACCATGTCAAGATTGTGGGAGAGAAGGAAGGAGTCTTACTTGTAGCTTTCTTGCTTGCACAATGGGGGAATACACACAAAGGTGGAGGCTGAAAACAATTTTCCTCTTCTTACTTGTGTAAGCCAAAAGAACTCTCATACAAAGAAATAGAAGAACCCTATATATGGGTCTCAAACCAAACTCAAATAACTAAGGTGGCATACTAACTGAGCCACGAACTAGAGTAGATAAGGATAGCTGTCATCTAGCTATTATTCATGGGCTGTGTACCAACTGCATCTACAACTGACAAGTCGGTGACATAAATGCACAACGGTCACCCTAGCATATCACGAGTGGAGCTCGATATCTCAACACCCTGACTATCCAACATATGTGTGTGAATTCAAAAAGGCCTTGTATGGACTGAAAAAAGCACTGAGAGCATGGAATGCTTGCATAAGCACTTATTTGTACTAGCTTGGTTTTCAGATAGGTCATGCAGATCACAACCTATTTATAAAGAAGATAGAGCATGATTATGTTTTTCTGGTGGTTTATGTCGATGATTTGATCATCACCGGAGATGATGATCATGAGATTGCTAAAATTAAAGCAATGGTATAGGCTGAATTCAAAGTCAAGGATCTTGGTGAGCTGAAGTAATTTCTCAGGATTGAGGTTGTGTCTACACCTCAAGGCATATGGCTATTACAAAAAGAGTATGCTCATGATATGTTGTTAAAATATGGCATGATGGAGTGTAAGGCCATGGAAACACCATTGGGTCAGAATGTCACACTTGCAGTTGATGTTATGACTGAGATTGAGAATGTCACTATGTACAAATAGATGGTGGGTAGCTTGATTTACCTTACTATTACCTGTCTTGACTTGAGTTATGCAGTGGGGCTGATTAGTCAGTTTATGTAGGAACCTCATAAGCCACACTTAGATGCAATCAGGAGGATTATGTAGTACATGAAGGGTATTGTTGATTATGGGTTGTTTTATGAGCATGGAAAATCACTCGACTTGACAAGTGTTATACAGATGCTGATTGGGCTAGTTGTCTCTATGATAGGGGTTCAACCAGTGGTTATGCTTTCAGTTTGGGTAATAGTATGATCAGCTGGAGTAGTAAGAAGTAGCCAATCGTTGCTTTATCTAGTACAGAGGTAGAATATAGGGGTGCAGCCTTAGTGGCATGTGAAGCAGTTTGCCTTGTGAAACTGCTACACTACTTGGGTATACAGTTAGACAAGAAGGTCACATTGCATTGTGACAATCTCAATAGTGTGATGTTGGCTAGCAACCTCATCTATCATGCTAGATCCAAACACATAGAAGTTCATTACCATTTTATCAGAGAGATGGTACTTGCTGGAAAGATTGATCTAGTCCATGTGAAGACAGAAGACCAAGTAGCAAATATCTTTACCAAATTACTTGGTAAAGAGAAGATTGTGCATTTCAGGGAGTTGCTTGGAGTACAACAATTAGCTTGAGCTTGAGGCGGAGTGTTGAGAATCAAGCTCATGATCAATATCACTGACATGACTGACCTTATATAGACAGCTATCATCTTACTTGTCTCTCTACATGTGTGGTGTAATAACTGAGTCAGTCAGACTCAACCACAGTTAGTGGTATAGTCAGTTAGTGACCTAGTGTGTTTTTTAGTTATGTGTGATTAGACTTTAGTAAGCATTATGGAAGAATGAGAAGAAGAGAACAATGAGAGTTCACTACTCTCTGTTATAGCTCCATGTCTTTTTCTCTCTCTCCCTCTCAATCTCAAACAATAGAAATGCACCATCAAATAGGTCACATCTTGATGATAATTGAAAAGCCAGATTTCCAATTAACATTGAGAATGTCCATTTTTGCACTTTGTATTTTCTCATGGGCTTATTCGATAAGTTATTGAAGTTTCATATCAATTATATATACACAATGAAGCCTCCCTACAAACATGAAGAAGTAGCTATTGACAAAATCGATGAGCTATTAAATTCATTAAGTGTAGATGGAGGCAAGGTAAATATTAAAAAGGAATTAAAAACATCAAGGATAACTTATGATGTAGCACATAAAATATCACTAAGTGGAATGAAGGCGAAGAGATTCCTTAATAATATGATTGGCAAGCTATCAAAGTTAAAGTGGGAGCTATAGAAAGATTTATACAAATGCAGTACAGATTTGGAAAGAGACCCTAGTATTAATAATACTTGGCATTATTTTGATAAGCTAGTGTGTATAATGTTAAAACCATCAATAGATTATTCCACTCAAGTGAATTTCATATAGTGGTCAATGATTTTACAAAGCTAGTTATCAATGCATGGGGAGAAACCAACATCACCCACTACATGGAATACCTTCAACTCTACTACTTGCATATTCTTTAGTATTCGGATACGTTGATGCTCCAAATCTAATGTCAAGGCTCCATACCTTTGTAGCACATATTATATACTCATGGATCATATTCTTTAGTATTCGGATACGTTGATGCTCCAAATATAATGTCAAGGCTCCATACCTTTGTAGCACATATTATATACTCATGGATCATATTCTTTAGTATTCGGATACGTTGATGCTCCAAATCTAATGTCAAGGCTCCATACCTTTGTAGCACATATTATATACTCATGGATCATATTCTTTAGTATTCAGATACATTGATGCTCCAAATCTAATGTCAAGGCTCCATACCTTTGTAGCACATATTATATACTCATGGATCATATTTTTTGGAGAAATATAGGCCTTTAGAAATGTGGAGCACCCAAGGTATGGAAAAGTTTCATTATCAGGTTAATGGTGCATATTTCAAGAACACTTTTCATGGAGATGTCATCTCAAGAAAAGATACATTGTAGAAATGTTCAATTGGTTTTATAGATGTATCTTCATTCACTCCATCATATTAGAGAATGCTAAGGCTACCACATTTGATAAATCTTTTGGGGCAATAAATCCACGTGCATAACAAGGAAAAGTGGTGAAACACATCTATAGTGAATACACATGCAATATGGTGCATGACAAGGTGAAGGGAAGGGTTAAAATGGGCATGTATGTAAAATCATGTGTGAATACCCATGAAATTTTAATACTAGGTTTCATATAAATAGAACTCCTTTAGTTCATTTCCTACCTTTATTGTTGTATTCTCTTCTTCTCTTTTAATCCACCTAATGGCCCATACCAAGTAAATTCTATGATGACATCCACTACCATACCAAGGCCAATGATAAGTTTTCATTTCTCCACTGTGGGGCAAGGAAAAGAGATCCCCAATTTTAGCCAATAGGATGACTCCAATAGCAGCACAACCTTGTCATCTCCATGTCTGCTCCCCCTCATCCATCCAAACGCTCAAAGACCCTCCCTCAATAGGCCTTGGAGACTTTGAAAAGAGCTCATGAGCAAGAAGATTCTTCAAAAGACGAAAGTGAGAATGTGGAATCTAACAACAACGACCCAGAGAACAACCAGGGTGTAATGTGCCCCGCCTATCGATTGTCCAGGCGTGTTTTTAGTGGTCCATTGAGAGACGACGAGTCTAAGCAACGCTGCCCAACACTCCCATGGAATGTCATGAGCTCTGTCACCTAGGGTTTCTCGAGTCCACCTTGCAATAGAATGTTCATGGCCAAACCCATTAGGATCGACCTGAAACTTAAGTCCCTGGTGGTCAAGGTCTCCTGACAACATTCTAGCATCGGGTCCTAGACATCCTACTTTACACAAAGATACCCAAGCCGCTGAAGCAAACCCATGCCGCACTTGGTTCAAAGAGAATGGGAAATGAGAGGGTCAACCTTTCTTCCCATAGGACATAGTCCCATTCTAGTTCCCTAAAATGGCATGAATAAGGATTCTAACCTACAATTTCTAAGGATTTGATATCGGTAAACCCTTGTGAGAAGCCTCCCAATTCTTTGAGACCACCCTACCGTAGAATAGACCCATCAGGGTTCTGCCCACCTACTTCCCTCAATAGGCATTATTTAGTTATTTATTTAAGTCCTATCACATTTACGTGTGACATTTAAAGTCAGCTTCCTTAATTAAGCCTTTTAGGGAACATGGTTCGTTCGCGTAATTTACAGCATAGACACAAAAAGAGAGTAGGCCGTCATTTTGAAAATTAAGTTCCTTAACTTATCTTCAAGTTAATCTTTGTCTCTTCCCCATACATGAGAAATTATATATCCCTTCTGCCCAGTAGAAGTACCTGGTCCAAATCACATGGCACCATAATTTCCATCCTTTATCTAGAATAGGATCTTCCAACGCTATAGACGTTGTGTCTTCAACTCCATTTTGGACTAAGCAAGGGGTGTCCAGAGCTCTACCTGACCCAGAAGCGGCCTAGGAGTGAGACACAATTTCCATGATTGGCCTTTTTACCACTCGACCTTTGGCCCATGAATTGAGCAATACCCCCTCGGGTTAATCCATGGTGCGATCTTGGAGATGATCCACCCATACAAAATACAAATTCCTTAATTAATTCATTTAAGAATCAAGCATAACCAAGGCAATCATCCTAATATCATTTTCCAAGAAAACATTTCTTTATCTCCATGGCAACTTGCCATCATAGACCCCTGCCATGAATTTACCATAAATCACAAGCACTTGAGATAATCATCCAGACGACAACCAACAATCAGTTGAATGTAAAAGCATTTAGAATGTTGTTTAATCAACCAACAAAACCAATTGTATTCTTTCCAAACAATGCAAGAATAGATGCGATAACATTTCCATCACATATTTGCTCTCCCCCTTGGGATCAAAGAGTGATTCTATGTAAAAATTTACTTAACACTCCCTTCCTTTGGCTAGGGCATATGTTAAGGTTTTAAATGTCGTAAAGATGTAAGTCCTATCATTTCAATGTGAGTTAATCAATCTAGCAAGAGCATTTATGTCTCTTCTCTAAGTGACATTTATCTTTTAGCCTTTCCCTACTATGCAACATTTTATCGTGACTTTATCTTCCTTTCTCCTAAGGCAAGGAGTCGTGTATCATTGATGTAAGTTTCACATAATCTCTCCCATGCATGTACCATATATGTGCCTCTGAAAACCTTAAACAATATTGTCCTAGGTAAAGATTAATCGAAGACTTGTCCATGCTTAATACTTTAGGATCTTATACGTTGCTTATGCTATGTATGGACTTGTTGCATATGGCAACTAGGTGCAACTAACTTCCCTTGATACATGCACTTCGCAAACTCCGTCTTTCAAACATTTGCGATGAATTTATCATTTTCAATAATCCCTTCTCTTGCGGCTTAGTACTAGTCTAATGCATATGATGTGTGAATCAAAGAAAGCATCCATCGATTTGGAAATCCATTACTTACAATCGGTACTGCAGTTGGATGGGAAATGATGTCCTTGATCGAGGCTTTTGTTACTAGATTGCCACCCGTGCGTGACAATTTCTGCTTGGGGGTCATTCTTGATCTTTGTCTCCTTTGCACAAGACTTCAGCACCCTTTTCTTAATAAACGGGGGCCAATTTAGAATTAGGCTTGCAGGATGGAGGACAATCTCACATGACAAGGTATAAGTTCACGGCCAACGAGGAAGAAAATGACACATGGTGGACACCCTCTAAGGAGGGGAAGAGAAGGAGAACCTTTTGGAGGGTTCTCTCTCTCTCTCTCTCTCTCCCCCTCTGTGTCACACTCTCTCTTTCTTCCCCCTCTCTCTCTCTCTCTCTTTGTCGACAGTAGGGGGAGGGAAAGAGGTGGTATCTCCTCTTTCAAGGAGGGGGGTTTTATAGGGGGTAGAAGGGTATTATTGGGAGGGGGGGGAGTGTGTGAAGGGCCTAGTATGGATTGGCCCTCTCTCTCACTCTCTTTTCCAGGTTTCCTTCATGGCAGCCATGCCAACGGCCACCTAGCGATCTTGGGGAGATGGTCTAGAGAGAGATCGATGCCTTCAAGGCTCCATCATCTTCCACTTCTTTCCCTTCGTTCTCGGCATCATCTCCTTCTTCCTCTCCTTCTCTATCATCTCCATCATCTTCCATGTCAGCTTTCTCCTTCCTCATTGTCACGTTCTTCTTCCCCATTGACGTCATCATCCATGTCATCTACTCCTACTTTGACTGCTCCTCCCTGACGTTGGTGAGTGAAAATGAGAAATCGGGGACATGATGCTTCATGAAGTCAAGTGGGTTAACACATGCAAATATCCTTTTTTTATCTTTCTAACATGTACCCATAGCGGGAGTCGGGTTGATAAATGGAAATCCCAAGTGGTATCATGCATGTTTGACACGTGGTTGAGATATTTCAGTTTTGAGACATGCGCTTCATGCAAGAAGAGAAGAAAATGTGTTCTCTCTTCTAATTTTGAGTCCCCAAGTGGAATTTTATGTGGCAAGGGGCATGTTTGCTATCTAGAAATTAAGGGGAAGCAAGGGGCAACTTGAAAAATTAAGGGAAAAAGCAAAAACGTGAGTAGTTTTTAAGAAGAAGGAAAGAGAAGTGAAAAACACAACAAGAGAGAGAGAGAGAGAGAGAGAGAGAGAGAAGAAGAAGAAGAAGGAGAAGAAGAAGAAGAAGAACAAGAAGAAGAATCTTGTAGGCTGAAGAAGGGAGAAATCTGAAGCTCAAAAGAAGAAGCACAAATTGTCAAAAGAAAGAGACCGTGAAGCTAAAGCCATTAAAGCTGTGGAGCAAGATGGTAGGGCTGAAGTCAATGGGCTAATGCGAGTTCTCAGTTTTTAGATGATGGTAATAGAAGTTTTTTTTTGTCTTGTTTTCTTCTACTACTTTGTGGGGCAGAGAGTTTGTGGATCAATTCTGGTGTGCAGATTTGAGTGAAAGACAGCAAAGGGCTGTTCTTCTTCACGATGAGAGTGATGTTTGTTAGTTGTTGAGTGAGTCTGCCCGTCAATAGAGAAGAATGGAAGTGAAAAGTCTTTACATCTGAAACTGGCTATGAGGCACGGAATATATATTATGGGCACATGTTGAATGCATGGGTTTGAGTTAGTGGAAATCTGAAAGGATTCGCAGCCAAGGAAATAATAGATCAATGTTTGTAAAGTTCGAAGCTCTCACAAGTCTACATCAATGCAAGATTGTACTTTTGGGATAGAGTATTTGTGTTTGTTGTATAGAGAACGCATAAATTTATGACTGAAAAATGTGCAGAGTGGTTTCAGGGTAGAAAATCAAAGAATTTGGCTCTGAGTTGTTCTAGAGAATTGTAGATTGAAAAGAGAGCTACAACTTTCCTTTTAGAACCTTGGCAATCCGAGGTCTTGTTAAAAAGTTATGAACTGTTTTGTGTAATGGTTCATGAAGCAGTTTATGTGCTCTATGAGGAAATAGGTAAATTCAGCAACTTCTACAACACCAACTTGGTTTCCCATGGAATTCATCATGATTATCCCTTGATATATCAGTGTAAACTCGGTTTTGATGCAGTAATGGAATGTCTACATCAATGAAATGCTTGTAGGTGTTGAATGGGCATGGAAATTTACCGTGTAAAGCTTTGCTTACCTATGTATTTGGTTTGTATTTGTGTGTGCTTTGAGGAAATAAGAATAGAGAGGGTCTACAATTGATTTTGTATTGCTTGAATCAATCACTGCTTTGTGGGGCAGTTTGTTGCGTGGGGTTGCCATTCCCTAAAAAATAAGAGTTATGTGAATCTGAAAGCTCGTGTTGTCAAAGTCTCTATCATGGTTGTTTCAACGTCAGATACTCTCTAAAAGTGGTAAAATCAGAGCTTGAATGTTTGATCTGTTTAAGTTTTGAGCTGAAGTCTCATTGAGGAGTGAGTGATCAGGAATTTTTTATCATGAGTTTAGTGGTGCCATCTCGTGGGTTTTATTGAGGTGAGATCCTCAGACTTTATCTTGTGGTGTTGTCTTGGGGGTTGTTAGAGGCCGACTACCCAATTCACCTACCAACATCATCCTTCTTCTTTCCCCCCTCGCCACCTCTCGATCCCCAACATCATCTCTTCTTGCCCCCTCGCCACTTGTCGGTGATGACAGGGGAAAGAAGATTAAAAAAGAATTTCAATTAATTCAATCATTTAGGGGGTTCCTATGCAGAGAGGAGGTGGGTGTATTACATCATCTCCCCCTTAGAGAACTTGAAATGTCCTCATCTCAGAAGAAACGGGGATTCCGTTCTAGAACCTGTGGGGTAGGATCCATCATGCATTTGTTGCAACACTCTGACCACTCATAAGCACGCGGTCTTTTGAAACAACAAATTATTGTGTTTAATATACCCGAGTCTGGATTACAAGAGAAAGGTTTATTGTAGTTACATCTCATGAATATCTTCTAGGTTTTTCCTAAGTATCTGGTATATTTTGGATCACTGGAGCTTGGATCACTGGAGCTTGTACAATTTCATTCCTTGTAAGTTCAAGTTCTCTTTGAGTCCTAAGTATCTGGTATATTTTGGATCACTGGAGCTTGGATCATTGGAGCTTGTAAAATTTCATTCCTTGTAAGTTCAAGTTCTCTTTGAGTCCTATTAGGACAATTAACAAGGTTATGTCCAATGTTGTGTCACTCGGAGCATCGGTGTTTAGGGTGCTTTGGACATTCCCTTTTGAAATGACCTAACTCCTTGCAATAAAAATAGTGTGGAGCTTTATCACTTGTGTTCACAAGAATTCTAGTTGTCCTTGGGCAAGATTTTAGTATTTAGACCAAATTTCCCTAGGATCCTTTTAGCAGATCGAAGTGTTCCTTTATCACGGAAACTCTATTCCTAGATTGTCCTCTTCTTAGTTCGTGACTGAGCTCCATGGACAATCGGCTTTGCTTCTAATACTAAATAATACTTCCAAGCTTCGACATTCTGGTAAGACCCAATCTATGTTAGTTGAGAAGAAATGACTTAAGAGAAATCCATTGTAAGCTATAACTATCATACTTGCTAAAGTAACTCTGATCACTTGTAAGCTCTAAGCTCAAAATTGATGTAAGAACTAATCTTCATCGTCATGGTCGTGCGAGGGAGAAGTTGGAGGCTTAATGGATTTGTTAAGAAATTTTCTACTTTGGATGTATCCTTTTAGGCCTATTGGAGTGTTAAGGGGAGTCATGACGATGGTTACATTGAGTGAATCGGCTGTCATTCATGTCCTCTAAGAGGGCCATGCAAAAGGATGGTAAGAGAGTAGCTCACATCATCAATCTAGACATGCCACAACTATCTATACCGGCATTAAGATAAAAAAAGAGAGGTAGGAGGCGGTACTCTAGCGGGGTAGGATCTTGCTTTAGTAGTACCTTAAGGAGTCTAAGATAATTACAAGTAGTGAGGAAGGTAGGGTTTGGGCAAGAGGAGGACTCACTAAGGAAATGATCAATAGAAGCATATAAGTCACTCTCATTGAAGGTCAGGGCGTCCTTTGGCTTAGTGGCATTCACGTTATATATTTTCACGAAATCATATCACCCATGGATGTCCTGATTGTAGTCCACCCCGACCCTTCTAGGATATGGCATGTAGGTAGGGTTATTTCTTTGGAAGGACAAGGTGTTGCAAAACGACATCTAGGCATCTATGTTGCCATCCTAGATCCTCCTCCTCCATTGTGACTAGCACTCATGGCCTTTTACTATTCTAGGCACTTCTAGGACCTTGTTCTCCCAACAGCCTCGAGAGCCTCTGTTCCCCATAGGGTAGGATTCTTTTCTCTCTTAGAGGTCCATTTGTCTCCCAACCTCCTTCCGATATTAATCACCTCTTCCACCACCTTGATTGATAACACTCTACTCAATGTGGTGGGGAATTAGAAATTAAAGTTGAATGGTTTGCGGCCATTCCCTTGTTGCTCCTAGACTATGAGTTTTGCATTCTAGTTCATTGGGAAGCAATCTTCTCTTGGTGGGATTAGCGCTGCTAGAACCATTGCTAGTTGAGGTTACAGCCTTTTCCGTGCTTGTTCTAGCATTTATCCTTCTTTCTTATTGAGCTTCGCTTTCCTCTCAATAGTGGTGTCCACCTCCTGTTGCACTCTAGGCGGTGGAGAGGAAGGCGGTGGGACTAGCTCATCATCTTGTTCCATCCCATAACTTGGTCTCGCTCCTTCCTCTTCTCTATGTTCCTACACCCTTTAGTGAATCCCAAGGCATTCAGTTCTTGTACGGTCAAGCTTGCCCTTAGCAAATAGTTCCTTTGATCCTGTAGGCTTAGGTTGACTCCTGCTGTGTGTGGTGGCATATGTAGTCCCTACCTCAGAGCCCTGCGGGTGACTCCCAACTTTATTTTTAATGACTCAACAGCCTCCTCCTTCTTTGGTTGGGTGACGTCCATGATAGTTTTGATGAAGGCACGTTGTTGGGCTTCTAAGGTTACTTGTGTGGCCTTTGCTCTGCTCTATGCTAGCACCTTGTCATCTTCTGCATGAGCTAGATGACGTGCTAGGTCTTTGACTCTTCTTTCGCTTCTGCCCACCCATTCATCTATTCGGTTGTTCATCTCTTCCAAGCCTTCGCCCTGCCTTTGAGCTAGGATCATTAGCATATGCTCTTGTTCCTTAATTTCTCATTCTAGTATTTTATGCTCTTCTATCTCTAAGGCTACCCTTTTCTCCAAATTTTCTATTTGCTTTTGATGCCTTCGGCCCCTCTCTTCTTTTGCTTTGTTGCTAACTTCTCTACGGCATCCTAGATTTTTTCCATCTCCCCTTGCAAGTCTTTATATAGTACTACTAGCTTGTTATAATGGAGTTGTAGGCTCATGAGGGTCTATGTCTCTACAACAAGCCTTGCCTGCCATCTGTCTTCTTCTCCTTCCTTGGACTTGAGTTCGGCTTTAAGCTCACTCATCTCCTTTTGACACAAGATCACTTGGCAGGTTTTCTTGAGCTGAAAGGCCGCTAACATATCATTTTTGGCTTCTAGCTCAGCAACAGCCACCTTCTTTTCCTCCTTCCCTCTTTCTAGTTGTGAAAGGCATTCTTTGATGTAATCATCATAATTGGAAGAAGACAGCATTGATGTAGGAGTAGTTGTTGTGGATGCTTCTATCTTCTATCTCTTAGGGTATTGTCTTGATTTTGTATTTATAGCTGCCAGTCTTTTTGCTCTAGTCACTAGGGTCCCACCACTTGCACCTTGAGTTATCTCTTTATTGACCAAAACCACAAGGTTACTAGCATCAACTGTGGTAGAAGTGCCTTGGAAGGGTGCCAAGATTGGGGTGCTAGGCACTAGGATAGGTAGGATGGGGTCAATTAGACCCTTGCCTTTGCCCTTGCTACTAGGGGTGGCATGCTTTTGGATACTTGGAAACTCGTCCCTGGCCGTTCTTCTTCGTGGGGGCTCATGGTAGCCAGCTCCTCCTCTTTGGAGGGCTACTCCACCGATGACCAGGGTCATGTCTTCTTCTTCTCTCCTCCTAAGCTCCTCGTCGGATTCTTCATCTGGTTTCCTCTTTCTCTCCTCTTTAGCCCTCTTGGATTCCTCGTTTATCCTCTTTTACTCTTCCTTTTATTTTCTCTTTCTTTTTTTTCAGCATTTTTAGAATCTCTTTGGGCTCTTTGTAGGTTTGCTTTCTCTTTCTTCCTGCCTCTTCTTCGGCCTTCCCCTGCGGAGTCTTTTTCTTTGACTTCTTGGCCCCTCCACAACTAGATTGTGCTTCATACTCTTCTTCTTTGTCACTCACCATTCTCTCACTGGACTGGACTTGCTCACGATGAGGTGGTGACATGTTTGGTGTTTCATTGGCTTCTTCTCCATCTTGGGCTTCCCTTAATGCCTCCTTGATGATGGCCACCACCAAATCCTATGGTTGAGGCCTTGGAGGATGAGATCTTTCTTACCCTAGAGAGGCTAGGGACTCTCCACCTAGGGGTCTTCCACCTGTGGTGGACAGTTCCTTTACTGAAGTTTCAATGGTCTTCTGCACGAAGCCGCTCAAGTTCACTTCATCTAGAGACTTAGATGCAATGCTTTCCAACATTGGCACATTGATCTTGCTCATCAATGCATTGTACCTTTGGTTGGAAAACATGGTGTGTACCATTTTGGTTTGCAGATGGACCTCTGGATCAGGGATACATACCAAGCTGATGCCATCGTTAGTGTGGACCAAGACTTTGTCAATTCCAAGCATGCTATATACATCCCTTTTTGGCTGTCTTTCCACCTTTTTGACTAGGCCCAATGCCCTCTCCACTAACTTTGGGGTTAGCTCAACTTCCACCTGGTGAGCATCTTCTCCTTGGCACATCGTTACATTGCCATGGTTCCTGTTGAAGGTCCGAAGGAACTCTGCACACTTTTTGTAAAATCGACAGCCTGGCCAACCTTTTCCACATACTTTTGCAACTTGCATTGGCTCAAGATTCACTATATGGCCTGCTCCTCCATGACCACGTCCTCCAAATTTAGGATGTGCTTGAATGTGAATTGGTTGTAGGCCCTCGTCTCCACTGAGAGGTTATACTTTGCCTGCTCTTCCTCTGAGAACATCAATTTGCTGGTTTCTTCCTATCTTGCCATTGTAGGTGCCTATCATGAAGCCACATCTCACCATTAATATTTTGTAAAAAAAATTCTTACAAAAAGACATGTAGAAAATGGTTGTGTGCTTATGGAAAATTGAAACTTTGAAGTACAGAAAGAGACTTTTCCTTCAAGCAATCCATGCATTCCAATTAATTTTATGACACTTTTCCTTAATCCCAAGTTGTTTTTATCCATTCTTTTCTGCTAGTTTTTTTTTATATTCCATACTTTAGCCCCTCCCCCCTTGGGAGATGAGAAGAATCCTTCCTAGGATTTGAAGGGTTAAGCACATTCAGCACATGCTCACTGTGCTTCACTTTTGCATGAGCTAATGTAGAAGTTCAGGTTGTACTCCATATTAGCATAGTGGTCCATGTCGAAAGGTTGGATGCCTACATGAGTGATGTAGGTGAGGACATCCATTAGGAAATCACGGGAGTCTATTCTGTTGGTAATGTGTAGCTCCTCCTATGTCAAAATGCAATCTAAGTAGGGGTGAGTCATGATGTGCTCTTCTAGGGGCTAGTTGCAAATGGTGGTCAATACCCTATAGGAGGTTGGAGCCACATAAGTTGTGTTGTATTTTGAGGTCTTGATGGCACGTATTTGCTCAGCGTTGGTCATGATTTGGTGGCCCTCTTGCCTCCATTGAAGTCAAAGAGAATACTATTTTTGCAAGAAAGAGGAGTCTTTGTCAGCAAGCTGCTTCAACTCCTCAATTTCCTAGTTAGTGGTGGCAAGGACCATGCCATTGTCATAAGGCATAATGAGGTGTTGCTTGCGTGCTTGTTCATGGGAAATCTTGGTGGAAATTAGTTCCTCAGTTGCATGGGGAGCCTTAACGAATACAAATTCTGATTCTTCCCATGAGCAAGGCAGCGTGCGTACCTTTGTTGCTAGATGCGCGCTAAAAGACCTAGTGCCAATCGATCATAACTTTTAGCAAGTGTGGTAAATGTGGCATACAAGCGCCGAAGGAAAACAATCAAGTCATCCCTTGTATTTTAGCTAAGTCTAAGGCCAAGGTAAATATCATCTTCCAAGAGGAACATTCCTTTATTCCCATGGCACTTGTCATTACAGACCCCTGCCATGCATTTACCATCAAACACAAGCACTTGAAATAATCATCCAAATCACATTCCAACAACCAGAATAATGCAAAAGCATTTAGAACGTTATTCAATCAATCAACAAAAACAATTGTGTCCTTTTCCAAACATTGCAGGAATAGTCGCAATAACCTTCCATCACGTGTTTGCTCTCCCCCTTGGGCTCTAAGTGATTCCATGCCGAAATTACTTAACACTTCCTCCATTCAGCTAGGACATTACTCAAGACACGAGTTCTAGTAATCCTTTACTTTGATTGATAACTGAACATTCTTCCTAATGAGTACAAGTCAATGATCTTTCCTTTGACTTAGGGTTTCCTAATCCTTGAGCTCTTCGCTTGCCCTAGAGTTGTTGTTGCTTCTAGCCCAACCCCGAATAAGATTGATAAACATAGTCACTATTAGCGAATCTCAAGTCATCGTAGTCTTAATCCCAATGATTGTTGTTTTTACTAGCTATGCATGACTTCAAGATCTCAATGAACTAATAGTTTGAGATATTAGCAAGACTTTAATGCAAGATCAATTTGTGTACCATAGATGCATGTTTCATAGTGTCTTTCCCATGCATGCACCATCTATGTGCATAACTCTTAAGTAACCTAATATGTTTTTTGTGCCACATTGACTTTGTCGTGTAGCACTGGGATGCAAAGTATTTGAGTACATGGGTTTGTATGAACCTTAATGTGCCATATACATAAATCTATGCGAGGCCATCTATGGTTGTGAAAAGAATTAACCTACGATCCCCTATGAGTTCGTTAATAATCGAAAAAGATAAATTCAAGCTACTTATTGAATCAAATTCATGCGCATACCTATGCCTCAATGAATAGTGGGGATGGCAATTTGTACCTGGATATTCGGATATGAATGATCCATACCTAACGTTGTATTCATATTTGTAGAAACTCCTTGGCCGGTGGCTCCATTGTTGGATGTGGGATTACTGCTGATGCGTGTTTCTCTTCGTTTGGGGGCCATACTTCTAGCTTATAAATCACTCTTTTCTCTCATCGGGGAGATGGTGTGCCGGGGTGATTTTCCTGAAAGGATTAGACTCGCAGGGAGGAGATGGCTTTAAACTTGCGGGGAAATGAAGAGAAAAACGACACGTGCGGTCACCATCTAAGGAGGGGAAATCTCCAAGAACCTGAGAGCTACATTTTAGGAGTCGACTTTAAGTCAGTTCAAGCTCTTTTTAAAGTGGAAACATGGCCAAGAGGAGTCAACGAGCCAATTTTCATGAAAAATCAAATGGAGGCGGATGACCGGAGCTAGAGTTTTCCTAGATGCATTTCGACATCAAGAATCCAATGCAAGTCTTGGTTTGTCAATCAGAGGTCGTTTGAGCCCCCATTTAATCCCTGCAAGCTTTGGCAATATAAAGCACCTACCAGATTGGGAAGCCGTAAAGTGTGTGGGAGAGGCTAGGTTGATGGAGTTCAAGGCCATGAAGTCGGCTGTCTAGTCAGACTGCAAAATGGAGTTCGTTTGGGCCTTCAAAATTGAAAAATCCACTTGCAGGACAGTGTGAACACAAAAAGATGAACTGGTTATTTTAATGTTTTAAACCTTAGGCTTAATAAAAGCCTTGAAACTAATGCAAAAACTGTTGAATAGAGGGAAGCATCAATGCGCCTCCTCATTTTTGCTCGATGCCTCTTCGATTCAAATCCGTTTGGAGAGAGAGAGGGAGATTCTCGATGAGGGCAGGGAGAGGAACAAGGTGGCTACAAGCTTGCCAGTTTTAATGGAGGATTTAAAAATCTCATTTTTTAGTCTTTCTCTCTCCTCCCTCTCTCTCCCCTTAAGGGGCAATTCATGCACATGAAGAAGAATGACCGGTTGAAGGATGCTTGCCCCGGATTGCTCCAAGATCAAGAGGAGGCTGAGGGGAGATGATCAGCATTGAAGATTTGCTACTGGTCAGTCCATTGGCGACCTAGAAAAATTAATTACAAAACCCCAACACGCAAATAAGCGGTATGCGTCATTTTTACAAAGGAAATTTGCTTCTTGTTGATGTTTGATGATTGAAATGGAATTCATATGGAACAAAAATTTATTTGGATCTTTTTTTCATTATGATTGAGGGCTATGAATAAAAAAATTGTAGAACCGTAATGATAAATAGTCGCAATAATTAAATTATGGCCCGAAAAGCGTATTTTTAGCGTAAAAATGAAGGTTTTATTGGTTTTGGGTGGAGAAAAGAGATGTACATGGGATGAAATTCTGAGAAAAAACATCTTTTAGCTGTCATAATCAATCTATAGTCATAAATAAGAAAATAACCTATTTTTATGCACAAATAAATAGAGAAAATAACTAAAAATGGGGAAAAATAGGATTTTCACGTTATAAAAATCTAGAAAATTATGATTCGTGGTTGTAGCTATATAACAAAACCGAGGCATGAATTTGGGCTTTGTTTATGTGTCATAGTTTATGTTTTTTCCATTTTATACGAAAAATACATACAAAATAGTACCCTTCACCTATGCAACGCAGCATAACCTAAACCTTAGAGGGAAAGGGTGAGGTTAAGAGATTAAGAGGGCTGAGAGGGTTTAAATATTTGAAATATTTGATTGTGTATTCATTTAGAATTATGATAATTTAGTTTAAGGGGCTAGTAGCACGAGAAATCGGGGCTAGTCTCCATACATCGAAGCATACGTTTAGTGAAAAGCATGAAAGGGTTGTTTTGTCCACATCACAAAATGCCAATTTTATAAATATTGTTTGTGCACTAGGATTATATGCACTATGCATGATGCATGACATGGTATCAGTCTTGGATTTCATAGCAATTGTCTTCGGAGGACATGACTTATATGTTGAGTGGAAAGGAGCCTTTACTGAAGGTCAATTGTATGCTTTCTTTGAGACTGTTTGGTAAGGGTCTATATATTCCTGGATCGTGCAAAACAAAAAAAGAGTGGAGTTTGTGAGTTATGTCTTATAGGTTGGAGCGACACATATTGGGGCCAATCCCTGAGGTGTAGGAGAGTTGCAATGGAGCCGTGACAATCAACCGAGGGGAGCTTCCTGATGTTTGTGTGATGAGGCACTATACCTATTTGTTCTGGGATCTCCCTCTAAGGAGAAGGGAAGGTAAACGTTGGACTACATATAAGCTACAAACGCATAATTAAGTCTATTTAGTGTACATCGGTGTATTGTAGATGCTCCTGGCCCACGAGGCCGTGTGGTGGGGTTGTTTGTTTTGCGTATGAGGTCCGCGGCTAGTGCCATAGCTAGTGCCATCCCATTTTAGGTCCCATCAATGGTGCGTCTGCTAGGAGTTGCCTAGAAGTGGCGGTTTTTGAATCTTGGTCATATACGGGACATGTTAGCCTTATGCTTTAATTGAGAGCTGCCTTGAAGTGGTGGATGTCAAGTTAGACTAGTTAAAACTTTGTCATCATTATGACGATTAATACCAGAAATCCCCATAACTCAAAAGATACTTTGTCTATCTGAATAGTCTAGTGGGATCTTGGATGCATCATGTGATTGACTATTTTAGCATTTGCCGTGAAAGTGACACCATTCTTGAGTTTGGGTCACTATGGGAAAATATCCATGGAGCTACCTCTAAGATTAACATCCCATGGGGATAAGAGAAACGAGAAAGTGAAAGTAATGCTAAGATGGCATAGTCATCTATGATCATTCATGATGATAATGTCATAGAAGAAAAGATTGTGACAACAATGGTCAATATGCACATAGGAGGGCAGTCTAACTATGATCTCAAGAAACATCCGATGCTAGTGCCCGATGTAGTTGGGTATCATAGTGCCCGACGTAGTTGGGTATCATAGTGTGATTGCTAAGATCGATAAAACATTGTATAATGTCTATGTGTGTGGAACACCATTGTTAGCACGGAAGAATTTTTTAGGATCTATCCTAAGTTCGAGCGAAGCGGGGGCAGATGAGAATAGGCTCACTAAAATACCACTAGCAGATGATGGGATAGATTCCATATTGCATAGTGTTGGCCTCCCTAAACCACTTTATGAGTTGGCGAAAAGGAAATTTCATGGAGCCAATGACTTTTCAACACCAGTAAAGGTGAAAGTGGAAGAAATTAAAGACCCCAACATGCTGGTACTAGGTCAAGTGGAATACGAGGATTTTAATGGCCCAGTGATGATCCCAAAGGAAAGGACTAAATGCCCTCCTCCTTATAGGGATCTCCCAGTGTTTCATGGGCTGGTTAATGAGGATCTGATGGTGCATTTACGAGAATACGGCCTAACTTTCTTTGCAATTGGGTTTGATAATATTCATCGGATTCTCGTATTCTCAAGTACCCTAAAGGAAGAGGCTAGAAAATGGTACTGAAGCCTCCCAAGGGGGTCTATTAAATCCTTTGATGAGGAGTTGAGTGATCGATTTTTAGATGAATATGAGAAGAAGGTGCATGTGACCCAAGTTTTAGGGCAGTTGATGCAGATTAGGTAAGAGTCCTATCCTTCTGTTAAAGAATGCGCTAGAGCCTTTGATGATATTCTGAGGCTTTGGCCAAGAAGAGTTACTGCATTGCTAGGTGATGTGCTATGTGAGCTCTTTTTGAGTGGCTTATAGATTAACATGCAAATCCAAGTGGGAATGCAAAATCCTAAGTCGTTAAGGGAAGTAAAGATGCATGCCATTGATTATGAGGGACATATTCAGAGATGTTGGAAAAACTTTTGGATCTTTCCCTGCTCAGTACAAGTGTACCCTAGCTTCCAACCATTTCTACAAGGAGACAGTTCACTTGTTGATACCAAGATAGCCTATGAGGAGAACCTTGGTAGCCAAAATCTCCGAGCAGAAAATGGCAATAGTAGGGATAATATACCCCCTTGGGATAAAAAGATTCCAAGCCCAGTAAGTCCCATCAAGGCTTGCAATGCTCCCATGACAGGTAGTTGTGATAGTAATATTAATAGAACCATTGGGCTTGTGAGTGTGGATAAGTATCTTATGGGTGGTTTTGGTTTTGCCAGTGGAAAGGCTCTAAAGAGACCTTTGCCATCTTTAAATGAGTCATGCTTTCGAGTAGATGTTGCTCCTATTAGTAAGAGCATGGTTCCTATAAATTGGAAGTTGCAGAATGGACAAAGGCAAGTAAAGACATCTCACATAGAGAAGAGAGATGACGCAGCATGCCAAAGGTCCACCTGTACTAAATAGAAGCCATAAGGCTATGATGCCATCTAGTAATAGTGATAAATCCACAGTGAGTCCATTGGACCAATGTGGGCAGTTGAGGTAGCCTAAGAATGTAAGAAGGGATGTGAGATGGGTTTGGAAACCCAAGATCTCTCAAAATGTGGCTAGTGTGTTAGATACAAGATCAATAACACCATGCAAATATATTGTGATCAATTCCCACATAGGTGTGATAAAATGCCATAATGATACATCTGACAATATGCACCGCTCTAGGATATAGTTATGTGATGGGTCTCAGATTAAAACCCTATCTAGTTTGGGTTGCAACACTGACTTATGCCAAAACCCAAATAGGGAAGGTCCGAATGAGCACCAAGCTATGATTCTTTTTGTCGAAGGAACCTCTAAGCCACCTGAACGACCAATTCATTTGGATGACAATAAATGTGGGACGTGCGAGTCCCATGATATCATTCACCTAGCCAATGGTACCCAAGGAAGAATAGGCCATATCGAGGTTATATCAGTAGAAAAGCTTGGGCTAGTGGATTTACAAAAGCCCCAAAATCAAGCCTTAAGCTGCGTGGCATGAGTAGCATGGGTCTAGCCATCCTATTGTATGCTAACCTTGGTATCCTGGTTAGTTTGATATGATGTGATGTATATGCCAAGGAGACCATGTATTGCATGGATTAGAATGACCTATCTATTTTAGGCTAGGAAGGCTGGTTGCTTTGGATATTATAATCACACTACGTTAGGCCAAGAGGGCCAGTTAGGTTGTTATGAAATGTTGGATCTCTTTAGGCCAAGAGGGCCCTATGTCTGTTTGGTGCAGGTATGTTTAATGGTTTTCTGTTTTAGTGATTGCATCATACAGGTTTCCGAAGTCACTGGAGGGAGCCTTTGCTGCAGAGGAGCTTCTTGTGGCCATTCTAGGTGGTTTCATTCCCTTCTTGAGTCTTTTTTCTTAAGCCATTAATGATACATATGTATGTAAGGGGTTACTTTCTTTTCATTTGGGACCGACAATCAAGGCATGAAGTCCTAGGTTTAGGTTAGAATGTTTAAGGGAGGTTTGAGTAGTCATTGCCTCTTGCAAAGACATTATCAAGCACTATAAGACCTGTTTTAGAAGGCAATCCTAGTGACCTTGTTCTGCTGACTTACTAGGCGGCCGTTCTAGGAGGTCCTATTAGTGTGAGGCAATTAATAAAGCCTGCCAGAAAAAATGATAATGCAAAGAAGAAAAATCCTGAATAGCCGAATAATAAAATATACAGAGGTGTGTAAAAAGGGGTTCTAACCCCTATAAAAATAGAAAAGGAAAGAAAGAAAAATCCTTGAGTAGTTGTTCATCGGTCGATGCCCTGTTCTCCTTGGGTCACTATGCTCAGCTCCCTCCTTTTTACACGCCCGAGTATGGAAAATAAAGGCCTAAAAGGAAAATGTGCTAAAAGCAAATATTTCTTAATCAAGCTATAGGAGTCCTTGCCTAGGAGGAGCTCCTAGTTGAGTTATCCTGAGTTTAGGTAGGTAGTTCAAACCACCACTTAGGATGACCTCTTTGATAGTTCTTTTTAGCTTGGCTTTGTTGGAGTAGTTAGTTAGTGACTAGCTTTAGGCTTTTCTGTTAGATTATGTTAGGCCTACTCCTCGTGGATTTCATGCCTTGCTTTTGGTAGGGGGTAGGATGGCAGTTGTGATGTGTTTTGTTGAGTATCTTTTATCAACTTGATGCTCTTTGTGGTTGTGTTCATGTGCAGATTTGTTCGTGGGGTTCGGTGGGCTGAGTCGCCCTATCCCATGGTTGCCAATGAGAGCTGCATTTTAGGAGACGACTTTAAGCCAATCTAGAAGTGATTTGAGCTCTTTTTAAAGTAGAAACATGGCCAGGATGAGTCAACGAGCCAATTTTCATAAAAAATCAAACAGATGCGAATGGCCAAACTAGAGTTTTCCTAGATGCATTTCGACATTAGGAATCCAACGCAAGTCTTGGTTCATCAATCAGAGGTCGTTTGAGCCTCCATTTAATCCCTGCAAGGTTTGGTGTTATAAAGCAGCTACCGGATCGGGAAGCCATAAAGCACGTGGGAAAGACCAAGTTGATGGAGTTCGAGGCCACAAAGCCGCATGTCCAGTCGGATTGTAAATTGGAGTTCGTTTGGGCCTTCAAAATTGAGTAATCCACTTGCGTGATAGTGTGAACACAGAAAGATGAACCGGTTATTTTAATGTTTTAAACCTTAGGCTTAATAAAAGCCTTGAAACTAATGCAAAAACTGTCGAATAGAGGGAAGCATCAATGCGCCTCCTCATTTTTGCTTGATGCCTCTCCGATTCAAGCCCGTTTTTGGAGTGAGAGAGGGAGATTCTCGTTCAGGGCAGGGAGAGGAACAAGGTGGTTGCAAGCTTGCCTGTTTGAATGGAGGATTTAAAAATCTCATTTTTAGTCTTTCTCTATCCTCCCTCTCTCTCCCCTTAAGGGGCAATTCATGCACATGAAAGAAGAATGACTGGTTGAAGGATGCTTGCCCTGGATTGCTCCAAGATCAAGAGGAGGCTGAGGGGAGATGATCAACATTGAAGGTTTGCTACTGGTCGGTCCATTGGCAACCTAGAAAAATTAATTACAAAACCCCAACACGCAAATAAGCGGTGTGCCTCATTTTTACAAAGGAAATTTGCTTCTTGTTGATGTTTGATGGTTGAAATTGAATTCATATGGAACAAAAATTTGTTTGGATCTTTTTTTCATTATGATTGAGGGCTATGAATAAAAAATTTGTAGAACCGTAATGATAAATAGTCGCAATAATTAAATTATGGCCCGAAAAGTGCATTTTTAGCGTAAAAATGAAGGTTTTATTGGTTTTGGGTGGGAAAAAGAGATGCACATGGGATGAAATTCTGAGACAAAACATCTTTCAGTTTTCATAATCAATTTGTAGTCATAAATAAAAAAATAACCTATTTTTATGCACAAATAAATAGAGAAAAATAGCTTTTAAAAAATAGGATTTTCGTGTTATAAAAATCTAAAAAATTATGATTCATGGTTGTGGTTGTATAAAAAAGCCGAGGCATGAGGTTAGGCTTTGTTTATGTGTCATAGTTTATGTTTTTTCCATTTTATACAAAAAATACATATAAAATACTACCCCACGCCTATGCAACGCAGCATAACCTAAATGTTAGAGGAAAAGGGTGAGGTTAAGAGATTAAGAGGGCTGAGAGAGCTTAAATCTTTGAAATATTTGATTGTGTATTTTATTAAAATTATGATAATTTAGTTTAAGGGGCTAGTAGCACGAGAAATCGGTGCTAGTCTCCATACATCGAAGCATACGTTTAGTGAAAAGCATGAAAGAGTTGTTTTGTCCACATCACAAAATGCCGATTTGATAAATATTTTTTGTGCACTAGGATTATATGCACTATGCATGATGCATGACATGGTATCAGTCTTGGATTGCATAGCAATTCTCTTCCTAGGACATGACTTATACGTTGAGTGGAAAGGAGCCTTTACTGTAGGTCAATTGTATGCTTTCTTTGAGACTGTTTCGTAAGGGTCTATATATTCCTGGATCATGAAAAACAAGAAAAGAGTGGAGTTTGTGCATTATGTCTTATAGGTTGGAGCGATGCATCTTGGGACCAATCCTTGAGGTGTAGGAGAGTCGCAATGGAGCCACGACAATCAGTCGAGGGGAGCTTCCTGATGTTTGTGTGACGAGGCACTATGCCTATTTGTTATGGGATCTCCCTCTAAGGAGAAGGGAAGGTAAACGTTGGACTACATATCACCTACAAATGCATAATTAAGTCTATTTAGTGTACATCAATGTATTACATATGCTCCTGGCCCGCGAGGCCATGTGGTGGGGTTGTTTGTTTTGCGCACGAGGTCTGTGGCTAGTGCCATAGCCGGTGCGGGCCTATTTTAGGTCCCATCAGAACCTTCCCTCTCTCTCTCTCTCTCTCTCTCTCGCTCTCTCTTCCTCTTCTTCTTTTTCTTCTTGTTATGGGATCTCCCTCTAAGGAGAAGGGAAGGTAAACGTTGGACTACATATCAGCTACAAACGCATAATTAAGTCTATTTAGTGTACATCGGTGTATTACAAATGCTCCTGGTCCGCGAGGCCATGTGGTGGGGTTGTCTTTTTTGCGCATGAGGTTCGCAGCTAGTGCCATAGCCAGTGCCGGCCTATTTTAGGTCCCATCAGAACCTTCCCTCTCTCTCTCTCTCTCTCCCTCTTCTTCTTTTTCTTCTCTTCTTCTCCTCCTCTTTCTCTCCCTCTCTCTTCTTCTCCCTCTCCCTCTCCCTCTTCTTCTTCTTCCCTTCTTCTTCTCTTCTCCTTCTCCTCTTTCTCTTCCTCTTCCCTCTCTCTCTCTCTCTCTCACTTTTCTTCTTCTTCTTCCCTTCTTCTCTTCTCTTCTCCTCCTCCTCTTTCTCTCCCTATCTCTTCTTCTCCCTCTCTCTCCCCCTCTTCTTCTTCTTCCCTTCTTCTTCTCTTCTCCTTCTCCTCTTCTTCTTCTCCTCTCTCTCTCCCTCTCTCCTCTTCTTCCTCTTCTCTTCCTCTTCTCCTCTCTCTCTCTCCCTATCCCCTCTTCTCCCTCTTCTCTCAGCGGTAGCGACTAGGAAGGGGACCTTGAATCGCCATGGGGACTTCTGTAAAAAGTGCTTTTAGGGCATCAAAGGAGGCTTCTGTTGCGAGCTCATTCTCAGCTTTGATTTTTACCTTCTCTCTTCTCACATACCTTTGGACTCGTTCTAACACTTGCCTCTTGATTGCGTCATTCATCAGGGGCTTGGCTCCAACCAATTGTTCAGTACTCAACAGAATATAATTAGAGAGGGACTTCAGTCTCTGGGGGATTCTCTGGCTAACATCTCTTCTACTTCCTTCTTTTCAACATCTCTGAATTTGGCTTTCAAGAGTGCAGAAATCTACTTTTCTTCCAATTAGTTTGTTGATTTCAAATTTTATTGACCTTTTCTACACTCACAAGTTGTTCCATCCTACTAGTGTGTGCCTTTCCTTTATTGTTTTCCTTATGTGCTTGGTTTGATTTACCTTACCCTTACCCCCTTCCCCTTGGAATTGAGAAGAATCCTTCTTAGGATTGAAGGCTAGAGTGTAAAGGATGCGCTGCGCCTGGGTATAGTGCTTTACTTCTGCATGAGCCAAGCATAGAAGTTTGGATTATGTTCCATGTGAGCATACTATTTTATGTCGAAAGGTCAGCTTTGCCGAGTTGGGTGATGTAAGTAAGGAAATCGAGCAAGAAGTCACCAGCGTCCATGCAACTAGCAATGTGTAGCTCCTCCTCGGTAAGGATGCAATCTAAGTAGGGGTGTCCCTGAATATGTTCTTCTAGGGGTTGGTCACGAATGGTTGTTAATACCCTATAAGAGGTTGGAGAAACATAAGTTAGGTCATATTCCGATGTTTTAATTGCATGTCATTGCTCAGCATTTGACATGACCTGACAAGCTTGTAAAAGATACAGGATCTAGGACATGGCAGTGAGTTATGGTGGATGGAAGGAGAAGTGTGGACTCATGATGGAGAAGACAAAGACATTGTTTATTACACAAGTGAATTAGGTTCCAAGATTGAGACTTGGACTCATAAACACAATCTTGTGTATGTGGACAATGACACTGACACTTCACTGAAAAGAAAAGAGTACTATCATTGCATTAAGAAAAGGAAGCAAGTACAATGCTTTATAGGAAAGTAGGAAACTGCAGTAGGCACCACTATGCATATGGGATAGGTAAGCTTGCATGTCCTTGGCCCTGAAGCTCCATACAAAGAGGCTGTCAATGAGTGTGATTTTACTGAATCTCAACACCCCTCCTTAATCATAACTAGAAAGGCACAAAGTGTGTAGAGGCTGTAATGAGAACCACCTGCAGAAAAGGCTAAGTGTGGGCACCAAAACATGATGGACATCCAGAGGCTGTAACAGGGGCCTCACAAAGTGTACAGGGACTGTAATGCCAAGTTACATAAGGAGTTTACAAAGCTTATGGCAGGAAGCATTAGGGCAAGGAAATACAAGGCTTTTAAAATAGTCTATCAAAGTAATGAGAGTAGAAGGACTGATGAGTCTTGTCCTTCCGATCCTGATGGTCTTCATCTTCATCTTCTTCTTCATCTTTTGGTCCATGGTCTTCTTCTTCTTTCACAACTGCAAGATAGGCCTTTTGGGACCTCTTTCTAGCATGACAGAATTTCTCAGTGTGTCCGGTCCTTTTGCAGAAGTCACAGAAGAGCGGTTCCTTTTTACCTTTGTATCTGTTGTTTACATATAACATTTGTTCATCCTTTGAAGTGCTAGTCTCTTCTTTGCTTTTAAGTTTCTTTTCTTCCTCTAGCAGAGAGGCTTTAATGTCAACAAGTTGAGGGTTAGGCATATTGATTAGAGTGGTTGATACATTATCATAAGCAGGAGGCAAACTTTTTAACAAGACACCAATACAAACATCTTCATCCATTTTTAGCTTTATTCCTGCAAGTTGAGTAAGTAGGCTTTCCATGTAGTTCAAATGGGATGCCAGGGATGTATAAGGCTTCATATCAAGTTGAAAAAATTCAATTAATAGACCATACTTAGACGACTTTGACTGTGCACCAAATAAGGTATCCAATTTATCCCAAGTGTCATGGGACGTGTCACAGGCATCCACATGATGGATGTAGCTATCATCCAATTCCAGTTTGATGATGGCTTGTGCCTTGTCATCATTCTTCTACCAAGTAACTGGAAGGTCCGCATCTTGAGGTTTCTTCTCTTTGCCAAATCAACTCCAGATTTTGAGATTTTATCAGTGGAAGAGCAGATTACAATGTGTCAAGAGACACAGGTAATGACAGTGTGAAAACACACTATGTCTGTGTTGATGTTGAGCTTGATTCTTCTTCTTCGGTTGTTCTTCAATCTTCTCTGGTCCTTCCCCTCCTTGATTTGGTGCTGGGACAGTGGATTAGAGTGAGCTTTAGCTTGGTAAAGTGTCAAGAGTAAGAAAATGAGAGAAAAAAAGAGCTTGGGAGATTTTGGCTATGGTGGAATTAGGGTTTCTGAGACAGGGGCCTGGTTTTTTTCAGATTGCAGGACTTGTAGTTGATCATTTTCAAAAATCTTTACATGTCTAGGAAGCTTATGTCAAGGGCTATCGAAGCCCCATGGAAATCGTCCAGATTGCAGGCAGCACGACGTACATAGAGAGCTTGAATAGGGACGGCACAGATAAAGACAACGATGATGAATTTACGCAATGCTGGAGCTGTAGGTCACCAATATTGGTGTTTGAAGTGACAGGAGGCAGTGCCCTGAGCCAAGGAACATTTTTCCAGAAGAAATCATGTTGAAATATTTCCTGTGGAGGGAGATCAAGAAGCTCCAAGTGAGCTGGGTCCTGTTGGCTATGGAGGACACCCAAAGCAGAAGTTGAGAAGATTGACAATGCTGAACTCCAGGGTGTACAATGCTTAGTTGTGAGGTGCTAGGGAGGAGGATTTGTGTTGGGGAAGATTTCCCCAGAAGGAATCGTGAAGAGATATGGTCTCTATGAGGAGATATAAGTGCTCAAAGCAGGGTATGTGCTGTGTAGCTATGGCTGCCAAGCAGGGCAGTGAGAAGAAAGAGTAGGAGATGAGGTCCTAGACTTGGCCTGAGCTAGACTGGGCTCAAGTTGAGCTAGATGAAAGTGAAATGGAGCTGAAGGAGTAGTGCCATGCCTGTCTGTGCTCTAATACCATGTAAAAGATACGGGATCTAGGACATGGCAGTGAGTTATGGTGGATGGAAGGAGAAGTGTGGACTCATGATGGAGAATACAAATACACTGTTTATTACACAAGTGAATTAGGTTCCAAGATTGAGACTTGGACTCATAAACACAATCTTGTGTATGTGGACAATGGCACTGACACTTCACTGAAAAGAAAAGAGTACTATCATTGCATTAAGAAAAGGAAGCAAGCACAATGCTTTATAGGAAAGTAGGAATCTACAGTAGGCACCACTGTGCATATAGGATAGGTAAGCCTGCATGTCCTTGGCCCTGAAGCTCCATACAAAGAGGCTATCAATGAGTGTGATTGCTGAATCTCAACAAAGCTCCCATTGGAGACGAAGAGTGTACCATTTTTTCAAGAAAGGGGAGTTGTTGGCTGCAAGCTCTTTCAAGTCTTCTATCTATTGATCATTGGCACAAGCTGTGCCCTTGTCATACGTAGTGATGAGGCATTGTTGCTGCACTTGTTCACAGGAAACCTCCGTGGCAATCAGGTCCACAACTGCTTCAGAAACTTTGACAAACATGAATTCCGATTCTTCCCAAGAACAAAGGAGTGTCCGTATTTTCATTCACGTAGGTTAACAATGCACTTGTTCACAGGAAACCTCGGTGGCAATCAGGTCCATAGCTGCTTCAGAAGCTTTGAAAAACATGAATTCCGATTCTTCCTAAGAACAAAGGAGTGTCCGTATTTTCATTCACATAGGTTTGTCCAAGAGTCCCAAGTCTAAGCGGTCATAGCTTTTAACAAGCGACATGAAAGTCATGTCCAAGCATCTAAGGCAAGCAAACTAGTCATCCCCTGTATTTTTAGCTAAGTCTGTGCCCATGGTTAGAATTGATTGCCACTCATAAGTGGGTCTAAGGCCAATAGGTAGTTGGGGTTTGACAGAACTAGAGAACTTAGCAGCTAATGGTCGCAGCTTGATTTGCTCCTTAGGTTATAGCTTGGCTTCATGTTCGATGAGTTTGATTGTGGTTGCGATTGTCATGCTACTAGAAGCTTTTGGGGTTTGAGGGGTACCATTAGCTCTAGATTTGAGCATTTTGTTAGTAGTAGGCTACAATCTTGGGCAATAGATTTTTGGTTTAGGCATTGCTGAGCTAGGTTTTGGCGGTTCTATGGACTGGTGGACTAATTCTCTTGTGCCTTGAGTGTCTCTAGCTCATTGTTTCTTGTGGCACTTGAGGGTGGCGTTTGAGTAGGACTTTTGGTTGTTTTGACTTTAGGTAGTCAAATCCAGGGGTTACCCTCATAGTAGCCTTGCACTTGCAATAAGGTTTTGGGGACCCATTGCACCTGACCATATGTTGATGTTTATAGTTTTGTCTTGGCCTCCTAGGTTTCGAGTATGGGCCCTTAGCTCTGCAAGGGTGTGGGTGTTTGCTTTGAGGTGACAGTCCTTGATGTTTAGGTACCCATTTGAACTAGAGTTTCTTGGCTTTAGTGTTGGGTTCAACAGGTCGGCATTGAGGTTTGGTGGGTTGTGATGAGTCACGACCCCCCTCCTTAGACGTGATGGTGGGGTTCTCTACCGGTGGCTTTGTGGACTTGGAAGGAGTCACACTGCCCTTACTGAAAGATGTAACTATTTGAACACTGCCTAAAGCAAGGTGGATACGTTGCGACTCATAGTCAATAGTATAACAAGCTCACTTCTTAAATATTCGTCCTAACAACAATTCTGTGCTTACATATTTAGTGTTGGGCAACACATAGAAGATCATCGACATGCTTTGAGACTCCATAGAAACTACAACCTTGCACTTTCCTAAAAGTGTGTAGGGTCGGCCTCCATAAGGACTAAGATTAGCATTAGTGGGCTCTGCAACTATAGTTTGACAATTTGGGTCCAATGGTCATGGGTTAAGACATTAAAATTAGCTCCCTCATCGATCAATGCATTGATGGTGCATGTGTGCTTGGCAGTGACCATTATGCTTAGGTAAGCTGGTTCTACAGCTTCCTCATCCTCATCGTCCATCTCAGTGATAATGGCTACTCGTACTTGGACAGAGGGTGCCAGCATTGGAGCCTCATGCAATGGGTGCGTGGGAGGAAAGTACTTCTTTATGTGGCTGCCATTGAAGAAGCCTATGCCCTCACCTTCTAGGGTTTCAAGAAACTTTAGTTTTTGCTTATGTCCTTTGACTAAGAATAGTAGTACTAAGTCACCCTGTTTGAAGTTGCACTGCTTGACATGCTTGTCAAACCAACGTTTGCATCTTTTCTTCTTGCATATTAGTGCATGGGTGGCTAGAAACCGGGTTTCTGATAAGCGTTCAAGCTCAATTAAGCGTTCCATCTATGCCTCATTCCCGTCCCATCTCTCTTGAGGAGGGCTAGGTATGAAGAACTCCAAGGGTATAATTTCCTCTGTACCATAGGTCAAGCTAAAGGGGGTCTGTCCTATAGTCGTGCGGTAGGCCCATAAGGCCACCATCAACTTGTTATTCTAGTCACTGGGTGAAGAAGAAATGACCTTGGTCAGAACATTTACCAAGATTTTATTTGTGGATTTGACTTGGCCATTTTCCTGAGGGTAATAAGGCAAAGATTTCCAATGGATGGTTAGGAAGGAGGACAGGAGGTGAGCTATCACTTTGTTGATAAAGTGTGTTCCCTAGTCTCGCTGACTAGTTTGATGGGACAGTTGAATCGTGAGATCACTTGTTCCCATAGGAACTTGGCAGTGGTCCTAGTGCCATTTTTTCTTATAGTGTGTGCCGGCCCATTTCATTAGATAGTCAGTGGCAACAATGATGTATTTGTCTTGTGAATAATGTGCCGCAAGACTAATGGGTCGATGAAGTCAATCCGCCATTTCTCAAAGGGTTATCATGTAATAATTGGGATTAGCTCCATGTGATCTTTACAAATAGGGACTTTAGTTCATTGGCACTCATCACAACGCTTCACAAATCGTGCTGCATCTCGGAAGAGAGTAGGCCACCACAGTTGGGATTGCAACACTTTGCGAGCTGTCACGTCTTTGTTGAAATGTCGTCCTATGATTCCATTGTGTGCCTCTGTGAGTACCTCATGCACCTCATGCTCACACATGCATCTGCACAGTAACCCATCTTGTCTCAACCTGTAAAGTTGGCATGCTATCAATTGATAGGGTTGGATCTTCAGGATGAGCTGTCGAAGTCAGGCCTTTTCTATCGGTCGTTTTAGTAGTCTGTGCTCAAGTACTTGAACTATGTCATCTGCCCAATATGGCATCATGTCGGCTCTAAAAAAATCATTTTTGCTAGATAAACGGAATAGCTACGCATCTGGCAGTTCATCCACAATTCCTTGTCCAGCAGCTTCTCCCATGGGGATACGAGACAGGTGGTCAGCCATGCAATGATGCTTCCCTTTATGCAGCACCACGGAGAAGTCAAACTCGAAAAGAAGAAGTAGCCATCTAGTGATGTGTCCTGTAGCACATGGTTTGTTAACAACATACAACAAGGCTTGATGGTCAACAAAGAAGGTAAAAGGCGTAGTCAAAAGATAATGCCGAAATTTCTTTACAGCAAACACCATGCCCCAGCCCTCTCTCTCAGTTGTTGAGTAATTTATTTTGGTCTTAGTGAGTTGTCTACTAGCAAAGCTCACCGGGTAATCCAAGTTGTGTTCACCATGTTGGCACAACACGGCTCCTACAATGAATTTCAAAGCGTCGATGTGCACATGAAACGTGAGTGTCCAATCTGGGGCTCATAGAATTGGTGACGTGGTCAAAGCCTTTTTTAGTTCCTCATACGCGCATTGGCACTCCTCGATCCATTTGAATATGATCAACAGCTTGTATAGAGGTCTACCATGTTGGCACAACACGGCTCCTACAGTAAATTTCAAAGCGTCGATGTGCACATGAAACGTGAGTGTCCAATCTGGGGCTCATAGAATTGGTGACATGGTCAAAGCCTTTTTTAGTTCCTCATATGCGCATTGGCACTCCTCGATCCATTTGAATATGATCAATAGCTTGTATAGAGGTCTAGCAATCAATGCATAGTTCAACATGAACCGTTGATAATACTACGTATGTCCTAAGATGCACTGAGCACCTTTGTAATTAGTTGGAGGTGGAAGGTCGACAATGATCTTGATCTATGAGAAATCTGTGGCAATGTCATTTTTCGATACCATGTGTCCTAGGATGTATCCATGCTTCACCCAAAACTGGCACTTCAAGGGATTCAATGAGAAGCAATACAGTTGGCACCATCTAAGTGTTCCCTCCAAGTAGAGTGCACACACAAGTCATCCACAAAGACCTCTAGCTCCTTCCTAAGCACGTCCTTGAATATAGTGCACATCAGTCTCGTTGAAAGGTAACTGACACGTTAGTCAACCCAAAAGGCATGATTATGTAGGCAAAGATACCCCATTGAGTGGAAAACGCGGTCTTATGCCTATTGCTAGGATGCACTTGCACCTGGTTGTATCCAAAGAAGCCATCTAGGAAATTGTAGGCCTCTTTGCCAGCTACTCTCTCGAGCATGTGCTCGGTGCATGGCAATGGATAGTTATCTTTCTTTGTTGCTGCTTCACCTTCTTGTAATTGACACACACTCTAATCTTTCCATTCTTCTTTAACACAATGACTATGGGTGAAACCTAGTCCATGTGTTCAATTTTGTAGATTAATCCTACTCTCATTAGTTTGTCAATTTCTTCCTTAACAACATGGGTGTGCTTTGGATTCATGGGATACGGTCGATGCTTTGATAGGTGTTGCGTTAGGTGTCATGGGTATATTGCGAGTCACCACACTTGGGTCTACCCTTTTGAGCTCCTCTAGGGACCAAGCAAATATGTCTATATACTCTTGCAAGAGAGTAACGAGACTTGCTTCATCTTGCTTAGTTGCCATCTAGCAATTAAGGAGAAGCAAGGGGCAACTTGAAAAATCAAGGAAAAAAGCACAAACGTGAATAGTTCTTTTTGTGGAAAGAAGAGAAGAGAAGAGGGTTGAAGAGAGAGAGAGAGAGAGAGAGAGAGAGAGAGAGAGAGAGAGAGAGAGAGAGAGAGAGAGAGAGAGAGAGAGAGAGAGAGAGAGAGAGAGAGAGAGAGAGAGAGAGAGAGAGAGAGAGAGAGAGAGAGAGAGAGAGAGAGAGAGAGAGAGAGAGAGAGAGAGAGAGAGAGAGAGAGAGAGAGAGAAGAAGAAGAAGAAGAAGAAGAAGAAGAAGAAGAATCTTGCAGGTTGAAGAAGAGAGAAATCTAAAGCTCAGAAGAAGAAGAACAAATTGTCAGAAGAAAGAGACTATGAAGCTGAAGTTATTAGAGCTGAGAAGTAGGATGGCAGGGTTGCTCAAGTCAATGGGTTGATGCGAGTTCTCAGTTTCTAGATGATGGTAATAAGAGTCCTCTTTTTGTCTTTTTCTCTTCTATTTCTTTGTGGGGTAGAGAGTTCGCAGATCAGTTTTGATGTATGAATATGAGTGAAAGACAATAGAGGGTTGTTCTTCATCATGTTGAGAGTGATGTGTGTTAGTTGTTTACGTGAGGCTTCCTGTTAGCAGAGAAGAATGGAAGTAAAGGATCTCTACATCTAAAATTGGGTATATGGCCAAGAATATGTGTTATGGGCAGATGTTGAATGCATGAGTTTAAGTTAGAGGAAATCTAAAAGGATTTGCAACCAAGAAAATAATGGATTAGAGTTCATAAGGTTTGAAGCTCCCGCAAATCTTCATCAATGCAAGTTATGCTAAGATTGTTGAGATATCGAGCTCCACTCGTGATACGCCAGGGTGACCGTTGTGTATTTATGTCACCGACTTGTCAGTTGCAGATGCGGTTGGTACACTGCCCATGAATAATAGCTACATGATAGCTATCCTTATCTACTCTAGTTCGTGGCTCAGTTAGTATGCCACCTTAGTTAGTTGAGTTTGGTTTGAGACCCATATATAGGGTTCTTCTATTTCTTTGTATGAGAGTTCTTTTGGCTTACACAACTAAGAAGAGGAAAACTGTTTTCAGTCTCCACCTCTGTGTGTATTCCCCCATTGTGCAAGCAAGAAAGCTACAAGTGAGACTCCTTCCTTCTCTCCCACAATCTTGATATGGTATCAGAGCCTTGTTCGTGGTAAGGAGCTCAAGAAAGCAAGCCAAGCTTGCGGTGTTCTGGTAAGAGGAGCGGTGTTGCTTTCATTTTCTATTTTGGGAGCAGATCTCTGCAGGTAGCACAGCCAGAAATTGCAAGAGTGCATTGTCTCAGGTTGAGACGCCCTTCGCGGTGAAGCAAGAGGGTAGTATATGCGACCCTGTTTTTTTGATTTGAGGCCATTTCGGGGCCTGTTTTGGAGGCGGAAGTTTTCTGCACGCACTCAAGAAAAGGCCCAGTTTTATGCTGTGCGACCACTGTTCTATAGGTTGGTGAAAAGTTACTGTAGAAATTGCATTGTATACCTGTGCGCAGAGACATTGGGAGTTACAGAATCATCCCTGTTGCTTGTTGATGCAAAATCGTCACTAGGAAGTGACTGTGTGGTCATATACCACTTTTGTCAGTTTTGCATATTAGCCCTTGTGAGGCTGAAGTTGTGTTCTTTGCAGTGACAGAATTTTTTACAGTGTTCTGTAATGGCGTCTGACTCTCTTTCACAGATTGTCACTGAAAAGCTTGACAAGAATAACTTCCAAGCATGGAAGTTTAGAATGACGAATTTCCTTATGGAAAAAGGATATTGGGAATTTGTTGCAGGAAATGAAGAAGAACCAGTTCTTCCTGATGTTCCCAATCAACAGCAAATGTAGGCATTTAAAGCATGGCATGAGAGAGCCAGGAAAGTTATGTACTGGCTGTCTATCAGTATTTCAGACTCTATGATTGTGCATATTCAGGATGCAAGTACGCCAAAGGAGGCATGGGATACTTTGTCAAAAATGTATAGCACAAATATGCAAGCCAGGAAAATGCAGCTCAAGCAAGAGTTGCATAATGTGCAAAGAGAAAATATGAGCATCAATGACTACCACATGAAGGTGAAGAAGATTGCAGATGCACTTGCTTCCATTGGGTCGCCAGTGGAAGATGATGATTTAGTTTCTATGACCTTGAATGGTCTAGGAAAGGATTATGCACAGTTTCGGACATCCATTTCAGTTCGTGAAAGATTTCCTGATTTTGAGGAGTTGATTGCTCTTCTAATTTCTGAGGAGCAGAGAAATGGTGGTGCATCTTCTTCAGGAGGAACTTCGAAAGTAGCTGTCTTCTACTCAAATGCTGGAAGAGGTAGAGGCAGAGGTAGAGGAGGCCGATTTGGAGGCCGTGGTAGAAATCAAAATATGCAACAAACTCAAGAAAACCAGTCCTATGGAGGAGGACGTGGTAACTCTAGAGGCAGGGGGAGCCAAAGAGGTCGTGGTGGATGGCAAAGAGGGCAAAATGCAAACAGCAATGTTGAATGCTACTACTGTGGTAAAATGGGTCATATGGCTAAAGACTGCTATAAAAAGCAGAATGACATCATGAATGGAAAACTGCAACAAGGAAATTATGCATCTTCTAGTAGACAGGGTGATGACAGAAATGAGAATTTGTTTATGGTGCAGCACATGAACAATTCTGTGACAAGTGCAGAAGAAAGCAACGATGTGTGGTATGTTGACTCAGGTGCATCAAACCACATGACAGGTCATGCAGAATGGATGGAGGATGCAAGGAAAATGGAAAAACCAGGATTTGTGGAGACTGGTGATGATACTACACATCCGATTGTGCAGATTGGAAAAATTCCTTTGTCTATGCAAGATGGGAAAAAGAAATACATATCCGATGTATTTCATGTCTCGAATATCACCAAGAATCTGGTTTCTGTTGGTCAAATGGTTGAACAGGGCTTGCAGGTCAGATTTAATCCTCATGGATGCTTTGTTGAGAATATGAAAAATAAAGGTCGCTTGATAGCAAAAGGAAAGAAGAAGGGCAGAATGTTTACGTTGGATGCAGACATGTCTAAATTGAGTGCAGCAATGTTTGCACATGGGACCGGTGTAGTTGCAGATATTGATATCTGGCATAAACGCATTGGTCATGTTAATGTACAGTGACTTAAATCAATGTAGGCCCAAAATATTGTTGCAGGACTGCCTAGATTCAAGGTTGCAGAAATGCATAAGGTATGTGAAGCCTGTCAGTTTGGAAAACAGGCAAGGAAACCATTTCCTAGACATGTTCAAGAGAGTAAGAAGCCATTTGAATTAATCCACTCTGATGTGTGGACTACTAAAGCTGCATCTCTTGGAGGCTGTCATTATTTTGTCAGTTTTATTGATGACTATAGCAGAAAAGTTTAGGTGTATTTTATGAAAAAGAAAAGTGAAGTTTTTGGGCATTTCAAAACTCTTAAAGCTATGGTTGAAAAAGAAACAGGCCTGCAAATAAAATGCCTAAGGTCAGATGGAGGGGGAGAGTACCTCTCAAATGAGTTTGCAAGGTTCCTGCAGGACCATGGCATAAATCAGCAATATTCATGCAGTCATACCCCACAACAAAATGGAGTTGCAGAAAGGAAAAACAGGCATATTGGAGAGGTATCTCGTGCCATGCTCAATGAAAAAGACCTGCCAGATTTTTATTGGGCTGAAGCAGTTGCTACAGCAGTCTACATAATGAACAGGATTCCCACTGCAGCAATACGTGGAATGACTCCAGAGGAGAGGTATACTGGTAGGAAACCAGATATTTCTCATTTGAAAATTTTTGGTTGTATTGCCTATGTACATGTGCCAGATGAGTTGAGATCCAAGTTGGATCCAAAAGCTGAGAAGTGCATCCTTATTGGTTACTCTCTGCAGAGCAAAAAGGGTATAGATGCTATAACCCTTCTACTCGTAAGTTTACAGTGAGCAGAGATGTTGTTTTTGATGAGATGAGTAGCTGGTATAAACCAGTAAATGTGATTGATGATGTAGATGCACAAAATGGTAATGCTGCACAGAATTCACAGCAACAGTCACAAAATATTAGTGGACCTAGAGCGTCCTCTAGCAGTAGTTCACATTCTTTGCCATGGACAGGCAGATTGAGATCAGGAGAATCTTCTCAAAGTAATGCAGATAGTGGTATGTAGGTATCACGAAAAGGAAAAGAGAAGGTTGATCAGCCCATGTTTGATGTGAATGCAGGTCACTCTTATGTGGATGGTGAATCCAGTGGCTCAGAATAGAGCATTGATGATGAGTTGGGTATTCCTTCTATTGTTACACCTGGAGTAAGGAAGACCAGGGATGTTTTGAGAGCACCTGGGAGTGAACCCACTTTGCACAGGTCTACCAGAGTTAGGTATCCTGTGGATAGGTTGAAATATGATGGATTTACAGCCATTCACTATGCATATATGGTCAAGGTGATACAGGAACTAGAACCCACTTCTTTTGAGCAAGCCATGGAAAAAGAAAAATGGGAGAAAGCCATGGATGAAGAAATGGATGCCTTGGAAGCAAATGCTACATGGGAATTGGTACCTTTGCCTAAAGGTAAGAATGCAATTGGTTGTAAGTGGGTTTATAAGGTGAAGCACAATGCAGATGGTTCTGTGAATAGATACAAGGCAAGATTAGTAGTCAAGGGGTATGCACAAACATATGGCATTGACTATGAAGAAACATTCAGTCCGGTTGCAAGGATGGCAACCGTAAGAGTAGTCATTGCTATGGCTGCATCAAAGGGATGGTCTTTACATCAGATGGATGTAAAGAATGCCTTCTTGCATGGTGATTTGCAAGAAGAGGTCTATATGGAGCAGCCACCAGGTTATGTGCATGCTGTTCATCCTGAGTTTGTTTGCAGGTTGAAGAAAGCCTTGTATGGCTTGAAGCAAGCACCTAGAGCATGGTCTGACAAGATAGGACAGTATCTTGTCACTATTGGCTTTCAAATTTCCAAGGCAGATTTCTCACTTTATGTGAGAAAAACAGAAAAAGGTATTATGCTACTTGTCATTTATGTTGATGATTTGATTATGACAGGTGACAGTGATGAAGATATCCTTCATGTGAAAATGCTATTGAAGCAGAAGTTTGAGATGAAGGATTTGGAAGAGCTACGTTATTTCTTGGGCATTGAGGTGATTAGATCACCAAGTGGGATACAGCTCTTGCAGAGGCAGTACGGATTGGACATGCTGTCCAAATATGGGATGACAGGCTGTAAGCCTATTTCAGTTCCTTTGGAGCAGAATGTGAAGCTGAGCGCAGATGCAGGTGAGCTTCTGGAAGACCCTACTATGTACAGACGCATAGTAGGAAGTTTGATTTATATGACTATTACTAGGCCAGATTTGAGCTATGGTGTTGGATTGGTAAGTCAGTTTATGCAGGCTCCAAGGAAACCGCATTTGAATGCGGCTAGACGCATACTCAGGTATGTGAAGTCCACATTGCAGTATGGACTATTTTATGAGACTGGGGTTCAGATCCAGCTGCATGGATACACTGATGCTGATTGGGCTGGTAGTATTTCTGATAGACGATCTACCAATGGATATGTGTTCTCTTTTGGGAGTGCTGCAGTCACTTGGAGCAGCAAGAAACAGCCTACAGTTGCCTTGTCGAGCACAGAGGCTGAGTACAGGGGTGCAGCAATGGCTGCATGTGACGTAGCTTGGTTGCATAAGCTACTTTACGATATGCATCAGCCTACAGATGGGCCAGTTGTCATTTATTGTGACAACATGAGTAGTATACACTTGGAAAATAACCCAGTCTATCATGCTAGAACAAAGCACATTGAGGTGCATTATCACTATGTGCGAGAGAGGGTTTTACTAGGTCTTATTGATCTAGTTTATGTCAGCACAGAGGATCAGGTAGCTGACATATTTACGAAGGCATTGGGCACAGAGAAGCTGCGCAAGTTCAGAGACCTGCTTGGTGTGCAGGAATTGGGATTGAGCTCGAGGGGGAGTGTTGAGATATCGAGCTCCACTCGTGATACGCCAGGGTGACCGTTGTGTATTTATGTCACCGACTTGTCTGTTGCAGATGCGGTTGGTACACCGCCCATGAATAATAGCTACATGATAGCTATCCTTATCTACTCTAGTTCGTGGCTCAGTTAGTATGCCATCTTAGTTAGTTGAGTTTGGTTTGAGACCCATATATAGGGTTCTTCTATTTCTTTGTATGAGAGTTCTTTTGGCTTACACAACTAAGAAGAGGAAAATTGTTTTCAGCCTCCACCTCTGTGTGTATTCCCCCATTGTGCAAGCAAGAAAGCTACAAGTGAGACTCCTTCCTTCTCTCCCACAATCTTGACAAAGATGTATCTGCTGGTATACTGAAATGACAATCTGAAGTCAATGTCTTCCCATTTGCAAGTTTGTGCTTTTGGAAGAGAGTAGTTGTGTTTGTTGTATAGAGCATGCAGGAATTTACGACTGCAGACTGTGCAGAGCTGTTTCAAGGTAGCAGATTAAGGAATTTGACTCTGAGTTATTTTGAAGAGTTATAGATTGGAAAGAGAGCTACAAATTTCCTTTTAAAGCTTGGTGATCTGAGGTCTGGTTAGAAAGTTATGAATTGTTCTGTGTAATGCTCTATGACACAAGTTTTGTGCCCTATGAAGCAATTTTTGTGCTCTATGTGGAAACAAGTGAATTCAGCAACATCTACGTCACCAACTCAGTTTTTCATGAAAGTCATCATGATTTTCCATTGCTATATCAGTGTAAAATCAGTTTTAATGCAGTAATGGAATGTCTATAGCAGTTAAATGCTTGTAGCAGTTGAATGGGCATGAAAATTTTACGTATAAAGCTTTGATTACCCGTGTATTTGGTTTGTATTTATGTGTGCTCTAAGGAAAGAAGAATAGAGAGGGTCTACAACTGATTTTGTATTACTTGAAGCAATCACACTTTGTGGAGTAGTTTGCTGCGTGGGGTTGCCATCCCTAAAAAATAGGAGTTGTGTGAATTAGAAAGCTTGTGTTGTCAAAGTTTCTACCATGGTTGTTTCAATTTCAGATTCTCTCTAAAAGCGGTAAAAATCTGAGCTTGAAGGTTTGAACTGTTTAAGTGTTGAATTAAAGTCTTAGTGAGGAGTGATCAAGAATTCTAGATCATGTGTTCAGTGGTGTTGTTTTGTGGGTTTTGTTGAGGGAAGATCCTTGGTCTTTATCCTATGGTGTTGTCTTGGGGGTTGTTACAGGCCGACTACCCAATTCACCTATCATCGGGTCATAGCATGCAATGGGATAGGCATGGCCTCCCCATCGAGTGTCTAGACACTGAAAAACCTCAATGGAACCGGTGGCTTGTTGCCAAACTAGAGGATGGTCTCCGTCAAGGGCAATCAACAAAGATATGAGTGAATCCACACTCAGCACATCTCAGATCAGCCTTATCTCTATTTGCTTGCTCCCTCTCGGGGCAATGCGAAGAAATGTGTCATGGGTGACCACAAGTCCAACACATGATTAGCTCTTGGGTCAGCCCTCCTAAGCCTCTGCCTCTCCCTCTGCCTAACTCCATCACTGGTACTGGTTGCTAGTCTATAAGGACCGCTTTTCCTTCTTCATTGTATGATATGTATGAGTTTACATAAGGCTCATTGCTATTAGGCTCATCCACATAGTGGACTAGAGTGTCACTCGTCGATAGATGGGTTACATAGGGTCTAGATGGTCTAGGGATACCTATAGGGCTAATCTCCATTCTAGGGACGGTCGGCTTAGCATCATTAGGTGCAGCGAGAGAGCCAATGGGGCTCCCCTTCCAAAGAAGTTTGGCAGCCTATTCGCAAGGTAGGGTTGATCGTAAGGTTGTAGGTATGGGAGTCTCCAAGGTAGTCGACAATGCATGGCGTCATGGCTGAACCTACCACAATTAGTGCAAGGTCATGACCTAGGGTCATGACACTTGACTAGCAAGTGGTTTCCGCCATAATGCACACATTGAACATGTGGGCACATTGGCCATCTCATCATCTCCTGCAATTTGGGTATTTCCATCTTCATCTCTGCTAGCTTTTGTCCTGAATCAATGCCCTTCCCTTTATCTTGAGCACTTGGGCCTAATCTCTCACTCGGCGTTGAGGCCCTCTCGGAATTCTTGGCACTGGACTCTTCTTGATCTGAGCCTTTGGAGCTTCTCTCCTTGAGCTAGTCATCCATTCTAATGGCTTCTTCAAAGGCCCTTGCTAGTGCGTCTCGCTGCAAGCTCAAGTTGCCGGCCAAGGCTTTGTAGAGCTCTTCACTTTGTATTCTATTGATGAATACCATGGATATCACTCTTTTGGTTGGCCTCTTTTCCACATGGGTCACATAATCTTGAATATCCTCTTTCTCTCTCTGCTTGACGTTCATGAGTCACACTAGCAGGTTATCAAAGTAGCTAGGTTCGAAAAATCTTTTAATGAAGAGATTTTTCAAGCCATTGAAATCGGTGTGCTCCGCAACATCTAGACTCGTGTACTACAAGTCCTCCGGTCCTTGTCAGCTAAGGACAGTCCAAAAGATTGGGAGTGTTGAGTAGGATTGGTGAGGCTGTTGGCCTCGCAAACGTGCTCGAACTACTCCACAAAGCTTTACGGGTCGTTGTTTGCTTGGTATTTGTCTAGCTGCTTTGCCACCACATGAATTTTTGATTGGCTCTTAGAGCCTTGGTTGACTCCTAACCCTACAACTAGCAATGTTGCTAATGCTGAGGCACTCTACTCTACTGTCATACTATCTAGCAGCCGCTTTGTCAAGATCTCGCTCACTATGAGGTCTCCTTTTAGTGCTCACTTGCTCTCCGACTGATTTCTATCTGCTAGGATCTCCTAGGTCAAGTTCTTCACTGCTTCTACGGTCAGAGCTGCCAAATTTTATGTCCAAGACTTCCTGTTCTGCCAAGTTGTCGATCACGTTGATGAGGCCAAGTAGATCCACTTCCATGATAGTGTCTATCCTTGTTGTGTCGGATTTTTAGCTATGTTCCTAATTTTGGGGACTTGATCACCCTTCTATGTCTTGGGATCTTCTCTTACTGGTGGTAGTTCCTTCAAGGTTTTATGTTTGAGTGAGTTTCTTGTTAATTGCAACCAATCCTCAACTTACCTCATTCTCTTCATGTGTGTGCGGGTGTATTCTTTTCAATGCACTATGCGCAAGCAGGCTCTTCACCCTCTTTAAGTGTGTTTTGAGTGCTCGAAATCAAAGTGAGTGAGAAAACAAAGTGTCTACGCAGCTCTAGCGCTCTTGTTTATGGGTTGGCTTGATAGGGTTGTATGTTTTGTTTCTAGCTGTCCTCGCCGACTTATAGGGTTTTTCTTCGTGCTATTATATTCATCTCGTTCAGGGTCAAGTTGGGGTCTTACAACTACCCCACAATACCAGACACGTTAAGCTTGTGGAAACACGCTATTGCATGATTCCAAACTATTCAGCCACGATTTCTAGGTTTGTAACTACCTGTGAGGCATTCGATGGGTTCTTCTGATGCGGGTCATGCTCTTCGTTGGTTGGGGTTTGTCAAATTTCTAGATTTTATCTCTCAAGCTGTGTCTGATTTTCTCTCTCAGGTTGTGTCTGATTTATTAGAGTCTGATTTTGAAAATTCGGCGTCTGATTTACCAGTGTCTGGTTCTAGGAATTGGACAGGGTCAGGTCCAATTGTCACAATCAGACAAGGTGTGTCCAATCTGACAGCGTGGGTTGGTCCGATTTGGCTATTGTCCGATTCCCAAAATTGGATAGGGGCGATAGGTGTCCGATCGGATAGGTCACCCAGTCCGATTCTGTGGTTTGATTGTCACGATTGAATGATCGAGCATCTGATCAGACAAAATGGTGTGTTTGATTTCTTCTCACCCGATTCTCAAAATTGGACAAAAGTGGGTTGTCCAATTCTCGTGATCAAACAAGGTCTATTGTCCGAACGTCTAATTTCGTGAAATCGGATATTAGAAAGAGCGTCTGATTCCACCGACCGAAAACGCGTGTCGATTACGATTTGCTAAAATCTCCACTCTAATACTGTCACCACCTATAAGAACTTCCAGAAATTGAGCAAGGGTGTATGTCAAGGGCATCCTATACCTGAATCTTGCAGAAAGCTCCAACACACTCCGATCGATCTGATGTGGACTCGTGACCTGCAAGCTCTCTCTCTCTCTCTCTCTCTCTCTCTCTCTCTCTCTCTCTCTCTCTCTCTCTCTCTCTCTCTCTCTCTCTCTCTCTCTCTCTCTCTCTCTCTCTCTCTCTCTCTCTCTCTCTCTCTCTCTCTCTCTCTCTCACTCACACACACACAAAGCTAGGACTGCAAATGATACTTTCCCTAGTCACCCAAGACCTTAAACCCTTGTTGAGTACCACCTTAGTCTTCTCGATCACTCCCCTTGTGACTCCGACACATCTGAGTACTCTTTTTTTTCCATTTTTTTCTTGTTAGTGCCCTGTTCAGGCCTATTTTACAGTAGCGAACCCTAAGCTTTCCACTCCGATTTATTCCTCCTATCCTACTCTAAATGCAACAAAAATCAAAAGCAAAGTATTGAAATGATTTATCCTACTCAAATAATTTTAAAAAAACCAAATAAACTTACTTGTAGCATAGATTAAAAACCCAAAACCTCCTATCTATCTCAGCGCACAAGTGCTCAAGCTTGAATCCATTGGTCTCGACAACGGAACCAAAATGTAGAGGCAAGCTCACGCTTAACTACTATGGGAGCTCTCGCTCAACCGCCAAGACCCACGGACCACTTAAAGCTTAGAGCATTCAAAGAGAGCTCTAATGGCTACCTCTCACATAGCTGACGCACCTTCAAACCTACGAATGTATTGTGCTTACCTCAATGCCAAAATTAGTTGCCTCCTCCTTCGCACACATCGATAGCTCCACGATCCTTGATGCTAACTCAAGCACCCTTAAGCCTCCTCCATCAAGCTCCATCCACCATAGCCGTGCACGTGCAAGCAAAGAGAAGAGAGGAGAAGAAGAGAAGTGGAGATGGTGAAGAGCTTCACCCTCTTGATCCCTCACTCCCACACACTCACTCCCCCACACTCTCACACTCCCTCTCTCAAGAGCACACACACAAGCAGAGAGAAGGGAAGAAGGGAAGAAGAGAGGTCTCTTGCTAGCCACACACCAAAGAATGAGCTTCCATTCACTTTTTGAACTTTAAATACAAGCCCTAAAATTCCATGGGCACCCATCCTTTTTATCTGACCGGCCATTGTGTGGCAAGGCCCTTTCTTCTATTTCCCTTTTCTTGCCTCATGCCTTAAACCTACACCCGTCTATTCCTTTACAAATGGCACAAGAGGGAGCTTGGTGCTCTTTTACAAGAGTTTTTAGAAATTTTTGAGGTGCCTTCCCTTTAAAATTGCACTTTCGCCCTAGCTTAGTCTTTTAAGGGCCGCCTTTATGCCTTTACACCTTTGCTCTTTTTATGTTCTTCATTTTTCTGTCATCTTGAACTGAGGTTAACATTACCCCCCTCTGAGACGGGTGCCAGTCCCATGGCACTTCAAGGTTTCTCTTATGGAAGGGTGGATTCTGGGCTAGGGCTGGGGGACTCATGCGATTGAGAAGCTTCAAGAACAATTTGGGTGGAGGATTAAGATGTGTCGAGTGGATGATGGGGGACCTCCGAAGTTGATGGTTTGCAGCATCTTGTTGTACTTGGAAAGAGAAAGTGCTCGACCTAAGGGGAGTGTCTACCTTGCTGTGCAGTGCTTGGAGCTCATGCTGGTGGAATAGGGAGTTGGGTCTAACCCTAGTTAATCCTGGGTGATGTCCTACACTTGAGAACCCTGTTCGTGTAAGGGGAGGTGTGGTGTGTGTAGCTTAGGGTGACAGGTCTAACCATAGGCAAGTGTTATCTCCTTAGGTGTGCCCTGCCCTTGGGGTGCCTTGAGCATGAAGTGGGGAGGCAAAAAGGGCTAGAGGGTTAGGAACGGGACCTAGGAACAGGACCGGTCGACCGAGGTCACCGGACATGCCTAATTTGAGGACCCCTAGGTGTAGTGACTGTGAGCTATGAGCCGCAACTTGCATACGGATACGTTTTTTTTTTTGTACATGGTTTGGTAGTAGGTAATTATTAGTCATCGTCCTCAGAAGGTGGTGGTGAAGGAGATTTAATGAAGTGACTCAAAAATTTCCAGCTTTGCATGAAATTCTTAAGGATCAAGCAGACTTGGAGGGGAGTGCTGGAGAGGAATGGATGACTATAGTGAGTGAACTAGCTGTCACTCATATCTTCAAGAACAGTGAGGTAGAAGGAAGGGAGGAGACTGGCTCGCATCATTAGGCAGGTCATCGCGCAGCTATCAATGGCGTAAGAATTAAAAAAGAGTGGGGGGAGGCCATGTTCTACCAGGGTGGGGTCCACCTACCTAAGTAGGATTTTTAATAGCCTAAGATAGTTGCAAGTGGTAATGAAGGTGGGATCCAGGTAGGAGGAGAAATCAACAATAAAGCGTGTCATGGTGGCATCTAAGCTGTTGGAGGTGAAGGTGAGAGCATGGGTTAAGGTGGTAGTACAGGGGTCATATATGACAGGGAAGTCGTAATGACCATGGGTTTTTGCATCAAAGTCTACTCCTACTCTACGAGGGTATGCCATGTAGGTACGAGTGCCAGCCCCACTGTGGCAGAGACGCATTTGCGAAGGGAGAATGTTATAGAAAGCCATCCATGCAAACATGTTGTCATCGCAAATGTGTCTCTGCCACAGTGGGGCTAGCACTCGTATCCGGGCACGAACCAAGGCACTTCAAAAACTTTATTTTGCCAGTATTCCACATCCTCAGTGCCCTAGAGGGTGGGATTATTCTCTCTTTCTTTCAGCCATTGTTGGCTTAGCTGGCTTCCAACATTGATCACCTCGTCCACTGTTTTAGGGGGAAGGACTCTGCATAGGGCATTGATGATGAGGAAGCTGAAGTTGAAGGGATTCTTCTCTTTTTCTTGTCTCTCCCAGATTATGAGCTCTGCATGAAAACTGGCCGGCAGGTCATTTAGGCATGGTGTGAGGGGTATAGATGACTATGCCATAGGGTTAGCCCTCAATCTTTGTCTGGCTTCTTCCACCAATTTCCTCCTCTTCTCCCTCAAGGTGGTTTTTCTTTCCGTGGATGCGTCTGTTGGGTGCCCTTGCCCTTCAAAATGGGGTGAAGGGGGTTGTGGAACCACTTCTTCTTCAAATCTGCCTAGGTTGATTTGCAGTTTAGCCTCAGTCCCTAGGTGCTCTTGCTGTTGTACCTCTTCTACGAACCCTAGAGCATCAATCTCTTGGGGGGTTAGGCCGGCCGGGTACCTACATTGTTCATCTGAGCTCAGCCCAATTGTAATGGGTTGGGAAGGCATGTGTAGCCCTGCTCGCGCAGAGCTCTACGCGCTATGCTCAACTTCTTCTTTACCACCTCCAAGGACTCTCCTTCCTCCGCATGAGTGGCATCCATCAAGGTATTCAAGAAGATTTGTTGTTGAGTATTGAAAGCCACTTGGGCTGCCTTCTGCTAGAACTTTTTCTTTTTCCACGAGAGCGAGGCAACATGCCAAGGTCTTCACTCTTCGTTCATTATGGCCTGGCCACTCTTTGGCTTTCTTTTTCATTTCCTCCATATCTTCTCCCTGTCTTTGCACTAGGGCCATGAGCCTCCTCTCTTGGTCTTCCGATTCCCTACTCATTCTTTCCTACTCCTCTCTTTCAAGGCTCAGCTTTTCAGTCATGGTTTCCATTTCTCGATGGTGTTGCTCCTCTTCTCGCTTCCTTCCTTATTCCCATGTGGTAAACTCTTTCATACCCTGTTTGATCTGACCTATTTTTGCTGCCAGATCCTCGTGTTGCATGATTAGAAGCTTATAATCTCCTTGTGTTTTCTCGAGCTCTTAATTTTCATCTATGAGTTGTCGCCGCCAGCTTTTATTTCCTCTCCGTCACCTCTCTTAGGGATTCTCTTTTGGCTCTCTCCAGATCTTCTTATTCCTTTTTCCTGCCCCCCTTCTATTTCTTCTCTTGAGTTGCCTTCCTAGTGGTCTTCTTGGTTTTTTTTTTCTTCCAAGTTGAGCCTCCTGCTCCTCCTTCTCTGTCTCAGTTTCTATCTTGTCACTCGATTGCTTGTCCTCTTGATGGGTCTGTGACCTATCTAGGGTCTCATCTGCTTTTTCATTTCCTTGTTGGGCTTCTTTTACAACCTCCTGGATGATGGTCATCAGCACACTTCCATACCCGATGAAGGAGGCTTTCAAGGAAGGTTTCTTCCTCTCCGTATTTTTAGAGGCTAAGGATTCTCAACATACTTGCCAGGGCTAGTGCTTTGGTTGCCTGGTCTATTGTCTTGCGCACGTAGCCATTCCACTCCACCTCATCCAAGGTATGGGCTGCCACATTCTCTAGCATAGGTACACTGATCCAGTGGATGAGGGAATTATAGAGTTGGCTGGAGAAAACCGAGTGCACCAACTTTACCTGCATGCAGATCTTAGCATCGAGGATATCCTGTATACTGATACTATCGTTTGTCAAAACATCTTCCCTTTTCATCTTCAGCATAGCATACACATCTCTCTTGTATTTTTTCTCCATCTTAGGTTCCAGCCCCAGTGCCTTCTCCACCAAGGCCTAGTTTAATGGCACATGCACCTATTGGGCATCGTCCCCTCTTCCCACAATCACCGTTCTGCATTCTTGGTCGGGGTTGTACATTCTCAAAAATTCTACACACTTCGTGTGGTCAAGTTCCTACGCAAACTTCTCTAGGTACTTGTAGAGGTTACACTGTTCCAATATTCTCCTTGCAGCTTGCTCCTTGGCTACCACCTTCTCAAGGTTGTGAATGCTGCAGAATTTCAGCTGGGTGACTATAAGCCCGATTTTCTAGGCTAATGCTATACTGCGTTCTCTCCTCCTTCATGAAAGGGAGTCGATGAGCGCGATCTTACTACGACATCTTTCATCCATGTCATGAACCATCATTCCCATTAGTGCTTGCGAAAGAGTTATTTGCTGAAAAGAAAGGCTTCGTGTTTATTGAATGAAAACATTTAAGCTCCTTTCCACCCTTTAATTCAACTTTTTCATGACATTTTTCCTCACTCGCAAACTAATATGTTTCTTTTCTTCCTGTATTTAAATGTCGACTAAGGTTTTCACAGCGGTATGGCTTTTTCCCACGTGTTTATTCATCTGCTTGATTTTGATTGGTTCCAATTTGACTCACCCACCTTACCTTATCCCCTCCCCTTCCGGATTTGGGGAGAATACTTCCTAGGGTTGAAATCTAGAAGGCCTAGGGCTATCAGGTTACGGTCGAGTGTTTACCTTCAGATGAGCCAAGCATAGAAGTTTGGATTGTACTCTAGCTAAGCATCGCAGTCCAAATCGAAGGGTTGGGTACCTACATGTGTGATGTAAGTAAGGACATATGTCAGGATGTCATTGGAATCAATGCGACTAGCAATATGTAACTCTTCCTCTGTCAAGAGGTGGTCAAGGTAAGGGTGTCCTTTGATGTGCTCTTCTAGGGGTCGGTCATGAATAGTTTTTAATACCCTGGGTTCCTAAGACCCTATTGCAAGCACAAGGTTATTATGAGGGTAATTCCTGGATATGGATCCCTAAGTCTAAAGTAGCCAAGAGCACCAATCAAGTGCCACCCCCATGAGTAACCATACCCCACCATGTAATGGGTCAAGGCCTAATGCCGCAAAAGACTCAAGTCACCAAGTACGTTGACTCGCAACTGATTATGCACATGTAGACCGACCAGATCTACCGGACCAAACTTCACAGCATGTTGTTCCCAAACTAGTCTCACTCAACTTAATCAAGACTCAGGAGGGCACACCCCCAAGTAGGGACATCCCAATCATAGTCCAGTCGTCTGAGCCCACCGGGCAAGCGACCCAACCATAATCTCAGGAGCAGTCGAGCCTGCAACTATTTGCTACCCAACTCTCTAGTTCTGTCAGACCTCAACCACTTGCATGCCTTAGACCCTCCTATGAGTGGAAATCATTATTGTCATTGGCCCCCACGGATCTAGCCAAAGACATAGGGGATGACATCATTACTTGCCTCAAACGCTTAGATGCCATATTCATATCACTGGCTTTGAGTTACTACCGCTTGGACTTGGACCTCTTACAAGAGCCCTTTGCGATAGAAATTTATACAATGCCTTGTTCATGGGACACATTGGAATTTGCATTTGTTAAAGCACCCCACTCAGTTGTAGAGTTGCTCCACACTGAGATATCTACAAAGCAAGCCATCAAACAACAGCTCATCATGTCATACGATAAGCGAGCCTCTTCTGCTATCACTGATCGAGAATTAGAGGACTTAAAAAGGCTAACTGAGATTGAATCCCCATTCTTACAGAGCTGGTACGCCCTTTGATTGCAATGGGAACTCAAGGGATGCCAAATAATGACCAATGCTGAGCAACGACGAGCCATCAGGACATCGGAATACGACCCAACTTATGTCACTCCAACCTTGTATAGGGTGTTAACCACTATTCGTGACCGACCCCTAGAAGAGCATATCAAGAGACACCCTTATCTTGATCGCCTCTTGATAGAGGAAGAGTTACATATTGCTAGTCGCATTGATTTCGGTGATTTCTTGATAGATGTCCTTACTTACATCACACACGTAGATACCCGACCCTTCGATCTAGATTGCGATGCTTAGCTAGAGTACAATCCATACTTCTATGCTTGGCTCATGCGAAGGTAAACACTGGACCGTAAGTTGATAGCCCTGGGCCTGCTAGCTTTCAACCCTAGGAAGGATTCTCCCCAAATCCGGAAGGGGAGGGGATAAGGTAAGGTGGGTGAGTCAAATTGGAACCAATCAAAATCAATCAGACGCATAAACACGTGAGGAAAAGCCACACCGTTGTGAAAACCTTAGTCGACATTTAAATACAAGAAGAAAAGAAACATATTAGTTTGCAAGCGAGAAAACATGTCATGAAAAAGTTGAATTAAAGGGTGGAAAAGTCTGAAAGGAAAGTTTATGATGGAGCTTAAATGTTTTCATTCAACAGACATGAAGCCTTTCTTTTCAACAAATAACTCTTTCACAAGCACTAGTGGGAATGACGGTTCATGATAGGAACGAAAGATGTCATAGTAAGATCACGCTCATCACTGACTCCCTTTCATGGAGGATGAGAGAATGCAGTACGGCATTAGCCTGGAAAATCAATCTTATAGTCAACTGAAATTCTGCAGCATTCACAACCTTGAGAAGGTAGTAGCCAAGGAGTAGGCCGCAAGGAGAATAGTGGAACAATGTAACCTCTACAAATACCTAGAGAAGTTTGCGCAGGAACCTGACCACACGAAGTGTGTAGAATTTTTGAGAACATACAACCTTGACCAAGAATGTGGAATGGTGACTGTGGGAAGAGGGGACAATGCTCGATAGGTGCACGTGCCATTAAGCTAGGCCTTGGTGGAGAAGGCATTGGGGCTGGAACCTAAGGTGGAGAAAAAATGTAAGAGAGACGTGTATACTATGGTGAAGATGAAGAGGGTTGACAAATAAGTGCATCAACATACAGGATATCCCCGATGTTGAGATGTGCATGCAGGAAAAGTTGGTGCACTCACTTTTCTCCAGCCAACACTATAATTCCCTCATGCACCGGATCAGTATACCTATGTGGCAGCAGCCCATACCCTGGATGAGGTGGACTGGAATGGCTATGTGCGCAAGACAATAGACCAGGCAGCCAAAGCACTAGCCCTGGAAAATAGGCGAAGAATCCCTAGCCTCTAAAAATATGGAGAGGAAGAAACCTTCCTTAAAAGCCTCCTTCATTGGGTATGGAAGTGTGCTAATGGCCATCATCCAGGAGGCTATAAAAGAAGCCCAACAAGGAAACGGAAAAGCGAGTGAGACCCCAGACAGGTCGCTGACCCATCAAGAGGACAGGCAATTGAGGGATAAGATAGAAACCAAGATAGAGAAGGCGTAGTAGGAGGCTCAACTCAGAGGAAGAAAAAAACCAAGACAAAGGAAAAGAAAAAGGAAAAATAATATCTGGAGAGAGCCAAAAGGGAATCTTTAAGAGAGGTAGCGGAGATGAAAAAGAAGGAGAAGGAAGAAGCTGAAAAGTTGGCAGAGGAATCAAGGAAAACAAAATAAGAGAGAAAGAAGAGCTATGGAAGATGAGGCAGAGTTGAGGAGACATGAGGAGGAAGACATGGCCGAAGCAACTCGTCGGTCTATAGAACAATAGAGCTGACTCGATGGCCTAGAGGCTTTAAGTCCACCTAGGGAAGATAGACCCCGGCTCAAGTGCTCAAGTACCCAAAGCCATGCCACCCATGGTTATCGAAGGCAAGGTACTTTATCAATAAAGAACTAGCATAAGGAAAGAGCGGGGAGACCATAGCCACCGGGTAGAAAAGGCCAACTACAGATGCCGAGTCTAGGCAAGATCCAAAATGCCAAAAGATGAAATCTTCGACCACCCCAATCCCTACCACTATGACACCACCTGCAAACCATGACGAATACATTGATGAATTGCTCTCTCAGTTAGAGAGGGCAAGGGAGGAAAGAAGGATAGTGGTGTCGAGTTGGAAGAGGAAAAGGAGGCAGTAGCAGCCTTCCAGCTCAAAAACACGAGGCAAATGGCTACTAAACAAAAGGAAATCCTCAACTTGAAACGGGAACTAAAAACCAAAGAAGAAAAGGAGCAAAGCTGGCGGTGACAACTCATAGATGAAAATCAAGAGCTCGAGAAAATGCAGGGAGAGTATAAGCTTCTAATCATGCAACATGAGGATCTGGCAACAAAAATAGGTTGGATCAAACGGGATATGAAAGAGTTTACCGTAGGGGAAGAAGGAAGGAAGTGAGAAGAGGAGAAACACCACCAAGAAATGGAAACCATGACCGAAAAGTTGAGCCTTGAAAGAGAGGAGCAGGAAAGAATGAGCAAGGAATTGGAAGACCAGGAGCGAAGGCTCATGGCCCTAGTGCAAAGACATGGAGAAGGTATGGAGGAAATGAAAAAGAAAGCCGAAGAGTGGGCAGGCCAAAATAAACGAAGAGTGAAGACCTTGGCGTTCTGCTTGGCTCTCGTGGAAAAAGAAAAAGTTCTAGCAAAAGGTAGAGCAGAGGCAGCCCAAGTGGCTTTCAATACTCAACAACGAATCTTTCTAAATACCTTGATGGATGCCACTCATGTGGAGGAAGGGGAGTCCTTGGAGGTGGTAAAGAAGAAGTTGATCATAGTGCGCAGAGCTACACATGCCCTCCCAACCCATTGCAATTGGGCTGAGCTCGGATGAACAATGTAGGTACCTGCTATCGACCAACCTAAACCCCTAGGAGATTGATGCTCTGGGGTTCGTAGAAGAGGTACAACAGTAAGAGCACCTAGGGAGTGAGGCTGAATTGCAGATCACCTAGGCAGATTTGAAGAAGAAGTGGTCCCACAACCCCCTTCACCCAATTTTGAAGGGCAGGGGCAGCCACCATCAGATGCATCCACGGAAAGAAAAACCACCTTGAGGGAGAAGAGGAGGAAATTGGTGGAAGAAGCTAGTCAAAGATTGAGGGCTAACCCTATGGCACAGTCATTTATACCCCTCACACCATGTCCAAATGACTTGCTGGCTAGTTTTCATGCGGAGGTCATAATCTGGGAGAGACAAGAAAAAGAGAAGCAGCCCTTCAACTTCAGCTTCCTCATCCTCAATGCCCTGCGTAGAGTCCTTCCCCCTAAAGTAGTGAACGAGGTGATCAATGTCGGAAGCTGGCTAAGCCAACAATGGCTGAAAGAAAGAGAGAAGAATCCCACCCTCTGGGGCACTGAGGATGTAGAATACTAGCAAAATAAATTTTTTGAAGTGCCTTGGTCTATGCTCGGATACGAGTGCCAGCCCCGCTGTGGCAGAGACGCATCTGCGATGACAATGTGTTTGCATGGATAGCCTTCTATAACACTCTCCCTACGGAGAGGAACAACCCTACCTACATGGCATACCCTCGTAGAGTAGGAGTAGACTTTGATGCAAACACCCATGGTCGTTACGACTTCCTTGTCATATACAACCCCTGTATTACCACCTTAAGAAGAGAGGTCTCTTGTTAGCCACACACCAAAGAATGAGTTTCCATTCACTTTTTGAACTTTATATACAAGCCCTAAAATTCCATGGGCGCCCATCCTTTTTACATGACCAGCCTTTGTGGCAAGGCCCTTTCTCATGTTTCCCTTTTCTTGCCTCATGTATTAAGCCTACACCCGTCTATTCCTTTACAAATGGCACAAGAGGGAGCTTGGCGCTTTTTTACAAGAGTTTTTTGAGTTTGTTGAGGCGCCTTCTCTTTAAAATTGCACTTTCACCTCAGCTTAGTCTTTTAAAGAGGGCAAAGGGCCAACTGTGAGGTGCCTCCTCCAACAAACTCGGAGGAGTCCTCTTAGTAGTCAACTGAAATTCATATCCATGTATATCACCATCCCATCTCCCCATAGGAAATGTTAGACTTAGTTGAACATGGGAATCTCAATTCTACTTCACAGAGGAAGCATGGAAAAGTCACCCCTAACAACAATCTAACATCCACCTAAGAAAGACCACTTCGTAAAGGCAAGATTGAGGTTAACACCATAGTTGGTTCAAAGAGAGTGAGAGATGGGGGAGAGTGTAACTCGATCCCCCTACCCATAAGGTAAAATCATAGCTCCAACCCCCTAAAACGATCTTAAACCTGGTAATTAATCCTACCAATATTGGGAGGGTCACGATTTAATCAGCTCTATCTAATGTCGAAACTTATCGGGTCCACCTAGCCATAGGCATCCAATCATCAGGATCAAAGCCTCCCACTTTTCTCGATGGGGTTTACTTAGTTTTCTAATTAGCAAAGCATACTACCACACTGTTTGGACATATAAAATCAGCTTCCTTTTATTACTTTGTTAAACTAGGTTCGTTAAACTCAATCTTTATCACATAACAAACAATTCAGAAATCAAATACTTTATTTTACCATCACTCCGTAGAAAGACACCATCCATAGGACCTTCCAATCCCTTGAGATTGCGATGTATGTGATCAGGCTCCATCCGTGGTCGACACAAAATTTACCAGCTCAGAGACCCTCCAAGCTTCCATGAGCCTCCAGAGCAATCCTACGTATCAAGGGCACTCACCACTCAGCCCTTTGCCCTCTCAGGTGCTCGAGTGATCAAATATTAAAAACACCTATCTCCCTCAGGAGCATAGGACCCCCACCCGTAGGTGAGTTTTTCCAAAAACACCTCCCTCCCTCAAGAGCGTAGAACCCCTACCTGCAAGTGATTTTTTCCACACTCCGCAGAGTGTTTAAGGAGCATTGGGTTGGGGACCCCAATGTCACGAACCACCATAATCTGTGCAAGCCCCAAATCATAAGAGCCATAAATCATTATTCACAAATCCAAAAGCAATCATAACCATAAAACATTTTTAACACATTTGTTAATGTATGCGATGCATAGAATCTATCCCCTTCATCAATTTCTATGTTCCTTTCCAAAAAGCATTTGATAATACTAACATGCTTTTACAAGTTTAAGTAAGTTCTAACTAATCGTGATCCTTTTCTTATGTGTACTAACATGATTATCTTCGTTTGGCCATCCATTGTTTGATTACGGTTTATAGCCGCAACTTTGGTTTGTTGTGGAATAACATGTCCTTCAGGTTGAATGGATTTGGGGTTAACTTTTGCTTGCATTTCAACAGTGACTAGTTCCTCACATTGGGGAGTTCACTGAGCTTGACCTCGCTCAATATCCCGATGTCTCTTAGGAGCCATGGAAGAAGCTTGATGGATTCGAGTAATGCTTCTGCGTGGGAGAGAGAGAGAGAGAGAGAGAGAGAGAGAGAGAGAGAGAGAGAGAGAGAGAGAGAGAGAGAGTGTGTGTGTGTGTGTGTGTGTGTGTGTGTGATTTTTCTCATTGCAACAGAGCTTCGTCAAGTCAACAATAGAGAGACTTTTGCACAGGTCATTGTGTGTTGTCAGTGTGACTTTGTGTGTGTCAAATGTGATGCTCTACCCCTATTTATATGGTAACCAAGGGGGGTAAAGAGAGCCATCCATCATGATTATCATTTATAGCCACAACTTCGGTTTGTTGTGGAATAACTCGTCCTTCAGGTTGAATGGATTCAAGGTTAACTTCAACTTGCGTTTCAGCAATGACTACTTTCCCACATTGGGGAGTTCTCTGAGCATGACCTCGCTCAATATCTCGACGTCTCTTAGGAGCCATGGAAGAATCTTGATGGATTCGAGTAGCACTTTCGCATAGGGGAGGGGGAGAGAGAGAGAGAGAGAGAGAGAGAGAGAGAGAGAGAGAGAGAGAGAGAGAGAGAGAGAGAGAGAGAGAGAGAGATTCAACTGATTGCAACAAAGCTTCTGAGAGCTGATTTTTGACTCCTTGAAGTGCTTAAAAATTGCCAAAAAATTCATATTTCAAGGAAAAAATAAACTTCATCAAAGGGGGCATAGGCAATCGAGTCGATTTTAAGCAATAAGCAGCTGTCGAGTTCCTAAAGTGCTTTAAAGATATACCAACTAAAAAATACATATTTTTCATAATTTTTTCGATTTTCAGATTGAATCCCGAGAAGTGCCAAGTAGTGTGGGACCTCAAGATGGTCGAGCAAAAATTTATAGATCTAAAATCCGATGTCGAACGCGAGAATGGGGGTGCTTGAAGGCCAACACCAAAGAGGTTTAGTGTGAAAAGGACTAGAAGGGGAAGGGGGGAGACCCTTGGGGTCTTCGACACCTTGAAAATTTGACAAATGAGGGGCTTTTTCGTAAAAAGAAGAAGATGAAGGCACCTATTGCACGACGATGTGATTTGGAGGGAGAGGGGGCAATGATCACTTCCATGTACCCCCATAAACTGATTCCAGCAGAGATCTACGCTCTTGCTTCGCTCTCCATCACTGTCTCTAGCCCATGAAATGGCTGCCCAGATGGGAAGTTAAAAAATCGGTCTTTCTCTCTCCTTCCTCTCTCTCCTCTCTATGGGCTATTCATGCGCACTACCTTGAAGGAGGAATCGAGAAGGAGATTGAAGAAAATAATGATGGAGATGCCGAAGATTGATATGCAGTATGGAATTGAGAGCAATGGTGGCTTTGTCCGTTGGTCACACAGTCATTCAATGCGTCTCGGGGTTTTGTAGAAACACGGTATGACTATTTTTTATAAAGAATATGAAAGTTTTTTTTATATTTTATGATAGAAATGATGTTCTTATTCTATGAAAAATTGTTTGAGTACTAGTTGCATCATGTTTAATTACTTTTTATCAGAAAATTGTAATTTCCTAATGATTTACCTACGCTATTTAAATCTCGCAAAATCTGAAATGCGGCTTTTAGGGGTAAAATGATAGGTTTGTCGTTTCGGGTGGGTGAAATGTGTTCCTATGGGGAAAAATGGAAAATAAACTAAATTTTAGTATGCTGAAATGATTGGTATGAAAAAATAAAAAAATAATAGTGATTATTGACAAATAAATGCTAAAAAACAAGAAAAAAATTTAGAAATACGTTTCATAAAAATAAGGAAAAATATAATGAGTGTTTATGAATGTATAGTAGTCATAAAGCATGAGGTTTAGCCTCAGTTTTCCCTATCTCTTTGACAAAGTTTGTGATTTATCACCTTACATATATCAAAACATGCCAAAATGAACCCCTACACCTATGCAACGGAAGTAATACCTAAAAGTAGGGGGTGGGGTGTTTGAATGATGTGATTTGGATGTTTTTTATTGCTAATTTTGCTAATGCATATCATGATATAGGGTTCGTTGTATTTTACTTAAGAGGATAGTAGCATGAGCGTTGTCTTGGTGCTATTCTTACATCACCCCAATGAGTTAGCAAATGAGCATTGGAATGGCTGATTGTGAACAACATGTTTCTGATTGAAAATTATGTTTAAGCACTTTAGGATCATCCACTATGGCATGTGCATATCTAAAGAACTGGATGCACAGCACCTATTTTCCGTTATGATGACCTACATTGAGTGTGTGAGACGAACTAAGCTGTAGGCTAGTCGATCGTTTTCTTGGGGAATTGTTTGGTAAGGACACATGGTATCTCCTGGAATACATTCAAAATGAAAGAGTGGAACTTGTATCGTGTGTGCTTTATGTTAGAGCGATGCATCTTGGGGCCAATCCTTGAGGTGTAGGAGAGTCGCAGTGGGGCCGTGACACTAAGCCAATGGGATGCCTCCTATGTATGTTCTTCATGGTATTTATTACCGATATGTATGGGATACTTCATTTTGTTGAGTTTGGGGAAAGGGACATTGGACTATATATTAGCTACAAATCATCATAATTAAGTCTATCTAGTGTACATCAGTGTATTATAGACGCTCATGACCTGCGAGGCTTTGTGGTGGGGTTGTCTGTTGTGTGCATGAGGTCCGGCTAGTGCCATAGCCAATGCCAACCCATTTTAGATCCCATCAGTGGTGTGTCTATTAGGAGCTGCCAATAAGTGGTGGTTTCGAATCTAGGGTTTCTAGGGACCAAATAGTCAGTTTATGTCCTTTAACAAGAACCGTCAAGCTAAAATACAAAAAGAGGAACGTGCTGAGAGGGCTAGACGATGGACTGAGATTCTAAGCCATTATTCTCCTCAAAGGTACAACTCGATACGCATAAGCGGCAGTGGTTCTAATAACCTAAGTGTCACAAGAAGCCCTTTGAGTGCAAAAGGAAGTCTTAATACTTCCCCTCTTCCAATCAATCAACCCACTTCAAGTGGGGATGTAGTTTTACCTACACAAACTCCTATTGTCAATCCAATTGTAGCCATGGCACAACCCATCACAATTCCAACAGGGACACCGGATTTACCGGCATTAGGAGCACGTTTGCCCATCTCCATGGGTTAGCTGAAGAAGATGGAGAACTCCATATTAACGAGTATCAAACACTCATGTTCAACTATCAAATCCAAGATGAAGGACTTAATGCTGTTCTTCAACATGACATTAAAAGGAAGGGCAATAGTATGGTATCACAGTTTAGAGGCCAGAACCATAACTAGCATTGACCAATTCTTCACAACCTTATGTAGAGAGTTTTCCCCTAAGAGAAGTGGGCAACATTGGGTTGCATGTCTTGAATGTAACACGCGAAGAGCCAAATGAGAATGTCCACGCCTATGCCAAGAAACTAAAGCAAGTTCTTCACAAACATAATACTTATATATCCCCATTCCACCAGCTGCACAGTTGCAATATTTCCTACATAGATTAGATTTCAACATCCAGGTGCAGCTGAGTAGTGTTGCTTTGGCTGACATTGACAATGTTATTACGTAAGTAGAAGGAGTAGAGTTGCACTTGCAAGCGGCTTATGTAGCAAGGATAAATTGGAGTGGTAATAATTTGGCACTAACCAATGGGAGTCAAGGGGAACCAATGTCAAATGTGAATGGAAGAGGGATTATTATGCTAAATTCTCCTATGTTACTAGTTCCTCCTATTTTGACTATGCCTATGGCTAGTCAGATGGGCCCAATAAATGATGGAGGCCAAACAACGAATCCTAATCTTGTCCCAGTAAGTCATCGGCCAAATTCCCAATCAAGTGATTAGGCCAATAGGATGACAAACATACAATCATGGCTATGAGTCAAGTGCCTCAAATGTCCTTGGTGAAGTCAAGGATATGATGAAGCACTACACTGATATGATTATTGAACAATATAGACAAATAGCTGTGGACTTCAATTTCCTTAAGAAGCAGTAGAATTTGATAGGGAGTCGATGCCCTGAAGTGGGTGCTCCCTCAAGATTCAGCTGTAAGTGGTGTGGTGGCCAACATTTCCCTAGGAATTGTCCGAATGTCAAATGCGATATTTGCAGAAAGTTTGGCCACTTAGCTACTACCTGTTGGAGTAAGATCAGTTCTCTCCAACAAGGAAGTAAACAACCAGGTCCAGTTAATCATCGCGCACAAGGGAATAATTTTTAGCAAGATGAGGGACCAAGACAAATACTTCAAAGAGGAAAGGCTAATGTAGAGGACTTGCCTCATGGTAGTGGAGTCAGTCTTATTGAGGCTGTATGTGTCAATAACGCTAAAACTTCTAATCTACGACCCGTAAGAAGAGGTCAAAAGACTAGAGAGGGTGACAAAGGAAATGCAAAATGTGTCGAGGGAAACCTTAAGTAAGATGCTAGGGGAAAGCAAGTTTTGAATCCTGATATGGAAGGTGGGCATCTAAGGCCTATTGATAGTAAAGTTGATCCCGAGAAGAATAAAGAATTGCCAAGAAAGAATGCAAAAGTTAAAAAAGAGGTACCAAAGCCAGTCCAAAGACCAAAGAAGAGATTGGTTTGGCGAGAGAAGAGAACTTTGGCTAACTACCACGACTTTGATTTAGTAAGTTCTCTTTGCGAAGTTAAACCAGACATGAATCTCCTACAACTGATTAAACTGTCTCCAGGAGTACGCAAGGAAGTCAAGAAAATCATGCGTATTGGGTATATTGTAGAACCTTTGGGCATAGCATGAGTGGGAGAAGATTGGTGTGATCATGCTAAAAATCATTGTCCCAAGGTTCCAGCATACGTGGATGGAATATTAGTAGAGCATGCTATCGTGGACATTGGATCCTCTATCAATATCATGAGTTTAGACTTGATGGAGAGGCTAGCTCTAGAAATCCAAAAAGACGGCTCCACACTTCTTAGGATGGCTGATGATAGTCTAAGACAACCAGAAGGTTGCATCACTAAGGTCCACATATCTAGGAGGTCCACATATCTAGTAGGCCACATGTCTAGTAGCCTACTAAGTCAATATCATGCCAATTGTAGATAGGTGCAACAAACCACATATAATAAGAGAAGTTAGTAACCATATAAGAATCATAATGGCCACCAACGTGTTAAGTGTAAACATGTAGACACATCTAGCCAAATGATCCATCATTAATGTTTGAACATGTTGATCTTGCCATCTCAACAAGCCCCAGGGCCTTGCATGCCATCTCCAATTCAAATACACTCCCACCTATCTCCACTTAGTGCTAGCATCATACCCACCATAGAGCTTGCTACAATACTGAGTAACAACTAGGTAAATCCTCCAACAAGGTCAAGTAAAAGTAAACTATAGGTATGTCGTACTAAACCAAAACTACCCCTGGACTTACTACGCACGTATTTTAGACCCTCCATAGTCGAACTCACTATAGACATGGATGCCAACACATTTGACAATATAGTCAACAACATCCATTGTCTTGATAATATTTTCATCTTATTTGTTCATAGCTATGACTGTCTTGACCTAGATCTATTAGATGAAGACAAAGCCATGGCAATTGGAAGCCTTTCTTGTTCTTGGGAAGAATTCAAATTCACCTTCATCAAGTACAATTATATTTCCAAAGAGATAATTGCTATACAAGTGAGCAAAGAGTAAGCTATCAATGGCTACTTGATTACATCCTTTAAGCCTAGCTGCATAGAAACCATAAGGGAAAAAATAACAGACTTAGAGAACTTGGCCAAATTTGAATACCCATTTTTGCAAAAGTGGCTCATTCTCTATGATAGTAGGAACAACTTGCTTGTTAGATAATGACAAATTATGAACAATGTCATGCCATCAAAACAATTGAGCATGACCCACTTATACTAATCCATTTTGCATGTTAGCTATCACACAAAAGCTACCACCATTAGAGGACCAAGCTCTACCACATCCATATTTTGGATCCAATACTCAGTGAAGAAGGAACTTCACATTGCCAGTTGGGCATAGGGGATTTCCTCCCAAATTTTCTCACATACTTTATTCATGTGGGCATCATGCCACATGATATAACCATTATGGTGCCTTGGAATACAATCCTAACTTTTATGATTGGCTTCTAGAGTAATATCCTACATCATCCAATTATTCTAAATTTACTTGTACATATATTGTATTCATGTTGTAAATACACTTCATTGATTTCTTTTCTTTCTTTTTCTTTCATTATTTAATAAGCACCCTTGAGCCATGCAGAATCACAGCTCCACAATTCACCTCTCCTAGATGCAAGCTAAAAAGCATTAACAATTTTTAGGGAAGGGAAGGGAGTAAATAGTATCATTTTCTTTAGAGAATTAGGAAATGAATAATTTTTTAACAAATGAAATATGGTAGCTTATGTACTCTGAACTTACTCTCTCATCCCTCCTTTTTTCTTCTAGATACATTGGGAAATAGCAAGAGTCAATGAGAAGGTCATCCATGAAAGGTACAAAAAGGCTCAAATTCCCTTCACAAAAGCAGAATTGGAAAAGTATAGTATAAACACAAATATCTTAAGGAATAGGAATCTAAGGTGCAAGCATTCATGGAACCTTAGATAGGTTGTAGATGGAGAGAGAAAGCACATGAACTAGTGGAAATGTGCTCTATGGGAAAATTTGTGGAAAAATTTGGAGGCAAGGTAAACCATCGCAAGTGTACACAATTTTTATTTAACTACAATCTTGACAAGAGGACCATGAGCATGAAAATATCAGAAGGAATATAGAGAGTGGAGATTTCCATTTCCAAAGAGCTAGTGCACACGGCTCTAGACCTACCAAAGTTCTCGTAGAGAGAAACTTGGGAGAAAATTGATATTGTGGAAACATTCAAATTCACAAATCAAGAAATGGGTAATGATAGGATTAAGCTTGAGGAAATCACTAATCTAGACCTAAAATTGCAAGCCAATCTAATACATACATTGCTCTCTAGCACCCACCACAACTCACTAAATAAACAAGTTCCACTTGGGCATTTTTGAATATTTGGTTACTAGACACCTAAGGAATATAGATCATAATGTCTATACAAGGAGCACAATCCATGTGGAAAAATGCACAATGATGCTATTGAGTTTAAGAAGGTCATGATGGGGGAAGTAGGAAACATGCAAGGGAAAAGGCTACAAGTAAGGCCTCCATGGTTAGGTTTGGAGGTATACTAACCATTATCATCAAGGAAGCATTGGATGACCCAACATAGCAAAGGAGTTGGTAACAAGTACCTTGGAAGACACTAGAATGCCCTCTAGTATAGGAGGTAATGTAACATCCCCGTGCCCCCCGTTCCTTTCCCATGAGAACCCCCCCTGAGAAAAAAAGTTTCAATTTAAAAAAAAAAAATTATTCCCTCTCTCTCCCCCTGTCGACTGCATGGCGGGGAGAGAGACAGTGTGTGTGAGAGTAGTGGGAGAATGGGGGTATGCAGGCCCCCTGATGGGACCTAAAACGGGCCGGCACTGGCTCATGCACTAGCCGGACCTCTATCATGCGCTCAACAACCCCACGGCCTCGCGGACTAGGAGCGTGGATGACATATACATCATCTTCCTAAACATCTTGTGTTTGTATTACGTCTTTAGTCCAACTCTAACCCAATTAACACTCCTTGGAGGGAGGTCCAACACATTGCCAAATAACATGAAGCACAAACATAGGAGGTCCTCCCATGGCTGACTGCCGCTATCTCATTGCGACTCTCCTACACCTTGGGGATTGGCCCCTCGATGCGTTGCTAAACATATATAACACATTATCGCAGACAAACTTCTCTCTTTTATGATTCACATATTTCCAGGAGATATACCATGCTTCCTCACTTTACTTTCCCTTAGGACCCAACGCCTAGCCTACAGCTTGGACAACCTTACTCACTCAACGTTGGTCATGTCTCTAGAAAGCAATTGCCATGCATCCAGGAGGTATTGTCTGATACCTTTTAAAATTTTTTATGATTAATGCAAATTGTGAATGTCCATGTGCTCAAACAATTAAGGAAATCAGCATTGTGCTCAGTGCAAAAGCATTCTTTCAATGAGTTTGACTATTGCTCGTATGCGGCGTTGCATGAACCTAGCACCGAGAAACCCTCGTGCTACTAGGTTCTTAATCTTTAAATATCGACCAACCTAAATGGTATGCATAAAAATCAGCAATCTTTTCATCATTCCATTTATCATTTAAACACTTTTCATACACTCTACCCCCTCACCCATTTAGGTTGTGCATGGTGCATAGGTTTAGGGTTCATTTTCCACATTTTTAATGTATAAAAAGCCATAAAAAGTCAATAAAACATAAAGGTAGAGCTGAACTGAGGCTAAACCTCATACTTCAGACTCCCCATACATCCACAAACATGGTTCTTATTTTTTCTTAATTTTCGGCACTCAAAATCCATTTTTTCCCTATTTTTCTCTTATTTTTCCTATTTTTCTTGTGTTTTTTGCAATATTAAATGACTGACAATTCAAAATGAGTTATGGGCTGTGTCCCTTATGGTCATTTGCAGAAAGAACACAAGTTTAGTTGGTATGTCTTATTATATTTCCATTGATATCTCAAAAACACCCAATTTTCCCATATTTCACGTGTTTTACGGGTTTTACACTACTAATTTTATCCACAACACTTATGCTTTTCTGATTTTCTGATCATAAACAGTTGGAAGACATTGCAAATAACATTATAATGCATAATCATCCCATGGGAACAAGTATTCATGAAGCAAATTGCATAAAAACACCATTTTCCTTTGTAAAAATGAGATTACCGTTCTTTGCGGGTTGCGGGTCTTTATTTGCCATATCTCGGTTTCCAGCCACCATTAATGCTCATGACAGTCCACAATCAGCAATCTTCCTTCCTCTTACACCACGGAGCAATCCGGTCTTCATTGGACAAGCATCCATCATCCATTCTTCTTCTTCCTCTTCACCACATGAATCTGCCCTTAGGGGAGAGAGAGGGAGGAGAGAGAAAGACTGAAATCAGAATTCTTCATAGAGACCACCATTTCTCGGGTGAGAGGCGGCGATAGAGTCAGCATCCAGGGGGAATTGAAGCCCCATGATCATTGATGTGGGTTGTATTGAGGCTGAAGATTGCCTCCTCCTCTCCATAGCGCATTTTTCGGCGCCTGTTGTTGATGGTGCCTTCTTCTCCTTCATCTCACGTTTTTTTTAATGCCCTCTTGTCAAATGGCATAAAATGTTGGGCTCCCAAGAGGCACTTGCCCATTTGGCCACTCTAATGTCCACCTCTTCGCATCTTGACCGGTTTCTTGGCCATTTCCCTGTCCGGACTCGGAATTGAGCTCTGAAAAATCCTGGGTGTCTGGCTTGGCATCCTGGATTGGCCAGTATCTCTTGTTAACCCACATGACTGTCTAAAAAATTGTGAAAAATCAAAGAGTGTCGCTCGGATGCCTTTAAAGCACTTTGGCGCTTAAAATCGTCCTAGATCGAGTTGCCGCCTTCGACGTTGAATATTTTTCCCTTGATATTCATAATTTTTAGCTATTTTTAAGCACTTCTTGACACCAAAATTATGCTCTCATTGGCAACGACAGGATAGGGCGACTCAGCCCGTCGAATCCACGAACATATCTGCACATAAACAACCAAGGAAAGCATCAAGCTGATACAAAATAGATACATAGTAAACACATCACAATGCTCACCCTACCCCCTGACAAAACCAAGGCATGACATCCACAAGGAGTAGGCCTGGCATAGTTTGATAGAAGATTTGAAGCTACTCACTAACCGACTGCTCCAACACGGCCAAACGAAAATAAACTATCAAAGAGGTTGCCCTAAGTGGTGGTCTGAACTACCTACCTAACTAAGGACAACACAACTAGGAGCTCCTACTAGGCGAGGACTCCTATAGCCCGATCAAGAAGTATTTTCTTGTAGCACATTTCTTCTTTTAGGGTTTTTTTTGGAGATACTTGGGCATGTAAAAAGGAGGGAGCTAAGCGTAGTGACCCAAGGAGAACAAGGCATCGGCCTCAGGTTCGGTCTCAGTACCTAAGAACCTACCAAGCCCTTGCAAGGCGACACTTAATCCTTTTTTTACGCTCACTTTTATTTTCGCTCCAACCGTCCTCATTTCCTTTTTTTCAGCAAAATGCCACCCCTAGGAAGACAAGGCATCGTCCTCGGGTCTGACTCGTCCCCAAGAACCTACCAGGCCTTCGCTAGGCAATGATCAACTGCATACACATTTTCATTTCTTTCTTTTCTTCTTTGGCAGGGGTTAGAACCCCTTTTTACACACCTTTGTATTTATATTAATTATCTTGCCAGATATTAAGGGTTTGATCTCCCTTTATCATTATTTTGCTTCTGGAAGGCTTCTCTAATTGCCTCACAACTAACAGGAACTCCTAGAATGGCTGCCTAGCAAGCTAGCAGAACAGGGTCACGAGGACTCCCGTCTAAAACAGGTCTTTCGGTGCTTGACAATGTCTTGACATGAGGCAACAACTACTCAGACCTCCCTCAAACATACTGAACCTAAACCTTGGGACTTCATGCCTTGGATGTCGGTCCCCAATAAGAAACGAAACCCCCCTCCCCCTTAACAAATACACAACCACATATATCATAAAAACCACAGTACTCATAAAGGATAGATATCACCTGGATAGGGCCACAAGAAGTGTCGATGCCGCGACAAAGGCTCCTTCCAAGCTCTTCGGAATTTGTCAAGCACAGGACTGAAACAAGAAACCATTAACCGCACCTGCACTAAACAGACAACTGGCCCTCTTGGCCTAATGAAATAAAACACTTCACTGCAAAACTGAATTGGCCCTCTTGGCCTAACGAAATAAAATAAAGTAGCACCTACACATCCTTCCCTGGACGAATCCAAATATACAATAATAAGCTCATTTCCAAGGAGGAGAAATAGGCTCGTAGCCCTAAACTAAATGCATAAGGTTATGACCCATCCCTCCTGCATAGATAGCAAGAGGCGTACGCATAATATGTTGTCAAATCAACCTATGGGTCCCAGATAATAACGGTAGATTGGTCTCGGCTACTCTTTGCATCACCCATATCAACCATCGTCTGCCATATACTGCATGTTCTGATAACATACCCCACAAGCAACCGGGTCCTGTTTCATCATTGATCACAATATCCAAACTAGGACCACAATTGAAGAAGAGGTCTTACTCATAAGCAAGATTTGCTAATGAATCCACAAACTGATTCCAGTAACGTGGGATCAGCTAAAAAGACACTCTCTCAAACTCCTCTAGTAGGGTCATCGCAGTCCGATGATACATACAAAGAATGGGATTCCGCACTGTGTATGTCCCATCTAGCTGATTCAGGATCAACTGGGAATCCCCTTTTACTAACAATCGACGAATACCACCTTGTTTGGAAGTATGCAGTCCCATAATCAAGGCTTTATACTCCACCATATTGTTAGTGAATCCTACCCTGAGATAAGCAGCTAACTTCATTGTAACTCTTCGTCGGGGGTCGCAGATTACTACTCCAACACTTCCTTTTCTATTAGGGCCCCTAGACGCTCCATCAAAATATAGTGTATACGTCCACAATGGGTTTACACAACTAGCCATCACAAACCCCTCTATTCGTAATCATGGTAATCAAAGTTTAGCATGTTGAGAGGATGAACTCACGGCTCCATCCCACCTTCTTCATTGAACTCAATAGGGATACTCGTCAACAGTCGTAAGCAGTGATGGCAAAAGACTTTGATCTCCGACACAAAGGTTCTGTCTTCTTGCTCAATCACTTTATATCCTTTACTCCACCAAATGAGTTTCCCCTGATGGTATCTTTGCTTCAGATATGGGTGCTCCAAATAAGGGATTAACCAACCCATCAACCGTCTTTTAAGCACTTTTCCGCAGGTCTCAGATCATTCCTAGCATGGACCTGTAATGCATTTTCTTTGTATTAGCATAGTTAGAAATAATAAGGTTTAATCTTATTAAGATTAACCTTATTCTTAAACTCTACTCCCTGTAGATCAGCTAATAGGGTTGTAGACCTATTTTTCCCTAACCAGGCAATCTTGTAGGGTCCATCCCATTTAGGTTCCAACTTTCCTAGGAATAGCTCCCTACGCGCATCATAATATAAAACCAGTTGTCCTTTCTTAAAGGTGTACTTCTTCGCTTTTAGGTCATGCAACTGTTTCATGCGACATTTAGCCACCTCTTGATGTAATAGACTTTGCAACTTAATTTCATCTAGGTGTGCTAAAGTCGTAAATCGCTCTAATAGGGCGTCTTCACTACCCAAAGAATGGTTTATTGCAAATCTAATGGTCGGCAACTCAATTTCTAAGGGCTAAACACAGTCTTCACCATAAACTAGTTTGAACAGCGTGTGGCCAGTGGCTCACTTGAACGTGGTATTATATGCCCATACTGCCACATACAGCTTCTTATCCCAGTCGTATTTCTTTTCAGATACGACTTTCGATAGGATACCCACAAGCTGTTTATTAGTACTTTCAACCTGCCCATTTGCCTGCAGATTATAAGGAGTTGTTTTGTTGTGCTTGATCTGCCAAGCCTCTGTCAAGCTTTTGATAACCTTGTTTAGGAAATGGGTTCCACGGTCCGACACTAATTCTTTCGGGGGACCAAAACGGCATATTATCTACTCTAAAAGGAAACTAGCAGTTTCTTTAGCATCATCTTTCCTTGTTGCACGTGCTTCTAACCACTTTGTGAAGTAGTCAGTTGCTACAATAATATACCTCTTTTGCGCAGTCGACGACGGAGTAAAAGGACCCACAAAGTCTATTCCCCACTTCTCAAATGGAAGTATCGCCATAATAGGGGTGAGTGCTCTTTTCCTATTCTCTCGACTATCATGTCATTGACAAATATCACATCTCTTAACATACGCGAACGCATCTTGAAAGATGGCAGGCCACCAATAACCTGCTCTTAAAGCTTTTTGTGCTGTAAGCCGTCCAACAAAATGGCCTCCGCAAGCGGAATCATGGCACTCTTCCAAGATGAATGGCACCTCGTCAGGCATCACACATTGGCGATAGATGTCATCAACCCCTTGTCAATATAGTGTACCTACGATCAAGGCAAACTTTAATGCCTGCTGCTTAATTTTCCTTCTCTCAGCTTTAGATAGTTCGGATCCAGCCTCTCCTGTCAATAAATAATGCGTTATTGCAGCATACTAGGAGGGAATAGATGCTGTATCTATCTTAAATAACAACTCCATGTCACTACCTTCAACCACAGATTCTTTCGGCTCCCCAAAGTCCACAAGACATTCCACAATGCCTTGCAACCTTGGTGGCTTACTCCTAATCTCATAATCAAACTCCTGCAAAGTGATTAACCACTTCGCTAGACGATCAGGCGGCTGTAGCTTATTCATCAATAATCGAAGCCCCTCCGCCTTCATATAAAGCACAACTTTCTCATAGAGAATAAAATGCCTGAATTTCTTGGTCCCAAAGACCATCGCAAGGCACAACTTCTCCATGTAGGTATAATTGATCTCTGAAATGCCCAATTTCCGACTAGCAAAGGCTATCGGATGATACCACTTTTCCTTCCAAATTTGGACTAAACAGTAGCTGATACTATGCATGGTGGCTGCTGAAAATATATAAAATACCTCACCTCTTTTAGGTCCTTTTAAAATGGGAGCTTTTACTAGCTCCTGCTTCACGTCCTCTAATGCTACCTTACAAGGGTCATCCCATACAAACAAACAGCTAAAGGACAATAAATTCGTAAGCGGCAACGTTCTTTCTGCCAAGGCATTTATGAATCTATGGTAATAACCAACCGAAGACAAAAAGCTATGAACTTCTTTCGGAGTGCGTGGTGGACCCATGGCAACTATGACTTTGACCTTCTCGGGATCTGTCGCAATTCCTACCGAACTGACCACATGACCCAGCAAGAGCCCATAAGGTATGCCAAAAATGCACTTCCGTGGGTTAAGAGCAATACAAAATTGTCTGCAGCGCTCAAAGCACTTTCTTAAAATGATCAACTCCCTTTCTCTCATGGTGGCGGCCCCTAAGTCATCAATAAACACCTTCAACTCTTCAGGGGATATGGCACCGAATGTCTTATCTGCTGTTCGTTGCCACAAACCAGGCGCATTGCATAAACCAAAGGCCATCACATGGTACGCAAAAGTACCAAAGACAGTAATAAAAGTTGTTTTCAACTTGTCCTCTTCTGCAATTGCCATCTGGTTATATCTTGCAAAGCAATCCATAAACGAATATATCTCCCTACCCGCTAATTGATCCAAAATCTAGTCAATAAATGGCAACGGGTAGTAGTCCTTAACTGTCTGCTTATTCAGCTCCCTAAAATCCACACATAATCGGATCTGATTATTTTTCTTCTTCTTGATAACAGCTAGTGAACACCATTCTCTATGTTGAACAGGGAGGATTAAACCCGCTTTCCGAAGCTTCTGTAACTCCTTAAATAGCCCGTCCCTCAGTTTGAAAGGCATACGTCTTACTTTCTGACGCACAGGACGACTGCCCTCTTTCAACGAAATTGTAGGAACAGCTAGGCTGGGAGGAATGCCTCTCAGCTCATCATAACTCCAAGAAAAAATGTCGCAAAATTCTTGAATTAGGGACACATAGTCCTCCCTTTCTGTTGAACTGAGCATAGAACCTAATTTGATTGGCGCCCTATGGTAGAGACGCATTTGCGGCGACAATGTGTTCTCCTGGATGGCTTTCTATAATACCCTCCCCTTTGAGAGAAACAATCCCACCTTCATGGGGTATCCTTATCAGATATGAGTAAATTTTTCTACAAACACCCATGGTCACTAGGAGTTCCCCATCATATATAACCCCCGTTGTCGCAGCGTGTAGGGTTAAAGGTCACCACATGGGTTTGGCAAGAGAAGAATGTATGGGGGTTCAAGAGCTTAGACTTCGAAGATGGTAGAGATAAGAGAAGGGTTGAAGGTTTCAAGCCAAGTTCTTGAAGATAAGAGACAGCAGGGTGTAGGTAGATTCAAGGAGAGGAGTAGACGGAAGAGAAGGGGTTCAAAGAGATTGAAGATGTAGAAGAATACTCTAAAAAAGAATTAGAAAATATAGAAGAATACTAACAAAGATGAAGCCTCTTAGTTTCTTTCACCATTATGAGAAAATATAATTCTAATAGATAAAAACGTGTAAAAAACAATAGGTTCCTCTATGCTGCTCAAATCACCAATCTGATGCTTCCAATGGCTCCGAAAGGGGGGTTAAATACCAAGACACCTGGCCAGAATCCTGTCAGATCACTCCTTCTTCATCTTGCACTTTTGGAGTTTTGTTCACTACCTGAAAACAACGATCGCGCGATTTCGCTAATGTCTTTTTTTTTACATAAATCATTTGGCGTGCCAAGGTCTAGCTCGATAACATCTACATCTCTTATACGATCTTGGGCCTCTATCGGTTCGTTCAAAGTGATCTGATAGATATCTTCCATGGTGGATCCCTCTTTGGACTCATCACTCGATGATGTCTCACTGGCGGATAAATCCTCTAATGTCTCCAATTCTGTGGAAGATAGAGGAGCTCTCTCACTCTGCGGGGACTCAGGATAGGCATCAATCACCACACGCTGAGCACCTCTGCCGAATATCAGTCGACCGGTGGGTATATCCACTTGACAGTCTGCTTGCAAGATCCAAGGTCGTCCAAGTAATACTTGGTAACTTGGACGCCCTGCAAAATGAATCACCCTAAAGTCCAATAGGCATTCTACATTTGCAACAGTGACATGGACCTTAGTAATGCAGCCTTCCAGCTATCTCAAACTATCATTCGCCATTCTGAGAATTATGGAGGTATCTTTCTAGATTGCAAGACCCAACCTTTCCATCAGTTCAGAACTCATAATGTTAACAGATGATCCTGTGTCGACAATGGCATAATCTACTAATATCCCATCAACATAGGCTGCAACCCTTGGGCAATGCTTCTCAGCATGCTCGAACTAGTCATCACCAACTCGCGCAATACCCAAAGGTTTCATGATATACCCGGTACGCATGATCTTTCTAAATTCCTTGCGTACTCCTGGAGAAAGCTTAATAAGCTGTAAAAGATTCACATCTGGCTTGACTTCACAAAGAGAGCTCGCCAAATCGAATCCATGATAGTTCGATAGAGTTCGCTTTTCAAGCCAAACCATCCGCTCTTTCGGTCACTGAATCGGCTTTATTGCCTCTTTTTTAACTTTCACCTTCTTCCTCGATGGTTCCTTATCCTTCTTAACATCGGCTTTACTCTCCATGGGCTTCAAAGGTCCCCCTTCCATGGTAGGATCCAGGACTTGCGTTCCTTTGTTGCCCTGTTTAGGGTTTCCATTGACAGGCTTATCCTTGTTGACCTCTCTACCCTTTTGACCTCTTGTAAGGACAACTCGCAGATTAGAGGTTTTAGCATCATTAATGCGTACAACCTCAATCAAACTAACCCCACTACCACTAGGCAGCTCCTCTACTGTAGTCTTTGGTCATTGGAGTACTTGTTTAGGCCCGTCTTCTTGCTGGGCATCATTTCCTTGCGCACGATGATTAGCAGGCCCTGGTTGCCAACTACCTCGTTGGAGGGAACTAATCTTACTCAAGAAAGTGGCTGCTAAATGGCCGGATTTTCCACAGATGTCGCACTTGACATTTGGGAAATTTCGTGGATAATGTTTCCCATCACCCCATTTGCAGCTAAACCTCAAAGGTGCACCCTCATCTGGGTATCTACTTCCTATCAAATTCTGTTGTTTTTTAAGGAAGTTGACATCAACGGCTATTTGTCGATACTGCTATGTAATCATGTCGGTATAATGCTTCATCATGTCCTTAACCTCACCAAGAACATTGGAAGCACTCGACTCGTAGCCTTGATCATTACCCTGTCGTTCCATCGGCCTAACAATTCGATTAGGCACTGGTTGTTGAACCACAGGCATGGTATTAGGATTAACTGCCTGGCCTCCACCATTTGGAGCCATTTGATTGCTCGTAGGCATCGACATGCTAGGGAGAGCTGGTAATAAAGGGACATTCTGCATCATGTTCCCTCTCCCATTAGGATTAGCCATCACTATCCCTTGGCTACAACTACCATTGGCCATCGCCATATTGTTTCCCAATGCTAGACCTATATTCGAATTGCCTCGAGAGGCATAGGCTGCTTGTAGTCGGGATTCCACTTCTTGTGCTCTTGTAATGGTAGTATCTATATCCCCTAAAGGGACACTACTCAACTGCAACTGAATATTAAAGTCCAAACCATGTAGAAAATATTGCACTTGGGCAGCTGTGGGGATAGGAATAGAGGTGTCCAACTTACGGAAAACCTCTTTTATTTTCTTCGCGTAAGCACGAATATCCTTGTGTTGTTCTTGGCGGGTCACGTTGAGTACACACAACCAATATTGCCCACCCCTTTCAGGGGCAAACTCCCTTCGAAAAGCTCCATAGAATGAATCAATATTCAATATGGTTCCGGCTTCTAAACCATGATACCATATGGCAGCTCTTCCTTTGAGAGTCATGTTGAAGAACATCATTAAATGTCCTTATTCTTGGATGCGATAGTTAAACATCAGCTTTTGAAACTCCCTAATGTGGAGTTCCACATCTTCCTCAACTAGCCCATTAAAAATGGGTAGTGGGTAACCTAAAGCCAGAAAATCCGTCATTCCTGCAAGAATTGCAATAGGCTACGCTATGACGGAAATTGGATTTGCACTAGGAATAGGGGACGGTGGGGTTGCACCTCCCGCACTTGATGGAAACTGGCTTATGGGAGAAAGGGGAGCACTAGAGCTTCCACCTTCTCCTAACTTACTACTTGTGGCACCAAGACCACTAGATCCACTCCCTCGTAAGGGTTCAGCACCGCTACGCTTAGGGGAATACCTCCTAAGGATTTCAGCACATTGCCTAGCTCTTTCAACTCTCTCTTGCTTTTGGATTTTGGCTAGACGATGCTTATCGATGAATAACGGATCATTCTTAGTGTCCTTTGGCATAAACTGCTAACTGGTCCCTAGACAACCAGGATTCGAGGAATGCCACTTCTAAGTGGCTCCCGACAGACGCACCACTGATGGGACCTAAAACGAGCCGGCATTGGCTCATGCACTAGCCGGACCTCTATCATGCGCTCAATAATCCCACGGCCTCGCGGACCAGGAGCGTGGATGACACATACATCATCTTCCTAAACATCTTATATTTGTATTACGTCTCGTAGTCCAACTCTAACCCAATTAACACTCCTCAGAGGGAGGTCCAGCACATTGCCAAATAGCACGAAGCACAAACATAGGAGGTCCTCCCACAACTGACTGCTGCTACCTCACTGCGACTGTCCTACACCTTCGGGATTGGCCCCTCGATGCGTCGCTAAACATATATAACATATTATCGCACACAAACTTCTCTCTTTTATGATTCGCATATTTACAGGAGATATACCATGCTTCCTCACTTTACTTTCCCTTAGGACCCAACGCCTAGCCTACAGCTTGGACAACCTTACTCACTCAACGTTGGTCATGTCTCTAGAAGGCAATTGCCATGCATCCAGGAGGTATTGTCTGATACCTTTTAAAATTTTTTATGATTAATGCAAATTGTGAATGTCCATGTGCTCAAACAATTAAGGAAATCAGCATTGTGCTCAATGCAAAAGCATTCTTTCAATGAGTTTGACTATTGCTCGTATGCGGCGTTGCATGAACCTAGCACCGAGAAACCCTCGTGCTACTAGGTTCTTAATCTTTAAATATCGACCAACCTAAATGGTATGCATAAAAATCAGCAATCTTTTCATCATTCCATTCAGCATTTAAACACTTTTCATACACTCTACCCCCTCACCCATTTAGGTTGTGCATGTTGCATAGGTTTAGGGTTCATTTTCCACATTTTTATTGTATAAAAAGCCACAAAAACTCAATAAAACATAAAGGTAGGGCTGAACTGAGGCTAAACCTCATACTTTAGACCCCCCATATATCCACAAACATGGTTCTTATTTTTTCTTAATTTTCGGCACTCAAATCTATTTTTTCCCTATTTTTTCCTTATTTTTTCTATTTTTCTTGTGTTTTTTGCAATATTAAATGACTGAAAATTCAAAAGGAGTTATGGGCTATGGCCCTTAGGTTCATTTTCAGAAAGAACACAAGTTTAGTTGGTGTGTCTTATTATATTTCCATTGATATCTCAAAAACACCCAATTTTTCCATATTTCACGTGTTTTACGGGTTTTACACTACTAATTTTATCCACAACACTTATGCTTTTCTGATTTTCTGATCATAAACAGTTGGAAGACATTGCAAATAACATTATAATGCATAATCATCCCATGGGAACAAGTATTCATGAAGCAAATTGCATAAAAACACCATTTTCCTTTGTAAAAATGAGATTACCGTTCTTTGCGGGTTGCGGGTTTTTATTTGCCATATCTCGGTTTCTAGCCACCATTAATGCTCATGACAGTCCACAATCAGCAATCTTCCTTCCTCTTACACCACGGAGCAATCCGGTCTTCATTGGACAAGCATCCATCATCCATTCTTCTTCTTCCTCTTCACCACATGAATCTGCCCTTAGGGGAGAGAGAGGGAGGAGAGAGAAAGACTGAAATCAGAATTCTTCATAGAGACCACCATTTCTCGGGTGAGAGGCGGCGATAGAGTCAGCATCCAGGGGGAATTGAAGCCCCATGATCATTGATGTGGGTTGTATTGAGGCTGAAGATTGCCTCCTCCTCTCCATAGCGCATTTTTCGGCGCCTGTTGTTGATGGTGCCTTCTTCTCCTTCATCTCACGTTTTTTTTAATGCCCTCTTGTCAAATGGCATAAAATGTTGGGCTCCCAAGAGGCACTTGCCCATTTGGCCACTCTAATGTCCACATCTTCGCATCTTAACTGGTTTCTTGGCCGTCCGGACTCGGAATTGAGCTCTGAAAAATCTTGGGCATCCGGCTTGGCATCCCGCATTGGCCAGTAGCTCTTATCAACTCGCACGATTGTTTGAAAAATTATGAAAAATCAACGAGTGTTTCTCGGACGCCTTTAAAGCACTTTGGCGCTTAAAATCGTCCTAGATCGAGCCGCCGCCTTCGATGTTGAATATTTTTCCCTTGATATTCATAATTTTTAGCTATTTTTAAGCACTTCTCGGCACTAAAATTCCGTTCTCATCCCCTAGGTGGCGGGAGGCGCCGTCCTCCCCCCCTATAAAGGGGAGGCTTCCCCCATCCCTGCAGACAGGCAGGCGCCCCCCTCCAGCCTCGCCAGGCAATAGCCCCCTCGAGCTTCGCCCCCAGTAGCAATAGCATCCCCCTCCCCTCCGTTGCAGCAGAGGCCCCCCCCTTCCAGCGACAGACGATGTGCCCCTCCCCCCCCCCCCCCCCCCAGTGTGCTCAATAAGAAGAAGAGAAGAGGTAGAAGAGGAAGAGGAGAGGGAGAGAAGAAGAGAAGGAGAGAGAGAAGAGAGAAGAAGAGAAGGAGAGAGAGAAGGGAGAAGAAGAAGAAGAAGAGAAGTAGGAGAAGAGGAAGAGAAAGGTAGAAAGAAGAGAAAGAGAGGGAAGGAGAAGAAGAAGGAGAATAAGAGAGAGAGAAGAGAGAGAAGGAGAAGAAAAGAAGGAGAAGAGAAGGAGGAAGAGGAGAGGGAGAGAAGAAGAGAAGGAGAGAAAGAAGGGAGAAGGAGAAGAAGAAGAAGAAGAAGAAGAAGAAGAAGAAGAAGAAGAGGGAGAGAGAGAGAAGGAGAAGAAGAGGGAGAGATAAGAGAAGAAGAGGAAGAAGAAAAAGAGGGAGAGAGAGAAGGAGAGAGAGAAGGAGAGAGAGAAGAAGAAGAGGAAGAAGAAGAAGAGGAGAGAAAGAGAAGGAGGAGGAGGGTAGAAGAAGAAGAAGAAGAGGAAGGGATAGAGAGAAGGAGAAGAAGAAGGAGAAGAAGAGGGGAAGAGAGGAGAAGAAGAAGAAAGAAGAGAACTTGAAGGGAAATTAGAAGACGGAATTGACCACCCCCCTCGAAAATGGTGCCCTCTAACCCCTCCCGCTATTCTTGTTGCTTATTGTTCATGGTTTCTCTTCTATGATTGCATAAAATATTGATTAGCCTAGTACATGAAATATTGTCACACAAAATCTTGCAAATACGAGATGACTGCATGGGAGTCAAGGGGACAAATAGAATGGAATCTGCATGGATTGACGCACATGAAATGATAAGGTTTTCATGGCAAGAATGATAGAGTACATTAAAGTAATAGTTAGAACATAGGGATTGCACGATAAACATTGTTAGAACAATAGTTCTAAAAGTAATTCCGTGTAGAGATCCTTGTCCGAGGATAGATAAAGATTGGATAACCTATGGCTAATTAGGTTGGAATCTCGTTAGTGTACTCTTGGTGATGTACTAGAAATATGGGTTAGCACTTGGTGACCCGTGACATTAGATAGCTACTCTAGGAATTGGATTGATCTTCTACCCCTAATAGGTGGCCATGATTAATAAAGGTCAAGGTGAAATCACTTAGATAATTTAAAGGATCTAGAAGGAATTCGTTAAATTGACCTTGCAAAGCCCTAACCCAAGGGGAAGAGCGAACTTTAGGGTAGTTGATTTATGTTAAGCATGTTGCTTGGAAGTGTTGACATGGTTTCTCAGGAAGGTTGATCTTGTTAAAGATGGATTGTGACCCAAGTTATGCTTGGTTGTTTGAAAAAGGTTGTAAAAGTGTTTTGATACATCCAAGTTAAATTCTGATTGTGCATGCAATGGGATTACGATGCCTTGAAGCAAGAGGTTGTGCATTCAACTATTTGTTAATGTGGTTTTGGATGTTAACCCAAGTGGGGTGTGATTGATGATTGCATGGCCGGGTATGAGATGACTGATTGCCATGGAAACAAAAAGGAATGTTTTCCCTAGTAATTGTTTTTAAGCTGGTTGCTTCAGCTATGGTTGATTTCCTAAAGGGATAATTAAGGAAGGATGGTGCTAGCTACCCCCCGCGAATAGCCAAACCCTAACCAAGGGGGTTGTGAATCCACGCCGGGAATGTGGAACGAACCCGCCACGAGAGGTCTCTCCGTGGAAATTACTTGGCATAGGAGGAGGCTTGGGTGCCAGTGGGGGCTGTGGGTGTAAATTACTTGGCGTAGGAGGATGCTTGGGTGCTAGTGGGGGCTCTGGCTGTAAATCCCAATGCCTCCGGACCCTACACAAAGTGTTCTACGTGACTCGAGATGGGATCTCGAGGCCTTGATACTAGTTACAAGGCGGAATCTTGGTAGGATAATCCTTCGGGTTTTGTTGCCGAGAGACAGAAGGATTTTTCTGCGAAGGCAAAAAGGAACACTTAATTCTCCTATATGGACGGCAAGCAAACATTAATCTAGAGATAAGTTAAGGAAGTGTTTGATCTTGTTTTATCTTGTTTTTGTGTCAGTGCCCTAAGTTACGTAAAGGAACCTGTGATTAACGGGTTAATTAAGAAAGCTACTTTTATGTGTCAAACATAATGTGCTAGGTAATTAGATAACTAAAACAATCCCCGAGGGAAGCGTGGTGGATGTGACCAATGGGTCTATCCTACAGAAGGGTGGTCTCGGTTAGTCGAGAGCTTTCCTGCAAGGAAATGTTAACGAGAAATGTTAGAAAGAGTCAGACTACAGGTCGATCCTAGTGGGAACGGCCCGATAAGTTCCGTTGCGAGGCAGACTTGAGAGACCTTAGTTGGCAAACCCCATGTCATTCCTTGGGAGTGCTAGGCGGCGTCTTCTAGATATATCTCTCGATGGATTGCTAAGACGTGTTCCGCTAATTGAGGAGCGGGCACGTTACAGGTAACTTCAAAAGAAAGTGAAACTAGTAAGATAGGGACAAATGTAAGAAGTAGAGGACTCTCAAACATCACAAATCAAGAAAAGACTACAAAATTAGAAGGAAAGGAAGATTGAAGAGGAGAAAAGCAAAAGGGCTAAAGAAGTGCAGCAAGCCACATTCATATGTAGAAAATAGAAAACAAAATGAGGAGAATATATAGAAAAGAATAACCAAGAGAAGAGCAAGTACAAAGATTGTACCAAAGAAGGGAAGAAGAAAGGCACCACAAAGAAAGTTAGTGAGGAGGAAAAAAAACCCTTGGAAGAGGAAGATACCTTGGAGACAATCCTAGCCCTGACTCATGAAGGACAAAGATAGAGCACCATTAGAAGAAGAAAGAGGATTTGGAACAAAATGAGAGGGAAGATTATCATTGGGTCATGAGGAATTCACTAGAAGAGATTGGAAGGGGAAGAAGCACAGACAATAGAGCTCCACCTAATCCACCCCAACCTTGTTCAAGCAAAAGTGAAGAGAAAGTGGGGAGAACCACAAGTTGGGAGAAGCCTAAGATAATCAAATGCAAGGGAAAGGAATATATTCAACCTTTACCACCATTATCCCAACCAAACCAACTAGTAGAAAAGGCCACCTTACCACCAAGCACACCACTCCTACCACCACCCCTTGGAAGCAAAGGATGCAGATGTGTGACCTTTGTAGAATAGTTGCAATGGTTAGATGCCATCTAATCATTGGTCTCCAAAGGCAAGTTAGAGGGATTAATTGTCACATGATCAAAAAGATTGACTATGGAGGAGGCTGAATTAAAAAGGAGGGGAGAAAAGGCCCCAAGAATAGAAGGAACATCCTCACACATGCCCCTCATCACCCAAGGGCATGGATAGGATTTTGATGACCCAATCAATACCCTAGAGGAACAAAGAGACCATGAGGAGGAAAAAAAAAGAAATCAAGTAGTGCTTGCATTACTGGAGAAGAAAAAGCAAGTCTATGTCACCCTATAGAGGTACTATATAAGTGATATCTACACCCTTACGATGCGCTAAACCTTTACAAGGAAAGGGATAGAAAATGAAAAGTATGAGGAAATACTATGCCTATGTAATCTAGAAAAGGAGAATAAGGAAAGATAAGAGGTGTGTCATGAGAAAGCCACAACCATCATTGTAATGCCTCCATTACTTAGTTTATTTTAATAAACAATGTGCATATACATTCCAAAGAAATTTGATTTATGTTGCACATTTTTAAAAACTACCTCTAATTATGAAACTGGCTCTACTTATGAAGATAATTGTTATTATTAATGAGGTATTATATGCCAGTTCATGGAAGAAAGACTTGGGAAACTCTCCCAAGACTAGCTTATTAAAACTATGTTTGTAGTATAGAACAACAAAAAGAACTAGCCTACTTGATAATCAATTAGTAGTTAAGTGCACTTGGGTGACGACACTGCCAGGATGGGTGACCTCCTAGAAAGATTTTCCTACAAGCTAGTGGGAGCTTCTCACACGTGCAGCCAATGGTGCCAATGAAGCCTTCGCAGCCCATTGCCAATTATGCTAAGGTCTATGCCTTGGTCACCGACTTGGAGCGACACCCGACGACACGATTTGACCTCACCCATATATTCATCAAATTTTAATCTTTGCACTAAAAAAATGGATCCCCTCCTTGACGTCATCAATGACGTCAATTAGTGCATCAAGGAGGACGTGGTCTCTTTGGGTTGTGATTCTTAGTCTCAAATAGGTTGGTTCTATGGGTTCTTCATATTCAGGGTCAATCTCAGTGATGGAAACTCCTCATATATTTATAGGTGGTAATAGCATAGGGGGATCAGTGCAATGTGTGCACTTGCAAGTAGTATTTCTTAATGTGTCTTTTGTTGAAGAAGCCTATGCCCTTGCCATCTAAAGTTTTGACCTCCACATTGTTGGTCCTACTAATTTGATGAACTTAGAAGGGTTCAAGTCCTTTGAATTTCATTTTCTATTTGTGGCCCTTAGTTGAATAAAGAAATATCAAGTTGCCCCTTTTGAAATTGTGTTGTTTGATATGTATGTCAAACCAAGTCTTTCATTGTGCTTTTTCACGGATTAGTACATGTATAGCTATGAGTCAAGTTTTAGATAGTTGTTCCAACTTTGCTAGGTGGTTAGTTTATGCCTCCTTTCCTTCCCATCTTTCTTGCATAGTTGTCTTTAGACTTGGAACAAAGAACTTGATCGGCAAGATTGCTTCTATCACGTAGGTCATCTTGAATGGAGTTTGCCTATTAGCCATAGGTAGTTTGATAGGCCCATAAGGTTGTCATCAACTTGTTGTACTAGTCACTCTATGAAAATCAAAAAGTTTTTGTAAATACACTCAAGAAAAATTTATTTGTCACTTCAAGTTGAGTGCTAGCCTAGGGATAATATGGTGAGGATTTTTGATAGATTACTAGGAAGGTGGACAGCATATGGGTGATGAATCATTAACAAAATGCCTACCCTGATCACTAAGGAATTCAATGGGCCAATCAAACCTAGAGATTACGTGCTCCCAAATGAACTTAACTATAGTCCTTGTATTATTTTTTCTAGTCGCTCCAACTTCAGCTAGTTTCATAAGGTAATCCATGGCTAGAAATATGTATTTGGCTTGTGAATACTAGGTTGTAAGCCGAATGGGTCCAATGTCGTCAATGGTCCATTTTTCAAATGGTTGGCCTACTATCACTAGTGTCAAATCCATTTTGCGTATAGATATTTTCATATTCTAGAACTCATAATAATTATTTATAAACTTAGTAGCATTGTGGAAGAGCATGGATGGCCATAATTGAGATTGAAGGACTTTATGTGTAGTAGTGTCTCCATTGAAGCGTTCTCCAATAGCCTCATGTGCCTTGGTGAGTACATTATGTACCTCATTTTCACAGACACATCTTTTCAAACAGTAAGCCATCTTTCCTATTTGATAAAGCTGACTGGAAATTAACTAATAAGGTTGAACCTTCAAAATGAGTTGCCATAGTCTAGCCTTCTCAATTGGACAATATATGGACTTTCTCTAAGATGTGAACTATGTTTTCTATCCCATAAGGTGTAAGATCATCTTTGTAAAGCTCTTCTTTGCTAGAGATCTTAACGAGATGAGGATCAAGTAGATCATGTGTAGATCATCCATGATGCCTTGCTCAGCTGTAGCTCCTAAGGATGAAAAGATGGGGAGACAGAGAGGGAGCTTGAGCTCTTGCAAGACACAAAACACACACAGAGAATTCACACAATATAGGAAGCTAAAAACCCTAGTTTTTCTTCTTCTTCTTCTTCTTCTTCTTCTTCTTCTTCTTCACTATATGAGTCTACCAAGAATAAGAGAGAGTACAACTTATATAATATACAAGCAATCCATAGTGTGAATATGCTAAGTAGAAAGATGACTAGATTGATATCCCATAACTCGGGTAGATAGACCAAATAATATCAAGCTATAAAGTATCATTGGAATGATATGTTGATGCACGTACCAACCAAGTTGTTGAGATGACAAGCTCAACACATGCGGACATTGATGATGGACCGCCTGGTTAGATGGGTCCACACAAATACACTTAGCACATCGGTAGTCATTATGACTCTCACATGGCCACTGACTCATTACTTATTATATTCATGTTGTTACACCTATTTACAGCTAGCATAGTTATAGTGCCAGTCGACTAGTGTAGTGGGTTATGCATTGTATGACTTAGTAGGCCACTTTCCTTTATGTTATATCTTATCTATACTTTGTGTACATTGTAAACTGTGTGGAAGAAGAAGAAGAAACCAGCAAGAAAACGTTTTGGCCTCCATCTCTCTTCTTGTCTCTTGAGTGAGTTTCTCCTTGTGTATTCTGTGTGTGTTCGGCGCAGCATCTTGAGCAAATCCCCCCACCACGCGATTCTTGACATGGTATCAGAGCCACGCCACTAAGAGAGACTGATTTCGAAGGTTGAAGTGAAGAAGAAGAAGCAAGGTTTGAGCAAGCAAGCAACGGGTAAGAAGCTCTCCCATTCTTCCACTCTCTCTCTTGGATAGTGCCTGTGGAGGCACCGGAAGCAGGGCAGAGCAAAAATCTCAGATTGCAGTGAGATTTGGTGTGTACGAAGAGCGCTGTGTATTTTGCAGGTAGAGCAAAAATCTCAGATTGCAGTGAGATTTAGGGCTTACCCCACTGCTATTTTGGCTATCCGAGGTCATTTCAGGTCCCACTTTAGACTCGCAAGGTTGTGGACAGCAGTTCGAGGTATCCTGCAATTTCAGTTGTGTTTGCCTATATAGGTGCACAGGTTACAGATTTTAGATTTGTAAGTTCAAAGGTGTTTACCAGCAAATAAACACAAGGTTTATCTGCAAACTGGTTGCAGATTGAATGTATTGTTGGGCAGACAGTGAAAAAGGTTGTCTGGTGTATTGCTGTGCGCTACAGGTCGAGGGTTGCATAAGATTTGCTTGCTGTTTGGTATTAGTTTTGTGATAATGGTAGAGAATAGTGAAAATCCCATTATTGAGAAGCTCGACAAGAACAACTACCCTTCATGGAAGTTCCGTGCGACAAACTTCCTTATTGGAAAGGGCCTTTATGAATTTGTTTCAAGTGAAGAAAAGGAGCCAGAGCTGGGTATCCATCTGACTGCAGATGAGTTAAAAGCATGGAAAGAGTGGAATGTGAAAGACAAAAAGGTGATGTACTAGATATCTACAATAATTGATAATACTATGCTGGGACATATCAGGAATGCATAAAATTCACATACAGCTTGGACAATTTTTGAGAGCATGTTTTCAGTAAATACAAAAGATTCAACTCAAGCAAGAGTTGAATGCCTTGAAGAAAGGGAAAATGTCTGTCAATGAGTATGTTTTGAAGGTGAGGAGCATTGCAGATGCCTTAGCAGCGATTGATGCAATGCCAGATGATGATGATTTGGTTTCATCCACTCTGAGTGGCCTTAACAATGAGAAGGCATGGAAATCATTTGTTACTTCAGTATATGTATGAAAGCCATTTCCAAATGTTGATGAGGTGATCCCTCTTATGATTACTGAAGAGATCAATATGCAAGGTGATTCCTCTAAAAGAAATGGTAAACAAGTCCAAGCATTTTACTCGAGTTCAGGAAGGGAACGTGGAAGATCCTCTTCGAGAGGCCATGGTATGGGACGTGTTGCCGATAACCAGCAAAATAGGTTCAATCAACAGTTTGGTGAAATGCAGGTTTTTGGAGGCAGAGGAAACTTTAGAGGCAAGGGAAGCTCTAGAGGAAGAGGTGGATGGAAGAAAAGAGGTTCTAACAACTCTGGTATTGTGTGTCACTACTATGGCAAAACAGGTCATATTACAGCCCAATGTTATACTAAGAAAGATGATATTTGCAGTGGTAAGTTGCAGCAAGGAAACTATGCATCGTCTTCACGATAGAATGAAGACAAAAATGAACGTCTGTTTGTTATGCAACATATGCTGAATGTTGTTACAGGAAAGGGAACACATGATGATGTTTGATATGTTGATTCAAGTGCATCCAATCATATGACCAGCCATGTAGAATGGTTTGGAGAGATGCAGGATTTGCAAAATGCAGGTTATGTGCAGACGGGTGATGATTCATGCCACTAAATTTCACAAATTGGAAAAGTTCCCTTGTCCTTGCATGATGGTAAGACAAAGAGTCTTTCAGATGTATCACATGTGCCATCTATTACAAAGAACTTGGTGTCAGTCGGTCAGATGGTAGAGCAAGGGCTGCTTTGTAGAAGACTTCAATGACAAGTGCAGGTTGGTTGCAAAGGGAAGTAGAGTTGGACATATGTTTACTCTGGATGCTGGAATTCCTACTATGAATGCTGCTATATATGCTAAAGGAAAAGGTGTTGTTGCAGATATTGAAATTTGGCACAAATGCATCGGACATGCAAATGTACAAAGGCTGAAATTAATGCAGTCCAAAGGGTTGGTTACAGGTTTGCCTACATTTAGAATTGTAGAATTTCATAAGGTATGCGAAGCATGTCAGTTTGGTAAGCAGGCAAGACAACCCTTTTCACATCACAAAGATGTAAGCAAAAATATCCTTGATGTTGTGCATACAGATATTTGGGGGCCTACACAAAATCTATCTCTTGGAGGCAGTTTATACTTTGTCACATTCATTGATGATTATTCTAGCAAGCTGTGGGTATATTTTATGAAGAAAAAGAGTGAAGCATTTGAGCACTTTAGAACTTTCAAGGTTGCAATTGAAATAGAAATAGGCTTGAAAGTAAAGTGCTTGAGGTCAGATGGAGGGGAAGAGTACCTCTCGAATGAGTTCAGTGATTTTCTGAGGTCTCATGGGATAAAGAGACAATTCACATGCAAGTATACACCACAGCAAAATGGGGTTGCAGAAAGGAAAAACAGGCATGTTGCAGAAGTTGCATGCGCCTTAATGGCTGAAAAGAATATGCCTAAGCATTTTTTGTCTGAGGCTGTTTATACTGCTATTTATTATGAACAGAACTCCCACAGCTGCAGTTCATGGTATGACCCCTGAAGAATGTTTTACAGGTAAGAAGCCTGATGTCTCACACTTGAAAGTGTTTGACTATATTGCATATGTTCATGTGCCAGATGAGTTGTGGAAGAAACTGGATCCAAAGGCTGAAAAGTGTGTCTTTATTGGATACTCTTTAGAGCAAAAAGGGTATCGTTGTTATAACCCTATCACATGTAAGTTCAGAGTGAGTAGGGATGTCATCTTTGATGAAATGAGTAGTTGGTATCCATCTAGTGGTGATGCATTGGATGATGATGATGATCATGACACTCATGTGTAGGCTGAAAAGCAAGAATCACGGACTCTTAGTGGACCAGAGACATCATCTAGTAGTCCTTGGTCTGGGAGACTAAGGAGTAGCTCCACATCTTCTTCAGGTGCATCTAGTAGCACTACAGGTAAAGACAAAGGAAAGAATAAAGTGTCAGATGGTGTTGATGCAGTTCTTGATGGAGACTCTAGTGGCTCAGAGAGCTTGGATGATGAGCTTGCCATTCCTTCAGTGAGGACTCCAGGTGTGCAGAGAGCACACGTCAATGCAAAGACTTCATATCGCTACAAGAGGCTTGGACCGGCTCCATAGGCGAAAGGTCTATTAGTAGGGATAGTCTCAGACAGTAGGAAATGTAGGTGCTAGAGGGGGCTTTGGCTGTAAATCTTGCATTGTTCCCAGAAGATGAGCCCCTTCGTGACCTAGGATGGGATTTTGGAACCCTAAATACTAGTTATGATGGTAAAATCTTGGTGGACAGAATATCCTTATGGAATTACGTGTATCTTCCGCTAGGATGGAAAGATGGAAATTCTAATAAGCTTTCAATATAATAAATAAATTTGCTTTACTGTTCGAATTGTATGCATGTCAGTGAGATAAATTATGTGAAGGAATATGTGACTTAATGGACTAATTAAGGAAGCTGGTTGTATATGTTCCAATAAATGTGTTGTAGATAATTAAAAAACTAAAGATGACCCATCATTAATGGAAAGCGGGTGGGCGTAACCCTCGACGAGTCCATCCAATGGTAGGGTGGTCCCGATTAGCTGGGAGATTTTCTAAATAAATAGAAAGACGGGTCCATCCAATGGTAGGGTGGTCCCAATTAGCTGGGAGCTTTTCTAAATCGGCAATAGAAATAGGAAGATGGTAAATTGACCAACTAGTCGTTAGGTAGAGCCGACTTGCATTGTTTTAGGGGGCCAGAATGGGATTCTGCCTTATGGGCAGGAGGGTTGACATACCACACTGCCCTCCGTCTCCCATTCTCTTTGAACCAAGTGCAATGGCAAGTCCGCTTCACATCGAGTAATCTTGTAAAAGTAGGACTCAAAATTACTAACGCTAGTTGGTTGCTAGGAGACCCATCCAATTTTAGGAACCCAAAACTTTAGGTCGATCCTAGTGGGTTCGGTCGGAACTCTCTCGTTGCGAAGTAGACTCAGTGGGGTCTAAGTGACAAACCTCGTGATGTTCCAAGGGAGCACGGGGCGGCATCATTTTCGAAAAAACCTACTGATGGACTACTAAAAGGTGTGTCGTTGATTGAGACTAGGGGACACCTCACATGTGCAAATATGGCTCTCACAAAGGCAATACACCTTGGATATGTTGATGAAGTATGAAATAGCTAACTATAAACCAATCTCAATGCCATTAGATTATATTGTGAACCTAAGTGCTGATATGGATGAGATATTGAAGGATCTCACAATGTATAAGAAGATGGTGGGGAGTTTGATCTTGAGTACTATTCCCGCACCAAGTTGTAACTAAATAGTTGGCTTAGAGAGTCAATTTGTGCAAGTACCTCATAAGCCTCATTTGGACAATGTGAGATGTACCTTGCGGTACCTTCATTCCACATTAGATTATGGTATCTCTTATAAGGATAAATTGGTCGTGTAATTATGGTTATGCTAATATAGGTTGGGTAGGTAGTGTGTCTTATAGGAACTCCACTAGTGTCTATGTATTTCCTTTGGGAGGGGGGTTGTGACTTGAAGTGGTAAGAAAAAACCCATTGCATTATTGAGTATAGAGGCAGAGTATAGGGGTATTGCTATGGTAGCATATGACATAGCTTGGATGCGAAAGCTTCTTGATGATTTGGGGATACATATAGATAGGAGAGTTTTCATTAATGTGACAATATGAGTAGTGCATAGTTGGTTAGGATCCCAATGTCTCATGTATGCATGAAAAACATTGAGGTTCATTACCATTTCATTAGAGAATGGGTCTTGTTAGGTAACTTTGATCTCGTATATGTGAGCAGAGAGGAGCATGTTGCAGATATTTTCACCAAGGCCCCAGGAGTAGAAAAGCTTTGGTTTTTTTGAAGCTTACTTGGAGTATAGGTCATTGAGTTAAGCTTGAGGGAGAGTATTGAGATGTCAAGATTAATATGAGTTGACACTCACGTACTTGGATGACAGTTTTCACATTCATATCACTAACTTGTGTTAAGAATCGCGTGGTGGGGGGATTTGCTCAAGATGCTGTACCGAACACACACAAAATGCACAAGGAGAAGCTCACTCAAGAGACAAGAAGAGAGATGGAGGCCAAAACGTTTTCTTGCTGGTTTCTTCTTCTTCTTCCACACACTTTACAATGTACACAAATTATAGATAAGATACAACATAAAGGAAAGTGGCCTACTAAGTCAAACAATGCATAACCCACTACACTAGTCGACTGGTGCTATAAGTATGCCAGCTGTAAATAGGTGTAACAACCTGAATATAATAAGTAATGAGTTAGTGGCCATGTGTGAGTCATAATGACCACCGACATACTAAGTGTAGACATGTGGACCTATGTAACCAGTCGGCCCATCATCAATGTATGCATGTGTTGAGCTTGTCATCTCAACACTCCCCCTCAAGCTCAACTACATCTCTACAACTCCAAGTAAGCTTCGAAACTTTTGAAGCTTCTCTGTACCCAATGCCTTCGTGAAGATGTTAGCTATTTGATCCTCTGTGTTGACATACACCAAGTCAATCTCACCTGTTAGTACCTTCTCTCTCACAAAGTGGTAGTGCACCTCAATATGTTTTGTCCTGGCATGGAACACAGGGTTCCTAGCCAACTGTATACTGCTCATGTTGTCACAATAAATGACAACTGGACCTTCCACATGCACATCCAAATCAGCCAATAACTTTTGCAGCCATACTACCTCACATGCTGCAATAGCAGCACCTCTATACTCAGCCTCTGTACTCGACAAAGCAACTGTAGATTGCTTTTTGCTACTCCAAGTAACTGCTGCACTACCAAGAGAGAACATGTATCCGCTGGTAGATCTTCTATCAGACATACTACCAGCCCAATCTGCATCTGTATATCCAAACACTTGTACATCTGTACCTACCTCATAGAAAAGTCCATAATGTAATGTGGACTTCACATATCTCATTATGCGTCTGACTGCATCCAAATGTGGCTTTCTAGGTACTTGCATAAACTGGCTCACAAGACCAATAGCGTAGCTCAAGTCTGGCCTTGTAATGGTCATGTAGATCAAACTCCCCACTATCCTTCTGAACATAGTAGGGTCTTCTATCTCATCCCCAACATCAACACTCAACTTTACATTCTGCTCCAACGGGACTGAAAGTGGTTTGCATGCTATCATACCATACTTGGACAACATATCCAAGACATATTGTATTTGGGACATCCATATACCATCATCACATCTGATCACCTCAATGCCAAGGAAGTACCTTAGCTCACCTAAATCCTTCATCTCAAACTTCTTCTTCAAAAAGTCCTTGACTTCAGTAATCCCACTATCACTATCACTTGCAATAATCAAGTCATCCACATAGATGACTATGATGACCAAATTTGCATCTCCCTTTCTCACATAAAGTGAGTGATCAACATCAGAAACATAAAAGCCAATATTGACAAGATACTCTCTGATCTTGTCAGTCCATGTTCTAGGTGCTTGCTTGAGCCCATAGAGCGCCTTCTTCAACCTGCACACATATGTGGGATGCTCTAAATCTTCATAACTTGCTGGCTGATCCATATACACTTCTTCCTGCAAATCACCATGCAAGAAGGCATTTTTCACATCCATTTGCTATAACCTCCAACCTTTGGTTGCTGCTAAAGCAATCACACATCTGATAGTTGCCATCCTAGCAATTGGACTACAGGTTTCTTCATAATCTATGCCATATGTCTGGGCATAGCCTTTTGCAACCAGCCTAGCTTTGTACCTCCTAACAGAACTATCTACATTGTGCTTAATCTTATAAACCCACTTACATCCAATAACTTTCTTGCCCTTCGGCAATGATACTAGATCCCAAGTCTTATTGGCCTCTAATGCAGCCTGATGGAACCTAGAACGGGCCAGCACTGGCTCGTGCACTAGCCGGACCTCTATCACATGCGCTCAACAACCCCACGGCCTCACGGCCAGGAGCATTGATGACACATACATTGCCTTCCTAAATGTCTTGCATTTGTATTACGTCGTTTGTAGTCCACTCTTCTCTCACCCACTACTCCTCAGAGGGAGTCCCTTACACATTGCCTAATGGCACGAAGCACAGACATAGGGGGTCCTCCAACGGCTGAATGCTGCCATCCCTCTGCGACTCTCCTACACCTTGGGGATTGGCCCCTCGATGCGTCGCTCAACATATAAACATTTCGCAGAAAATCCACTCAAGGTACCATTTAATCGTATATAGGAATGTACCATTGTCCTTACTTCTCTTTCCCCTAGACCCCACGACTAGCCTATGGCTTAGGGTGTCCTGTCTCTCACTCAACGTGGGTCAAGGTCCTAATGAAAGCAATTGCTGTGCATCCAGGATTTCTGATACCTTTAAATATTTCCATGATTTATGCATATTGTGGATGCTAAGTGCTCAAAAAATTATGAAATCAATATTGTGCACATGTGGAAAACATCCTTTCAATGATTTTCAACTACCGTTCTTATGCGGCGTTGCATCAACCTAGCACCGAGGACACCCTCGTGCTACTAGGCCCTTATTTTATAATTATTCACCGACCTATATGGCATAAAAATAAAAACCAGTAATCCTTTCATCATTTTACTCCGCATTTAGACACATTTTAACCACTCTACCCTCCCATCGATCAAATGTTGCATTGTTGTATAGATTTATAAGGCATTTTGCCATCATTTTATGTGTAAAAAGCGGAAAAAGACACACTAGAACAAGAAGGTGGGGTGGAACTGAGGAAAATCCTCATGCTTCGGTCCCCACAAACATTCACAAACATTATTCTTAATTTTCATTAATTTTCCGCATCCAAAATGCACTTTTTCCCTATTTTTTAGTGGTTTTTCTCTATTTTCCTTGTATTTTCCCTTATTTTCTGTATTATTTAATTACTAAAAATTCAAAATAGGTTATGGGCTGTGGCCTTAGTTCATTCTTGCAGCAAAAATGAAAATTTAGTTGGTGTTCCTATTCATTCTTCCATTTTTATGCCCAAAAACCTCATTTTCCCTTGATTTTCCATATTTTACGTGTTTTAGTGTATTATTTTGAGTCTCAAGATGCATGTTTTTCCGATTTTCTGATTATGATCAACAAATACTCATGGAAAACAGCAACATAAACAATTTTAAGGCCACATGAACAACATTTTATCAATCAAAAGCCATGAAATCTCAAATTTCCTTTGAAAAAATTGAATTACCGCTTATTTGCGTGTTTCGGGTTTCATGTCCATGGCTGTAAATCTGAAAATCAGCAGCACTTCATGCTCATGACGCTCACAAGTCACCATTTCCAGCCCGTGGAGCAATCCGATCGATGCCGGCGGACAAGCCTCCATCATTATTTCTTCTTCTTTTCTCTTCTCACATGAACTCCCCCTTAAAAGAGAGAGAGGGAGGAGAGAGAAAGACTGAAATCAGATATCTTTATCCAGGCCATCATTGTGCGAGCGAGAGGCGGCATTATGATCAGCAGGTAGAGGGTAGGCAAGCCCCATGATCACTTGGGGGGGTTGTGTGCAGGCAGCATGATGGATCTCCTCATCCCATGGCGCAAATTTCAGACGTGTTGCAGGCGTTTCTTCTTCATGCTTTTTCCTCCCCACGATTTGTTACAAATGTCATGTGGCATAAAATTTTAGGGGGCTCCCAAAAGGCACCATCCATTTGACCCAAAATTTGTCCACCTCTTCGCATCTTGACCGTTTCCTTGGCCATTTCCCCGTCCGGACTCGGAATTGAGCTCTGAAAAATCCTGGGCGTCCGGCTTGGCATCCCGCATTGGCCAATAACTCGTGTCAGCCTGTACGACTGTCTAAAAAATTATGAAAAATCAACAAGTGTCGCTCGGGCACCTCTAAAGCACTTTGGTGCTTAAAATCGTCCTAGATCCAGCCGCCGCCTTTGACATTGAATATTTTTCCGTTGATATTCATACTTTTTAGCTATTTTTAAGCACTTTTCGACACCAAAATTCCGCTCTCATTGGCGACCACGGGATAGGGCGACTTAGCCCGTCGAATCCATGAACATATCTGCACATAAACAACCAAAGAAGCATCAAACTGATACAAAACAAATATATAATAAAACTCAGCACAATGCTCCCCCTACCCCTGGACAGAACCAATGCATGACATCCACAAGGAGTAGGCCTAGCATCATCTAATAGAAGATCCGAAGCGAGTCGCTAACCAACTGCTCCAACACAGCCAAACTAAAAAACCTATCAAAGAGGTTGCCCTAAGTGGTAGTCTGAACTACTTACCAACTAAAGACAACACAACTAGAAGCTCCTACAAGGCGAGGACTCCTATAGCCTGATCAAGGAGTATTTTCTTTCAGTACAGTTCTTCTTTTAGGGTTTTTATTTTATCAACATATTTGGGCATGTAAAAAGGAGGGAGCTGAGCGTAGTGACCCAAGGAGAACAGGGCATCGGTCTCAGGACCTGTCTCGGCACCCAAGAACCTACCAAGCCCTCGCAAGGCGACACTTAATCCTTTTCTAACGCTCACTTTTATTTTCGCTCCAACCTTCCTTGTTTTGTTATTTTTTTTTCCAGCAAAAAAGAAGCCACCCCTAGGAAGACAAGGTATCGGCCCCGGGTCTGACTCGTCCCCAGGAACCTACTAGGCCTTCGTAAGGCAATGATCAACTGCTTATAGATTTTCATTCCTTTTCTTTTCTTTGATAGGGGTTAGAACCCCTTTTTACACACCTTTGTATTTATATTCATCTTTTGGGATGTTCAGGGTTTCTTGGCACCATCATTATTATCTGCTGGCAGGCTTCTCTAACTGCCTCACTACTAACAAGAACTCCTAGAATGGCTGTCTAGCAGGCTAGCAGAACAGGGCCCCTAGGACTTCCTTCTAAAACAAGTCTTTTGATGTCTGACAATGTCTTTACAGGAGGCAATGACTACTCCGACCTCCCTCAAACATACTTAGCCTAAACCTGGGACTTCATGCCTTGGTTGCCGGTCCCCAACAAAAATATATCCCCTCGACAAGTACATATAACAGGAAAGAAAGGTACTCGTAAAGGAGAGATATCACTTGGGTTGGCCACAAAAAGCTTCCATTGCAGCAAAGGCTCCTCCAGGCTCCACCAAATTCCACAAATCACAAAACCTGTCCAGCACAACACTTAAAACAAAAACCGGATTAAACGTACCCGCACTAGACAGGGAAATGGCCCTCTTGGCCTAATGAAATAAAACACTTCACTACAAAACTAAATCGGCCCTCTTGGCCTAATGAAATAAATTAATACTACGCATAATATCCTCCTGGAAACAACTATGATAGACATCAAAGCATATCATTCCCAAGGGAACAGAGGCTCGAAGCCCTAAACTAGGTGCATTAGATTATGACCCATCCCTCCTGCGTATATCGCAAGAGGTGTTCGCATCACATGTCATCTAATCAGTCTATGGGTCCAAGATAATAAAGGCAGATAAGTCTCGCCTACCCTCTGCATCACCCAGATCAACCATCGTCTGCCAAAGAGGGCGTGTTCAGAAAGCATACCCCACAAACGACTAGGTCCTGTCTCACCATCAATAGATATATCGGGACAAGGGCCACAATTAAAGAAGAGGTCTTCTTCATATGCAAAATTAGCCAATGAATCTGCAAACTGATTCCAGTTTCGTGGAATCAGCTGAAAAGACACTCTATCAAATTCGTCTAGCAGGGCTATGGCAGTATGATGGTACATGCAAAGGATGGGGTTTCGTACCATGTAAGTCCCATTGAGTTGATTTAAAACCAAGTGCGAGTCCCCTTTCACCAATAACTGGCGGATACCACCCTTCTTTGTAATGTTCAAACCCATAATCAGGGCTTTGTATTCTGCCATATTATTGGTAAAATCCACCCCGAGATAAGCAGCTAACTTCATGACAATGCGTCATCGGGGGTCTCGGATGACAACTCCTACACTTCCTTTTTTGCATGCACCCCTGGACGCCCCATCAAAGTACAAGGTGTATGTCCATAAAGGTTTTACATATCCCGCCATCCGGAACTCTACTCGTAATTATGGTAATCAAAATTCAGCATATTCAACGAGTGGACTGTAAGCTCCATCTCTCCATCATCATTGAATTCAACAGGGATGCTCGTCAAAATTTGTAGGCAGTGATGGCAGAAGACCTTGATCTCCCAAATAAATGTCCTGCCTTCTTGCTCAGTCACCTTGTATCCTTTGCTCCACCAAATGAGCTTTCCCTGATGATACCTCTGTTCTAAATAAGGGATCAGACGACCCATCAACCGCTACCACGATTTCCTTGCAGATATTTGATCGATCTCGCCTAGACCTACAAGGCAATCATAGTATTAGTGCAATCAGAAATAATAAGGTTTAATCTTATTAAGATTAACCTTATTTTTAAATTCTATCCCCTCAAGGTCAGCTAACAAGACTGTGGATTTATTCTTTCCTATTCTAACGATCCTATAGGGCCCGTCCCACTTGGGCTCTAGCTTGCCTGGAAATAATTCACGTCGTGCGTCATAATACAGAACAAGCTGTCCTTTCTTGAAGGTGTATTTCTTGGCTTTAAGGTCGTGTAGCTGCTTCATTCGGCACTTTGCCACTTCTTGGTGCAATAAGCTCTGCAGCTTAAGCTCATTTAAATGTGCCAGTGTCGTCAAGCGCTCAAAAAGTGCATCTTCATCACTCAAAGAATGATTGATGGCAAACTGAATAGTCGGCAGCTCAATCTCTAAAGGCAAGACACACTCCTCCCCATATACTAACTTGAATGGGGTATGGCCAGTGGCTCGTTTGAAGGTCGTATTATAGGCCCACACTGCCACGTATAACTTTTTATCCCAATCCCGTTTCTTTTCCGACACAATTTTGGACAGAATGCCCACAAGCTGCTTGTTGGTGCTTTCAACTTGCCCATTGGCTTGCAGGTTATATGGGGTTGTCTTGTTATGCTTGATTTGCCAAGTCTCTATCAAGCTTTTGATCACCTTATTCAGGAAATGAGTTCCGTGGTCCGACACTAATTCTTTTGGCGGACCAAAATGTCATATTATCTGTTCTAAAAGGAAACTAGCAGTTTCTTTAGCATCATCTTTCCTTGTTGCACGCGCTTCTGACCACTTTGTGAAGTAGTCAGTTGCCACAATGATATACCTCTTTTGCGCAGTCGATGACAGAGTAATAGGACCCACAAAGTCTATTCCCCACTTCTCAAATGGAAGTATCGCCATAATAGGGGTGAGTGGTCGTTTCCTATTCTCTCGACTATCATGTCGTTGAAAAATATCGCATCTCTTAACATACGCAAAAGCATCTTGGAAGATGGCAGGCCACCAATAACCTGCTCCTAAAGCCTTTTGCGCTGTAAGCCGTCCTGCAAAATGGCCTCCGCAAGCAGAATCATGGCACTCTTCCAAAATGAATGGCACCTCATCAGGCATCACACATCGGCAATAGATGTCATGAACCCCTTGCTGATATAATGTACCTGTGATCAAAGCAAACTTTAACGCTTGCTGCTTAATTTTCCTTCTCTCAGCTTTAGATAATTCGGATCCCGCCTCTCCCATCGATAAATAATGTGTTATTGCAGCATACCAGGAGGGAATAGATGACGTATCTATTTAAAATAACAACTCTATATCACTACCTTCAGCCACAGATTCTTTCGGCTCCCCAAAGTCCACAAGACATTCCACGATGCCTTGCAACCTTGGTGGCTTACTACGGATTTCATAATCAAATTCCTGCAAAGTGATCAACCACTTTGCTAGATGATCAGGCGGCTGTAGCGTATTCATCAATAATCGAAGTCCCTCCGCCTTCGTATAAAGCACGACTTTCTCATAGAGAATATAATGCCTGAATTTCTTGGTCCCAAAGACCATCGCTAGGCACAACTTTTCCATGTAGGTATAATTGATTTCGAATACCCCCAGCTTCCGGCTAGCAAAAGCAATTAGGTGGTACCACTTCTCTTCCAAAATTTGGGCTAAACAGCAGTTGATACTATACATGGTGGCTACTGAGAATATATAGAATACCTCACCTCTTTTAGGTGCTTTTAAAACGGGAGCTCTTGCTAGCTCCTGTTTCACACCCTTGAATGCTACCTTACAAGGGTCACCCCATGCAAACAACGTTCTTTCTGCCAAGGCGTTTATGAATCTACGGTAATAACCAACCAAAGACAGAAAGCTATGAACTTCTTTCGGAGTGCGTGGTGGACCCATGGCAACTATAAATTTGACCTTCTCGGGGTCTGTCGCAATTCTTACCGAACTGACCACATGACCCAGCAATAGCCCATAAGGTACTCCAAAAACACACTTCTGTGGGTTTAGGGCGATGCAAAATTGTCTACAGCGCTCAAAGCATTTTCTTAAAATGATCAACTGCCTTCCTCTCATGGTGGCGGCCCCTAAGTCATCAATAAACACCTTCAACTCTTCAGGGGATATGTCACCGAATGTCTTATGTGATGTTCGTTGCCACAAACCAGGCGCATTGCATAAACCAAAGGCCATCACATGGTACACAAAAGTACCAAATACAGTAATAAAAGTTGTTTTCAACTTGTCCTCTTCTGCAATTGCCATCTGGTTATATCCTGCAAAGCAATCCATAAACGAATATATCTCCCTACCCGCTAATCGATCCAAAATCTGGTCAATAAATGGCAACGGGTAGTAGTCCTTGACTGTCTGCTTATTCAGCTCCCTAAAGTCTACGCATAATCAAATTTGATTATATTTCTTCTTTCTGATCACAACCGGCGAACACCATTCCGTGTGTTGCACATGAAAAATCAAACCCGCTTTTCGAAGCTTCTGTAACTCTTCAAACAGCCCGTCCCTCAGTTCGAAAGGCATATGCCTTACTTTTTGTCGTACCGGACGACTGCCCTCTTTCAACGGAATTGTATGAATAGCAAGACTAGGAGGAATGCCTCTTAACTCATCATAACTCCAGGCAAAGATATCGCGGAATTCCTGAATCAAGGCCACATAGTCCTCCCTTTCTGTTGTGCTGAGCATAGAACCTAATTTGATTGGCCGTGAATCATCAGGCGTACCAAGGTCTAGCTCGATAACATCTGCATCTCTTATATGATCTTGGCCCTCTATCGGCTCGTTCAAAGTGATCTGATAGATGTCTTCTGTGGTGAATCCCTCTTTGGACTCATCACTCGACGATGTCTCACTGGCAGATAAATCTTCTAATGTCTCCAATTCTGTAGAGGATAGAGGAGCTCTCTCACTCTGAGGGGACTTAGGATAAGCATCAACTACCACACATTGGGCACCTCTACCGAATATCAGCCGACCGGCGGGTATATCTACTTGGCAGTCCGCTTGCAAGATCCAAGGTCGTCAGAGTAATACTTGGTAACTTGGACGGCCTGCAAAACGAATCACCCTAAAGTCCAACATGCATTCTACATTTGCAACAATGACATGGACCTTAGTAATGCAGCCTTCCGGCTGCCTCAAACTATCATCTGCCATTCTGAGAATTGTGGAGGTATCTTTCTGGATCGCAAGACCCAACCTTTCCATCAGTTCAGAACTCATAATGTTAACATATGATCCCGTGTCGACAATGGCATAATCTACTAATATCCCATCGACATAGGATGCAACCCTTGGGCAATGCATCTCAGCATGCTCGAACCAGTCATCACCAACTCGCGTAATACCCAAAGGTTCTACGATATACCCGGTACGCAGGATCTTTCTAAATTCCTTGCGTACTCCTGGAGAAAGCTTAATGAGCTGTAAGAGATTCACATCCGGCTTGACTTCACAAAGAGAGCTCACCAAATCGAATTCATGATAGTTCGATAGAGTTCGCTTTTCACGCTTCTCTATCCTTTTGACCTCTTGTAAGAATAGCTCGCAGATTAGAGGTTTCAGCATCATTAACGCGTACAGCCTCAATCAAACTAACCCTACTACCACTAGGTAGCTCCTCCACTGTAGTCTTTGGTCGTTGAAGTATTTGTTTAGGCCCGTCTTCTTGCTGGGAATCATTTCCTTGCACACGATGATTAACAGACCCTAGTTGCCGACTACCTCGCTGGAGGGAACTGATCTTACTCCAACAAGTAGCTGCTAAATGGCCGGATTTTCCACAAATGTCGCACTTAACATTTGGGCAATTTCTTGGATAGTGCTGCCCACCACACCATTTGCAACTAAACCTCAAAGGTGCACCCTCATCTAGGTATCTACTTCCTATCAAATTTTGTTGTTTTTTAAGGAAGTTGACATCAATGGCTATTTTCCGATATTGCTCTGTAATCATATCAGTATAATGCTTCATCATGTCCTTAACCTCGCCAAGAACATTGGAAGCGCTCGACTCATAGCCTTGGTCATTACCATGTCGTTCCATCGGCCTAACTATTCGATTAGGCACTGGTTGTTGAGCCACAGGCATGGTGTTAGAATTGACCGCCTGGCCTCCACCATTTGGAGCCATTTGACTGCCCGTAGGCATCGACATGCTAGGGGGAGTTGGTAATAAAGGGACATTCTGCATCATGTTCCCTCTCCCATTAGGGTTAGCCATCGCTATCCCTTGGCCACTACTGCCATTGGCCATCGCCATATTGTTTCCCAATACTAAACCCATATTCGAATTGCCTCGAGAAGCATAGGCTGCTTGTAGTCGGGATTCCACCTCTTGTGCACGTGTAATGCCAGTATCTATATCCCCCAAGGGGACACTACTCAGCTGCAATTGGATGTTAAAGTCCAAACCATGTAGGAAATATTGCAATTGGGCAGCTGCGGGGATAGGAATAGAGGTGTCCAACTTACAGAAAACCTCTTTTATTTTCTTCGCATAAGCATGAATATCCTCGTGTGGTTCTTGGCGGGTCACGTTGAGTACACGCAACCAATATTGCCCACCCCTTTCAGGGGCAAACTCCCTTCAAAAAGTTCCATAAAATGCATCAATATTCAATATTGTTCTAGCTTCTAAACCATGATACCATATGGCAGCTCTTCCCTTGAGAGTCATATTGAAGAACATCATTAAATGTCCTTCTTCTTGGATGCGACAGTTAAACATCAGCTTTTGAAACTCCCTAATGTGGAGTTCCGCATCTTCCTCAACTAGCCCATTAAAAATGGGTAGCGGGTAACCTAGAGCCGGCAAATCCGTTGTTCTTGTTGGAATTGCAATAGGCTGCGCCATGACGAGGATTGGATTTGCACTAGGAATAGGGGATGGTGGGGTTACACCTCCCGCACTTGATATAGACTGGCTTATGGAAGAAAGGGGAGCACTAGAGCTTCCATCTTCTCCTAACTTACTGCTTGTGGCACAAAGACCACTAGATCCACTCCCTCGTAAGGGTTCAGCACCGCTACGCTTAGGGGAATATCTCCTAAAAATTTCAGCATGTCGCCTAGCTCTTTCGTCTCTCTCTTGCTTTTGGATTTTTGCTAGACGATGCTTATCAATAAATAACAGATCAATCACAGTATCCTTTGGCATAAACTGCTAGTTGGTCCCTAGACAACCAGGATTTGAGGACCGCCACTTTTAAGCGGCTCTCGGCAGACGCACCACTGATGGAACCTAGAACGGGCCGGCACTGGCTCGTGCACTAGCCAGATCTCTATCACACGCGCTCAACAACCCCACGGCCTCGCGGCCAGGAGCGTTGATGACACATACATTGCCTTCCTAAATGTCTTGCGTTTGTATTACGTCGTTTGTAGTCCACTCTTCTCTCACCCACTACTCCTCAGAGGGAGTCCCTTACACATTGCCTAATGGCACGAAGCACAGACATAGGGGGTCCTCCAACGGCTGAATGCCGCCACCCCTCTGCGACTCTCCTACACCTTGGGGATTGGCCCCTCGATGTGTCGCTCAACATATAAACATTTCGCACAAAATCCACTCAAGGTACCATTTAATCGTATACAGGAATGTACCATTGTCCTTACTTCTCTTTCCCCTAGACCCCATGACTAGCCTATGGCTTAGGGTGTCCTGTCTCTCACTCAACGTGGGTCAAGGTCCTAATGAAAGCAATTGCTGTGCATCCAGGATTTCTGATACCTTTAAATATTTCCATGATTTATGCATATTGTGGATGCTAAGTGCTCAAACAATTATGAAATCAATATTGTGCACATGTGGAAAACATCCTTTCAATGATTTTCAACTATCGTTCTTATGCGGCGTTGCACGAACCTAGCACCGAGGACACCCTCGTGCTACTAGGCCCTTATTTTATAATTATTCACCGACCTATATGGCATGCAAACAAAAACCAGCAATCCTTTCATCATTTTACTCCACATTTAGACACATTTTAATCACTCTACCCTCCCATCAATCAAATGTTGCATTGTTGTATAGATTTATAAGGCATTTTGCCATTATTTTATGTGTAAAAAGCGAAAAAAGACACACTAGAACAAGAAAGTGGGGTTGAACTGAGGCAAATCCTCATGCTTCAGTCCCCACAAACATTCACAAACATTGTTCTTAATTCTCATTAATTTTCCGCTTCCAAAATGCACTTTTCCCCTAATTTTTAGTGGTTTTTCTCTATTTTCCTTGTATTTTTCCTTATTTTCTGTATTATTTAATTACTAAAAATTCAAAATAGGTTATGGGCTGTGGCCCTTAGTTCATTCTTGCAGCAAAAATGAAAATTCAGTTGGTGTTCCTATTCATTCTTCCATTTTTATGCCCAAAAACCTCATTTTCCCTTGATTTTCCATATTTTACGTGTTTTAGTGTATTATTTTGAGTCTCAAGATGCATGTTTTTCTGATTTTCTGATTATGATCAACAAATAATCATGGAAAATAGCAACATAAATAATTTTTAGGCCACATGAACAATATTTTATCAATCAAAAGCCATGAAATCTCAAATTTCCTTTGAAAAAATTGAATTACCGCTTATTTGCGTGTTTTGGGTTTCATGTCCATGGCTGCAAATCTGAAAATCAGCAGCACTTCATGCTCATGACGATCACAAGTCACCATTTCCAGCCCGTGGAGCAATCCGATCGATGCCGAACAAGCCTCCATCATTATTTCTTCTTCTTTTCTCTTCTCACATGAACTCCCCCTTCGAAGAGAAAGAGGGAGGAGAGAGAAAGACTGAAATCAGAGATCTTCATCCAGGCCATCATTGTGCGAGCGAGAGGTGGCGTTATGATCAGCCAGGTAGAGGGTAGGCAAGCCCCATGATCACTTGGGGGAGTTGTGTGCAGGCAGCATGATGGATCTCCTCATCCCATGGCGCAAATTTCAGACGTGTTGCAGGCGCTTCTTCTTCACGCTTTTTTCCTCCCCACGATTTGTTACAAATGTCATGTGGCATAAAATTTTAAAGGGCTCCCAAAAGGCACCACCCATTTGACCCAAAATTTGTCCACCTCTTCGCATCTTGACCGTTTCCTTGGCCATTTCCCCGTCCGGACTCGGAATTGAGCTCTGAAAAATCCTGGGCATCCGGCTTGGCATCCTGCATTGGCCAATAACTCGTGTCAACCCGCACGACTATCTGAAAAATTATGAAAAATCAACAAGTGTCACTTGGGCACCTCTAAAGCACTTTGGTGCTTAAAATCGTCCTAGATCGAGCCGTCGCCTTTGACATTGAATATTTTTCCCTTGATATTCATAATTTTTAGCTATTTTTAAGCACTTTCTGACACCAAAATTCTGCTCTCATAGCCATCTGCTCATCCAATGCTGCTTCCCAATGAGCATGACCAACAGCCTTCTCAAAACATGTGGGCTCAACATCCTCAATCACTTTCACCATATAAGCATAATGGTGAGCTGCATAACCTTCAAAACCAAATCTGTTAACAGGGTATCTCACCCTGCTAGACCTGCGTACCACTAGATCACTCAAATCATGACCCCCTTGGAGTAGGGTCTCGCCACTAGCATGGGGGTGGCCTAGCGCGATCCTTCCTTTTATTCTCTTTGACAATAATATTAATCAGAGATCTAGATTCTAGCAAACACAAACAGTCCTTTCAAATGTATATCAAATGATGCAATGAAATCACCCCATCATGCAATTCACAGCTTCACATACCCAAGATAGACCTTATCCTAAGGTAACCTTACATTCTAATGAGGATTCTCCTCCCCATAAAGAAGTGTTGAGTACATCTCTTATAATATGTTAAGCAAGGCATGAATTTTCCATTTGGGCTATCTTACCCAACATAAGTGAAATTCCTCAAAAAAATATATTATGCCAATAACTCAATGAGATGACCTATAGGACTCTTAAATAGACAATCAGTTTCTATAACCATCTCTAGTCAACTCTTAACCTTATCGCATTTGACCATAACTATATCGAATGTGCATAAAGACATATGTACAATAACCTTTGGCAATTAATTCTAACATGATTCTATGACTTAGAATCTCAATTAATCTAGCTGCAAATCATAGCGATTAATTGTTTATGCTTGTACTAATATGTTTTCTAGATGAGTTATCAATTTGTGTAAGTGAAGAATATGGAAGCTAATATCTTATGTAATTATCTTATATAAATAATAATAATCTAGTAATGAATAACCTGGTTTGGAAACATGAGGATATTAGGAATTTCGTCTTTACTTGCACTTGCATTAGCCACACCCGATGTTCCGTTGGTAGTGGCAACTCCTACAACCTCGGGCACTCCTATATCATTGGCAATACCCGTTGCTTGACCGGTTGCGTTGGTCCCCATGGTTTTTTCACTTCGTTGCTTTGGAGCCATCGTCCACAAGTGGTTCGAGAGATAGGAAAGGTGGAATAGATTTTAGATGAGAGATTGTAAGAGAATATGGCTTAGTTAAAGATCGAGACAAGGGAATTGAGCTAACTCTCTTCCTCTCTTCCTCTCTCTCTCTCTCTCTCTCTCTCTCTCTCTCTCTCTCTCTCTCTCTCTTCTTCTCACAGCCTCTTGAAGGGGTATCCTTCTACCTCTCTCTCGCAGCCTCTCGGGGTCTCATTATGTCTCCCTAACTGCCCCCCATGCCTCTTATTTATAGTGAATTGGAGAAGAAGGATTGTGGTTGAGAAGAGGAGCTCTTTGTGGAGGGGGATCTTGGAAAGACTAGTGATTTGATGCTCAGATCATAAAAGTAATGGTTCCATTGGCTCTGAAAGGGGGATAAAATTCCAAGACACTTGATTAGAAAGCTCTCAGCTCACTCATTCTTCTTTTCTCTATTCGAAGTGCTGTTTTTTGTCTGTAGACTGCGATCGCGAAGCGCGCAATTTTGCCACTCTCTCTCTCTCTCTCTCTCTCTCTCTCTCTCTCTCTCTCTCTCTCTCTCTCTTCTTTTTTTAAAAAAAAAATCTTCAAACTAACTAACACATCACTTGTCTTTTCTTTTAAATAACATCCAGTTTTAGAAATCTCCATATCTTTTTTAAAAAATGATAATATCTAAAATATCTAAAATATTCTAGTCTTGTCCAAAAATCTAATATTTTTAGACCATCCTTACTATACACATTAACATTAGTGATTAATATAGCTCATCTCTCTTGTTCACGTTGTAACTTCCATGAAGCGTGGCTACGGTCCTTGTTAATTCATAAAAAATATTGAGTTACGACTCTCGATTTTATTTATTTATTTATTTTTAATATTATTTAGTTATTAACATTAGTTATTTTTTTAACTTTAGTTAGTAACCTTACTAACTTATTAATTGACTAACTAACTTTTGAACAAACCAACTAGCTTTTATTTCCTAGAAATATTACGTCCTCCTCCCCTTAGAGAAATCGAGATGTCCCCATCTCAAGAGAAACCATGGGTATTGTTGATGAAGAGCATCCTCATCTATCCATGAAGCATTTTCTTCAGGATAATCCTTCCACTGGACAAGGTATTCTCTAAGGGTTCTACTCCTCAATTTTCTCTCCCTTACATCAATTACTTTGTCAGGTTGTAGCTCAAGGACTCCTTGGCTAGGTATTACAACTTGTTGATTATCAAGGATATGGTTAGGGTTAGCTACGTATGCTTTCAATAAGCTAATATGAAATATATTGTGGATTTCTATATTCTCAGGGAGTTGTATCTTGTAAGCACTTGGTCCTAAGCACTTGAGAATCTTATAGGGTCCACAATATCTTGGACTTAGCTTCTTAAATTCTCCTAAAGACAAAGAACTCTTTTTTGGATGGACATGGATGAAGATCATGTCTCCCTCTTTGAAGATTCATTCTTGCCTTTTTAGATCATCATACACCTTTTGTCGGTCCTTGGCAGCTTGAATATCCTGTCTGATAATCTTGATTTGATCATCCATTTCTTCTAACATTTTTCTTGAGGCTTCTACCCTTAGAGTAGGATCGAAAAAATTAAGTGGCATACGGCAATCTTGATCGTATAGTGCTTGAAATGGAGTCATCTGAATACTTCGATGATAGGAGACATTATAGACAAATTCCACTAAGGATAGATACTGAATCCACCTTTTAGGTTCCTTGCTACAATATGCACGCAGAATATCCTCAATTACTTGATTAACTCGTTCTATCTGCCCTAAATGATAAGCAGTACTGAAATAGGGTTCCAATGGCTTCAAATAAACTCTTCCAAAAGTGTGATGTGAAAAGAGAATCACGATCACTGATGATCCTTTTAGGTAACCCATGTAACTTAAAAATCTCTTTTACAAAAATTCTAGCAATATCTGAAGCTTTGTAATTGGTTTTTATTGGAATAAGATGAGCGACCTTCGTTAGGATGTCTACTATCACCATTATTGAGTTATATTCTCCTTGTACAAAAGGTAACCCGACTACAAAGTCCATGCTAATAAATTCCCATTTCATCTGGGGAATTTCAAGTGAGTGGAGTTTTCCTTGTAACTTGACATGTTCTAATTTTACCCTTTGGCAATTTAGACATTCAGTGACATACTTAAGTACATCACCCTTGAGTTTTTGCTAGTAATAACTTTTCCTAACAGCATTAAGGGTTTTTGCATACCCTAGGTGTCCTAAAAAAGGAGAATCATGTGCTTCCCAAAGTATCTTTCTCTTGAGAGTTTGACTTGAAGGAATGCATAGTCTCGTTCTAAAATAAACAAGTCCTTCGTCTTCATCTATAGAGAATTCCTGATACTTGGTCTTGAGTTTGGGATCTTGTTCCTTATTCTGAACTTCCCAAAACAATTGTTGATAGTCTAGGTCCTTATTTGCTTCATCCTTGGTCAACTCGATGATAGGATTAGTTGCTATTGATACCATTGTAGCCAGAGTTTCTGCCCTAGATGGTTCTTCAGTGATAAGAGCATTAAGGAAGCCTTTACGACTAAGGGCATCTGCTACTACATTTTCTTTACCAGGTCTGAACTTAATTTCAAAGTCATACTCCTATAGAATCTCGATCCAACGTTGTTGCCTCATATTAAGATCAGGCTGAGTAAAAATCCACTTAAGACTTTTATGATTTGTGATTAAGGAAAACTTAATCACAGCTAACAACTCCAAGTCGTGAGTAGCATATTTCTACTCATGGGTTTTCAATTTTCTTGAAGAGTAAGCTATAGGATGTCCTTCCTGCATTAGTACCCATCCCAATGCAAGAGAGTTGGCATCTGTGACAACTTAAAATTCCTTGCTTAAGTCAGGTAGCCTTAAGATAGGAGAAGTTACAAAACTATGCTTTAGTTGCTCAAAGCTAGACTGTTCGATTGGCATCTAATTAATGGCAACCTGCTTCTTAAGTAAGTTTGTAAGAGGTGCAGCAATTTAAGCATAGTTTCAGATGAATACCCTATACCATCTTGTTAGCCCTAGAAAACTTCTCACTTCCTTGATAGTGGTTGGGGGTGGCCAATCTTGAACATCCTTGACCTTGGCAGGATCTACTAATATACCTTCAGCAAATACTATGAATCCCAAGTATTCAATCTTCCTTTTGAAGAAGGCACACTACTTCTTCTTGGCATACAACTTGTGTGTTCTCATTGTCTCTAGGACAATGCGAAGATGTGGTTCATGATCTTCTTCCTCCTTAGAATAAGTTAAGATGTCATCAAAGAATACAAGAACAAAATCATCAAGATGAGGTCTAAAAATGTCATGCATTAACCAGTTGAAGGTAGCTAGAGCATTTGTCAACCCAAATGACATCACGATGAATTTGAAATGACCGTATCTTGTGTTGAAGGCAGTCTTTGGAATATCTTCATTCTTGACTCTAATTTGATAATATCCTGATCGAAGATCAATCTTAGAAAAGATCTTTGCTCCTTGTAGACGATCAAGAAACTCATCTATCCTCGGGATTGGTTACTTATTCTTTATTGTTACCTGGTTTAGCCCTTGATAGTTGATACACAAATGGAGAGTTCCATCTTTCTTCTTTTGGAATAATACTGGGGCTCCCAATGGTGAACTACTTGGCCGGATATACCCTTGTTTTAGCAGTTGCTTGAGTTGCTCTTTTAGTTTGGTGGCTTCAAGAATAGAAATTTTGTAAGGTCTCTTTACCACTAGAGTGGCTCTCAGAACAAGTTTGATCTCATGATCAACTTCTCTTTCCGGAGAGGTAACTCAATTAGCTCTTTAGGAAATATGTCGGTGTACTCTTTTAACCATGATGGTTCTTCTTCTGCTTGACCATCTTGATTTATCTTGTTAAGCTTGATCAAGTAAACATGTAATCCCTTCTTCAAGCCTTTCACAATTCGAGAAGATTTTGCTAATTGAACTTTAGGTTTCCCTGTTTCACCTTGAGTAGTTGCTATTTCACCATTCAAATCATGAAATGTGACTTGAACTTTTCCACAATGGATATTAGCATTATTGGGAATCAACCAATCCATTCCTAGTAACGGCACTGATAACGATGCTCTGAGATGCTAATAACAACGCCAATAATGACGCGTGTAGGGTAATTTTGCGACACTAATAGTGACAGTAACAGGGAAAAAAAATTTGTGGTAGGGCAGCAAGCTGCCCTGCCACATATAGCAGTATGTGCTTTATTTGGGCCATACAAAATAGTTTCTGCACTGTGTACAATGCTCATGTAAATAAAGAAAAAGTGTACTTAAATCATAACACTGATACATGAAATAAATACATGATCACATAATGAAAGCGAATGGTACAATCATGGCAAGATATCACTACTACATAGAAAATGTCTACACAGATCAGGCGACCAAAAAAGAAGGGTGTGTGAACTCTAGGGATCCAAGGGCGAGCTATATATCCTCGCCATCCGAAAGCTCGTCACGTCGCAAAGAAGCATCAAATGGAATCTGCAAAAAAAGAAACAACTACACATCAGTCCACCATACAATAATGCATTCTAATTAAACATGGTAACTACGGGCAAGAAAAATGAGTGACTTACAGGGCTGCTGTGTCTATACAATCAGTCGATCAATGCAATGAGACCATGCCTCTCTGCATATCGAGTCTCAAGGTTGGTCGGATCGCGATTTGTAATGGAGTGCTGCAAAGAAAACAAAATACTAACTGTTAGAAACATGATTGTCAGTACAAAGGATATTGAAAAAAAATAAGCAAGCAAAACAAAAGAAAAACTTACAAAGTCCTCCAGATATATCCTGTGGCTGCCACTCCCAAGATGATGGACCACTCCGGCCTCTAGTCGTGCCCTCTCGGCCTCGTGCTGCTGACTCCAATGTCTTGGAGAATCTATAGCCTCCTCCCTCAGTCAACGCTAGTCATCCGCATCTAGCCACTCAAGCTTTGTAGCCCCACTCTTGAGTACCTTGTGTGCATCTGATTGTCTGTGTGATATATATGCACACATGCACTCCATCATCTAGCCCGTAGAAAATCTATTTGTTGTGGCTAGAATCGAAAACTCCTCATGCAAAGATGCTACTATATAGTCATTTCTCCCCTCCGGTATGTTTTTCCAATTATCTAAGACGTTGTGCCGAAAAACTTGTTGGCACAACTCTCTCATGCGAGCCATCACCCTCCTCCCCTCATCATTCATGATGATGGCTCCTGACCTATCATCGACAAGATAGGCATATCCCTCTAGGGTATGCCTAAGATGGGTCCTCTCCCACCTGCGACCATGCTCCTGGGCATATCAAGGAGACCCCTGTACATCTGGTGTACCGATCCGGGTAGTATCTATAGGTGTAGCACCCATAGGGGTGCCACTTGCAGACGACTGAGAAAAAGCCGGAGTAACTGGAGTAGACGTCCCCATAGGTGTGACAATTCCTAGAAGTGACGCAACTCCAGTAGAACGACGAGATCGAGACACCGCATCCATGCCTCCATAGCAACCACTTGAGCCATGCTTCCTAGAACCATCAGGAGAGTGAGGAGTAGCACTTGTATCCCGTGCCAATGATCGTGGGCTCACTATCTCTATATCTCTACAGCATCCCCCTGACCCTGAAGCACTCCCTCCCTCTGGCCCAAGTCTGGAAAGTCGACCTCATCTGGTCGAAGCTGAAGCATCTGATCGTGTCGAAGTAGATCTAATAGAGCAGCTTGATGATATCTGAGACAGCTCCTGGTCTACCATGTCTGTGAATCTCGCCATCTGATCTGGAGATATGCGCATGAAGATATCTTGCAACTCCTTATCACTCATCCCCCGACTCATCCTAATGATCTAAGTATCCAAAAAGGTCACCTGCACAAACAAAAAATGATGTTAGCATAATCAATTTAAATCATACAAAGCACGGTAATATAAATCCTAAAAAAATGATCTCACTTAAAATGCATACCTTATGTACCCTTATAAGTGATTAGTCAACAAATTGAGTAAGTGGATGCTCCAAATATGAAGTATCCTATGGTCCCATGTCAATCTCCTGACACAACTCCGCATACACTGGAAGATGGATAGACATGTCACCACAAAAGGATGAGTCCACCTCAATATTTCCATCATTGTTACCCGATGCTAGCTCCTCTATATGCTCCAAGCTTTCAGTGGCCTCCACTCCTTTCAATATCGACCCCTCTATTTGCGTATTGTCCACATCTATGCTCGGAACATCGCTTTGATCATATACTCTTGCACTTTGGGGAGCTGAAGGTATAACATACCATCATCGAGGTTGTGAGGGGTTTGGATAGAAGATTACATATTCACAAACACGTATAAGAGAGATTAAACTATTGTGACATGTACCATGACATAATACATTTAACAAACAAATGAGTTTATGCACATGTTCACAATGGGTTGGCAACACAAAGGTGTTGCACAAATCTGTCTATTTTTTTTCAGAATCTATTTTGAGAAATCCAGATAGACCTCGTTGAACTGTTGCTCCAGCTCCTTCAAGTACCACTTTGAACCATTGCACATCGAATAGTATCATGGAGAAGCTACAGTAATCCACCGTAACAATACTTTGCAAGTTCCCAAAATACTCCATCTCATCTATAACCATGTTTGGATCTATTGCTCGTCGTCGACTCTCTTGCTTGAACCTTGCCATGATACCACAATCTGTTGTGGAGCGCATTTTATCAATACGCTCCACGCAAAAATGTCGTCCGCACAACCATACTACACTATATATTTTGTATTGTACATTGAAACACTCAAATTAGTTGTCGCATATAAAATATAGATATGACAAATCCTAAACACATCATCACCTTTGGACTACATCCCCTCGAGAATTCCCACTCCTCGATTGAGACCTTCGCCACGCTGCGGTCAAATCTCCATGCAATCATCGTATTGACATGAATCTCGGCATCTCCTCCATGCCCTCGAGATATCGAATCGGTTGATGGCATGTATTACATCGAAATTCAAATCGCACTTCCTCTCGATCTTGCCTAGCTTGTTGGTACCTGGCGAGCCACGTCTCCATAGAGGCATGGTGCAACATACAAAAGCGATTCACCTTCTCCTCCATTGTAGCATCCATTTTTTTTTCTACCCCATTTCCAACCACCACATCTCCGGTCAATCTATCATCATCCTTCAGCGACCATAGCATTTTGTTGTCTGGATCCACCGTTGGTAGCCATTGTGAAATATGCACTTGCGCCTCAAACACCAATCAACCTTTAGCCATGCTACCTTCTGGCCGAGTTCGTTGTCGCACAAAGTCTTTCAGGGTCTTCATGAAGCTCTCCAAGAAGAATATCCATCACGTATGGACAGGTCCAGCAATCTCCACTTCATCTACAAGATGCATAAGAAGGTGGATTTGTATCGTGAGCATGCTGGTAGGCATGTATTTCTCAAAGAGACAGACTGTCTCCACTGCTCCCCGCCTCGCGGATTCGATAGAGGACGTCTTAATCTCCTTCTGTGAGATCCATTGCACTAAAGTCAACAACCTTTAATTGGTCCTGTGTATTTTTGGAGTAAGGTATCCTGCGATCGAGATCGGTAGTACAAACTGCCACAAATGAGAAAGCATTATGAACAATGGCTACACTCCAAACAGCAAAATGCGCACACCAATTACAATCCATTCATAGTACAAACCTGGCATATCTTATGCAAGTCATGGAATTTTAGCCCTGATAATTGGTCGTCTTTAGAAAATGCAGACCTGAGAGAATGCACCATACACATCGGAGTGCAGATAGACTTGATTATTTGCTTCACAATGCACTCTTCTTTAGTGGACAAAACCCAAGGAGCGTGAGGTAGCTGCACGCGACCATCAGCACTCGACTACAGCTAAAGTGCCTCCATCTTGCCTACCTCCTTAAAATCCATTCATGCCCCTATAGTGTATCTCTTTCCTGTGATGTGGTCCCATAGCAAGCTGTCCACATTCTTGAAAATATGCATGGGATCCAACAAGTGGCTGATCTGTAAGTGGGTCCAATATGGCAACTCATAGAAAACTGAGAACCGTCGCATTCCATTTGTATGTGACTCCGGGTGGACCATTTTCAGCTCGTACCAGCTTGCAGCATTTATACGTGTTGGAGGTCGTCCAAGAAAACCTTCCCTGAGTTCATGACCCTCTCACAAGAAAGCAACGTGTCCTTGATATACCATCTTCATCATGGTTCGTGACCTTCGGGAGTCTAACCGTGGCCCACACAATGGACGTGCATGATAACCTGAGGTAACCAGACATATTCCAACACCTCTATCCAGTGAATACAAACTTGAACAATCTATGATAGATATTACCAACGAGAACGAAAGCCTATTTACCTGAGCACTCTTCGAATCCCGAAAAGTCATGCATCGTCCACATGAGAATGGCTCGAATATTGGCGGACCGTTGACCATTGCGCTTGCTCATATCTTGCACGGTGAACCCCTCCTCCCACAAAATCTTAAGCTCATCAACTAATGGATGAAGATACACGTCCATATTTTTAACTTTGTAGTGGCCGGGGACGAGTAAGCTAAGGATGAGATGTCCTTTCTTCGTAGAAAGCCATGGAGGTATATTGTAGTTAACAAGGACTATAGGCCACACACTGTAAGAAGTTAAGCACAAACTGAATGGGTTCATGCCATCCATTGCAAGACCGAGCCAAAGATTCCTTGGCTCTTGGGCAAAGCCTGAGAAGGTAGAGTCAATGTGGCTCCATGCGTGTGAATTTGCTGATATTCGTTGAACTCCATTTATGGACCTATTCTGCACATGCCATGTTGTCAAGCTCGCCATGCCGGATATACGAAACATGTAATTTATGCGGGGGATTTTCAAAAAGTGTCTAAGAACTTTTTGAGGGATGGTTTTCCCTTGCAAGTTCTGTCGATACATGTGAGCACCACACTTTGGACATGTCTCCATAGTCTCTTATTTTCCTCAAAACAGTATGCAATCGTTGATACATGCATGGATATTGTTGTAGTCCATGCCAAGCTTTCGTAAAACATATCGTGCATCATCACGAGACTCAGGCATGGTATTTGCAAGTGATAATATATGATATTTCAGTAACCTGAAAAAAATCATAAAACACCTTGAAAAAGCACAAATGTTTTTAATGATAGTGCTGAAAAGAAATCAACGAAGCATACGTACAAGGTACCTAAACAACTTGGTCACACTCGCATCCACTACAAGGGAATGGGGTAATAGCAATGGCCATTTGCAATGCAAAAAAGCGGTGTCGTTATTTGCGTCGCTACATGTGTCACTATTAGCGTCGCTAATTCTATTAGCAATGCATATATCGATGTAAATAGCGACGCCGTTCTGAGGAAAAAGTTTCGAAAACCCGAGCGTAACATTTGCCAAGAAAACATTTGCGAGAAAGAATGAAAGAGAGAGCGAGAGAGCTTAAAGCTTTGAGAGAGAGAGAGAGAGAGAGAGAGAGAGAGAGAGAGAGAGAGAGAGAGAGAGAGAGAGAGAGAGAGAGAGAGAGAGAGAGAGAGAGAGGGAGGGAGGGAGCTAATCACCATTGTCACCACCGCTGCCGCTATACATGAAGAAGAAAGAGAAGTGTGCAATGGAGAAGGGAGGGAATGTGCAAAGAGAAGGTACAAAGGGTTTCATCTTCAAGCCTTTGAGGTAGGTACACTGCCTCTTCTTGCTTTATTTTTGTATTCTCTTGTTTTCTTTTTTTTGTTTTTCTTTGCAAAGAGATACATGGAAAGAGAGGGAGAAGAATGAAGGGAGAGGAAGAGAGAAAAAGGGAGAGAAAGGAAACAAAGAGAAAGAGGAAGAGAGAAATGAGACATGAAGGGAGGGAGAGAGGATGAGTGAGAGAAACAATGAGAGAGAGAGGGGGAGAAACAAAGAGAGAGAAAACAAAGAAAGGAAAATAGAGAGATAAAGAGAGGGGGAGAGAAATAGAGAGAGGGAGAGGGAAGGAAGAGAGGAGGAGGAGGTAGAAAAGAAGGGTGAGGTAAAGAGAGGAAGGAGAGTGAAAAGAAGAGAGAGAGAGAGAGAAAGAGAGATAGAGAGAAAAAATAGAGAGCGAGAGAGAGGGAGAGAGAAATAGGAAAACAATGAGAGAATGAGAGAGAATGTTAATAAAGAAAAGTAAAGGGAGAGGGGAGAGAGAGAGATAAAGAGAGGTGGGGTGACAATTCTTTCAATATCTTTGTTTCTTAAGCTTTTTATTTTGTATTTTTGATTGTCTTTGCAATGAGATGAGAAAGTATTATTTGAAGCCAAAATCCTAAAATTTAATACCTTACCTCCTAAAAATTCATTTTAAATTCCAAAAATCAGCTGAAAAATCACGGATAAATTCACACACATTGTTGACACTTGTTGGATTGCTGAAATTCCACCATTACACTTTACAACATATTCATGTGTCCTATATCCCATTTTAATCATTTTAAAAAACCAAAAAAAGGAAAGAAAAAGACAAAAAAAAACCAAACAATATACACAATATAAATACACCTAAATTACCATTTTAAAAAGAAAAAAAAGAAAAAAAACAACAATAATAAAATCACAATAAAACAAAACACTAAGGTGCTTTATTTTTTTTAGTCGTGGTTTTTGCTTTTTTGACTGAAATCCTTGCATTTGGGACTACTCAGTGCACCTTTAGTCTCTTGCATACACACCCCTACCATGTATTTATTTTTTGAGCTTTATTCATTTTTATCATCCCTTAACCACAGTTAATTGTTAAAATAAACTTTATTCACTCACTTTTTCACGCGTACTCACACTAAATACACATTTTTCTAATAATTAAAAATCAACCAGCCATTCACTTTGCACGCGCTACGTGTGCTTCAAAGGCACCTTAATTTATAATAAAAAATGAACCAACCGTCACAAAAAAACACGCGCTGGCAAAAAGCACTCCACATTACCATTAATTTCTAATTAATGAATTTACATTTAGAGACCCTAGTCTGGGGATCGCAGTCTGGGTTTGTTAAAATAAACTTTATTCACTCACTTTTTCACGCGTACTCACACTAAATACACATTTTTCTAATAATTAAAAATCAACCAGCCATTCACTTTGCACGCGCTACGTGTACTTCAAAGGCACCTTAATTTATAATAAAAAATGAACCAACCGTCACAAAAAAACACGCGCTGGCAAAAAGCACTCCACATTACCATTAATTTCTAATTAATGAATTTGCATTTAGAGACCCCAGTTTAGGGATCGCAGTCTGGGTTTTGTTAAAGCACCGCTTCACCCTAATAAATTGTAATTAAAATTTTAAGAAAGAACCACTATTTTCTTATTAAGGTTTATAACCTAATAAAATTTCACCCATTTTTAATAATTTCTTAAAATGAGCCCTTTATTAAAACCATTTTCCCTCACTGCACTTTTTTCCCTTTTAATAAAACGCTTCGTGGGATGGGCACATAAAGTCCTCTTAGCTGAAATTGTTGGTCAAAGTTATGGTTAGGTCCTAATTAGATTTTTAAGGTATTATGGTTTGCTTATGTGATACGATTATGGGTGCGGTTTGTAGTTTTTTCTCTTTTTTGCCTGATACGGGGTTTTGGGTGCCTACTTGTTGCATAGCATGAAGTTTTCGGTCGCATATGTGTAGAGGTCATGCCGAATTTTTTCTAGGATGTGGATTGTTTGGGGTGGTAAATTGGTTAGTTACGTTTGTGTGTGTACTTCTTTTGATCGATTTCTTTTTTATAGCTATTTGTTGGTTGTTTTGTAGGCATTCTTTGTGATTGTCTGTGTTTGTGGTGTGTGTGTTTTCCATCTGAATTGCGCCTCACGCTCCTCCTCCTATCCAGTATGTCCCGTTGATCAGTAGGGATTATTCTTCCCTACTGGCTTTTGAGCCTATAGCGAAAGCAGGACTTGCAACTTTTGTGGCTGCTTCACTCCTATTGATTCCAGACGATCCGTCCCTGTGTGATGAGTTTCTTGCATCATACAGTAAGAAATCGGGCTTGGTTCGTAGTACTTCCATGATATTGACACCTAGAGGGTTAGGGAAGGCTTTGTCTCTTCCCTACAAAGGAGAACCCTTTGTTACTCCAATGATGATATTCTCAAGATGTTACAGAAACAGACCAAAGAGATTCTGGATGTTAAGAAAGTGATTAATACTTTAGGAGTGTCTTTTTCCATGATCTCGCTGATCCTCTTTGGAAGTCAGTCTGTGAGTTCCTCCAAGACAGGTTTATTCCTGCAAAGACACCATCTCATTATTTGTCCAAAGAACTCTTCACAGCTTCTAGGATGGTGTTAAAAGGGGTGGCCATTGATTGGAGTACTTACCTGCTTACGAAGATGGACCAATATTTTGTCAAAGTGACCAGAGGGAATGTCACAAATGTCACTTATGGTTCCTACTTATATGCTTTCTTGACATACTTAGGCCTTAAGAAGGATGTGCTACCACCTCCTCCATCTGATCCAGTTGCTCCCCCTTCACCTTCAGAAGAGTCAGAACCTATTGACATAGAGGATCTTGATTTCCCTCCTCCATTGGTCATTCAACGGAAGCGCTTGAAGCGTGTGGCAGATAAAACTCCCTCAGTCCTTCCTTTAGTCAGTTCCTGCTACTTCTGGCAGTGACCTCCCTGCCTACCTTACATGCAACAATTTATTCAGGGCACATAGAGAGGGTTCTTTGGAAATATCAGTTCCTTCACTAAACAGTTTAGTGTCAGGAGATGCTATTCCATTCCTTTGTAATGACATCCAGAGTTCTATTGAACTCTTAGTGACAGCTTGTGCTCAATAGCTATATGCTTCTTTCTATGAAGATTTGATGCAGTCCAAAGACCAGTTGCGTAAGGCAACCTCAGAGTTAGCCTCTGCTAAAGACACTCTTACAGATCTGTTTAAGAAGATGGAGCAGCAGACCCAAATGATTGAGACCCAAAGAGAAGAAATATATTCTTTGAAGATTCAGTTAGTGAAAGCTCGGTCAAAGGTCACTAGAGTCTCGAAAGAGAAAGAGAAAATGTCCAAAGAAGCTCAAGAGTTTCAGACTCTTTTAGATACAAAATTGACAACTTTACTGACTGCCCATAATACATTGGAATCCCAAGCTTCCCAGATTAAGCAGTTGTAGGACCAACTGATGCAGTCACAGTCCATTCCTCCAAGCCCCAATCTTCCTATGATTCCTTCTATCTTTAAGCAGGACTTGGCAGTTCTCCAGAGACAAGCCACATTATGTCCATTGTTTCAAGATAAAGTAGAAAGATTGCAGTCCAGGATGGATTTGTTATGGTCTACATTTGAGCACTTTCAGGAGTATGTTCCTCCGGATCATTCTTTCTTTGTCCACTATCAGTTGCAGAAGTTGGCCTTCTATATGAAGCTTTCAACAATGGATCTTTCTCTTCCAGAGGATGGTTGGAGTGGGGCTTGGTCTTCTGATTTGTTGACAGAAGTTGTCCATATGGTCTTTGAAGATTCTGTGATGACGGATACCATGTTGTTGTCTTACATGTATCTACGAGGTGATCTGTTGATTTCAGATGATGTAGATCTGGCTTGGTATGTGGGGGATGTGGTTTTGCAAGCTGTCTTATATGTCAACTATTTGGAGTTGAGGATAGATGACATGTTCCAGTGTTATTTCTCTAAAGTGGCTACTTGCCCTAACACTTCATGGCATTCAATGATTGATTGTGTGGTCCTGAATCAACGTCAAAATACAACTTCTACTTATGTGCAAAGCACTAACCAACTGAGGGTGGATCTCCTAGCTTATCTTTCTAAAAACCATCCATTTGATTCATCCTTCTTTGATGCCTACCAGAGACGATCTGTTTTAGGTCCCTCTATTCCTAGCCTATTATACTATCAACAAATGGCCCATCACTATGATACTTATCTTTCCCTTTATTAATCCAACTCAGCAACTATCTTACCTCTTCTTTTCCAACCTCAGGGTTTTCCTCAAATTCCTATATTTACCTATTGCTCTTTCATCGAAGATCGAGTTTTTTCCCCTTCTCCACCATGCCCTTCTCCATCTATCCATATACCTTCTACTTTTCCTGCTTATTGACACCTTTCCTAACTGATTCACTTAAATTTTTAGCCACTCCTTCTTTAGCCTATTCCTCCTTTTATGATTTTGCCTACCCATCTCTTCATCCTCTTTTACTTATTCCACTTCCATCTCCTGCCACTTCTATTTCTCAACCCCCTCAGTTGGTTAGTGGGTACAAAAGATTTGATCAGCAGATTCCGAGAAGAAGAGGATGGAGCTCGACTGATTCTCTCACAAGGCCATAGATTAAATGGCCATTAATTCCAGGGGACTAGACCACTTTTAGTCAAGCATACCAGAATTACCTCCATTTTACTCACCAATATTCACAATCTCTAGATCCTTCAGTGAGATTGACATCTCATTTTGCTTAGTATCTAGCATATATGCATAGACATTCCCATAACGATCAAAAGGCCATTCCAAATCTTTGTATGAATGTCAATGTGAACATTGATTCCCAACAGTTGGATGTCTTATATTTTCATGCCCTATGTCTACCTAGCAAATACCTTGTTTTGCTAGAAAAGATGTATTGCCTTCAGTTCTTTCAAAATCCTCCAAAGGCATTTGTGGATGAGTCCTTCTCCATGGATCGTTTTTGAAACCACCAAGCCTTCAAAAGGGATCACCTTCATTAATGCCTTTGTAATGTATTTTGGATGATTCTTAAAGTGTTTGTGTGTGTGTTGTAGTAATCTTATGTGACGAGTTGGTGCTAGTTGAATAACTTGTTCGAGAGCTCTTTTCAAACTATTGATGGTGGATGGAAAGCCTATGGTGGAAAGTTGAAGAAGAACCTCTTATATCCTTTACGAATTTATGACTTTCAATTGATTATTAAATGAGTTAATGAATAACGAAGTTTTCCTTTAGTAGTATTTTTTCTAGGGATACAGGTAATAAGTTGGGGTCGTGGTTTGAAGAGATTATTGAAGATACTGACGAAGATTAAAATTGAGCTCTTTAATGAACTTATATTTTTCTTTTCCTTAGGTCACGAGGATGCTTCCTTTCTAAGTGTGGGGATATGTTGAGAGTGAAAAAAGACTAAATTTTTGACTAAATTTTGTTGTTTTTGAGGTCTGAATGATTGATTTTTGATGGATTTAGAGTGATGTATTGTTGTGTTAATGGAAGTGTTTGAGAATTTTTTGGATGATATTGATTATATTTTGGAAGTTCCTGATGAGTTTTAGTGGAAATATGAAGCTATGTAATGTTTTGATAGGTTCTGTTGTTGAGGTTCTGATTGGTTCTGATACCTTTTGTATAGCTTCTATTTTGTTCTAATTTTCTTCTGAAGCATGGATTGATGATTGATGAAGGTTGAAATCTTTTGAAGGTTTATTGAATATTTTTTGATATTTTGGAATGGTTGTAGTATGATTTATGAGGATTTGATGTTCTCTGATGACCTTCTGTAACCCTCTGTAAAGCTTCTATAGAGCCTCTATCTCTGCTCTATAACTGTTCTATATCTGCTCTGGTCCTGTACTGTACTATTCAGTAGATCTTCTATAAGTGTTTTGTAGAATGTATGTGTGACTTTGGAAAAGTTTCCTAACTTTTGGAAAGGATGAATTTAAGTTCAAAAGAGCTAAAACAAATGGAAGAAGCAGCTGCTGAAGACTGAAGAGAAGATTGAAGTGACAGTGATAGTAGTGAGCTATGAAGAGACACTGTAGTGGCTCTAGTGCCTTTTCACATCAGACATACCTCTTGGGAGGTGAATCCACGACCTAAGAAGGATTATTGAGAGTCATTATTAGAGTATTTAGTGAGGAGATGATGTACTATTGATAGAGAGAGAGAGAGAGAGAGAGAGAGAGCCAGAGATAGTCAATTCTATCAAAACAGTGTAACTATATATGAGAGGTTGAGAGAGAAAATTATGAAGACATTGAAGATGAATACTATGTGATTGATTTCCATTCAAAAATGGTGTATTCTTTTAGGTTCTTTGTTCAATTGATGGATTCTATGAAGATGTTGAAGATTATGGTTGATTCTATCAAATCCGTGGGAGATATCTACTATGATGCTGCGTGAAGACTTGTTGTTTTCTTTGTTTTGGTAATCAAAAGAATGAAATAAAAGCTTGTTGATGTTACGAGATATATTTTCTTGCAGTAGAATCCCCTTTTCCTTGGTGTTCCTCTTGGGGCACAAATATAGCAATATCCTCCATAAATCATCCACCGTCTTTCATGATATAGAGGTGAGGGATTGTACAACTGATCTAGTACCGGCATCATCTGAATTCTCCAGGCAAAACTGGATGAATGCATAGCTGACATAAACATTACTCGAAAGATTAAGAATTGTTTCCAAGATTCATTACTCTGCCATAATTCAAAAACATACGTTAATAAGGAGAAGGAAACATGTCCTAGGCTATGTTTAGAAAAAAAATATTTTTATTAAGCTTACGTCGTATTCTATACTAACGTACGCTCAGATACCAAGTGTGAGGTGTCTGCTAGTCTCAATCCATGACAGACCTTTTAGTAGTCCATCAATAGGTTTTCCGAAAATGATGCCGCCCGGTGCTCTCTTCAAACATCACGGGATTCGTCACTTAGACCCTACTAAGTCTACTTTGCAACGGGAGAGTTCCGACTGAACCCACTAGGATCAACGTGAAGTGTTGGGTTCCTAAAATTGGATGGGTCTCCTAGCAACCAACTAGCATCAGTAATTTCAAGTCCCATTTTTATAGGATTACTCGATCTGAAGCGGACTTGCCATTGCACTTGGTTCAAAGAGAATGGGAGACAGAGGGGAGTGCGGTATGTCAACCCTCCTGCCCATAAGGTAGAATCCCATTCCAACCCCCTAAAACAATGCAAGTCAGCTCTACCTAACAAGCAGTTGGTCAATTTACGGTCTTCCTATTTATATTGCCGATTTAGAAAAGCTCCCAGCTAATCGGGACCACCCTACCATTGGATGGACCCGTCGGGGGTTACGCCCACCCGCTTTCCTTTAATGATGGGTCATCTTTAGTTTTTTAATTACCTAAAACACATTTATTGGAACATATACAACCAACTTCCTTAATTATTCCATTAAGTAGCAGGTTCCTTCACATAATTTATCTCACCGACACGCATACAATTTGAACAGTAAAGCAAACTTCTTTATTATATTGGAAGCTTATTACAATTTTCATATTTCCATCCTAGCGGAAGATACACAAAATTCCATAAGGATATTCTGTCCACCGAGATTCCACCCTCATAACTAGTATTTAGGGTTCCAGGATCCTATCCTAGGTCACGAAGGGGCTTGTTAGATTCTAGGAACAATGCAGGATTTACAGCCAGAGCCCCCTCTAGCACCTACATTTCCTACTATCCAAGACTATCCCTACTGACAGACCTTTCGCCTATGGAGCCAGTCCAAGCCTCTCGTAGCAATAATCATGACCCCCTCGGAGTAGGGTCTCGCTGCTAGCTTGGGGGTAGCCTAGCGCGATCCTTCCTTTTATTCTGTTTGACAATAATTTCAATCAGATATCTAGATTCTAGCAAACACAAATAGTCCTTTCAAATGTATATCAATTGATGCAATGACAATCACCCCATCATGCTATTCACAGCTTCACATAGCCAAGGTAGACCTTATCCTAAGGTAACCTTACATTCTAATGAGTATTCTCCTCCCCATAAAGATGTGTTGAGTACATCTCTTATAACATGTTAAGCAAGGCATGAATTTCCCTTTTGGGCTATCTTACCCAACATAAGCAAAATTCCTTGAAGAAATATATTGTGCCAATACCTCAACGAGATGACCTATAGGACTCTTAAATAGACAATCAGTTTCTATAACCATCTCTATAACCTTGTCACATTTGATGATAACTATATCGAATGCACATAAAGACATATGTACAATAACCTTTGGCAATTAATTCTAACATGATTCTATGACTTAGAATCTCAATTAATCTAGCTGCAAATCATAGCAATTAATTATTTATGCTTGTATTAATATGTTTTCCAGATGAGTTATCAATTTGTGTAAGTGAAGAATATGGAAGCTAATATCTTATGTAATTATCTTATATAGAAAAATAATAATCTAATAATGAATAACCTGGTTTGGCAGCATGAGGACATTAGGAATTTTGTCTTTATTCCTGCTTGCATTAGCCACACCCGATGTTCCATTGGTAGTGGCAACTCTCGCAACCTCGGTCTTTCCAAGATCCCCCTCCACAAAGAGCTCCTCTTCTCAGCCACAACCCTTCTTCTCCAATTCACTATAAAAAAGGGGCATGAAGGCAGCTAGGGAGACATAAGGAGACCCCGAGAGGCTGCGAGAGAGAGGTAGAGAAAGAGAGGTAGAAGGATACCCCTTCAAGAGGCTGCAAGAAGAAGCTAGAGAGAGAGAGAGAGAGAGAGAGAGAGAGAGAGAGAGAGAGAGAGGGAGAGAGTTAGCTCAATTCCCTTGTCTCGATCTTTAACTAAGCCATATTCTCTTACGCTCTCTCATCTAAAATCTATTCCACCTTCTCTATCTCTCGAACCACTTGTGGACGATGGCTCCAAAGCCACGAAGTGCAAAAACCATGGGGACCAACACAACCGGTCAAGCAACAGGTATTGCCAATGATACATTGATCTGATGGTCAGATCATAAAGCTGATGGTTCCCTTAGCTCCAAAAGGGGGCTAAAACTCCAAGATGCTTGCTTAGAAAGCTCTTAGTTCACTTCTTCTTTTCTCTGTTTGAAGTGCTGTTTTCTGTCTGTAGACTGCGATTGCAGCGCACGCGATTTCGCCGATCTCTCTCTTTTTTTTTCTTTTTTATAAAATCTTCAAACTAACTAACACATCACTTGTCTTTTCTCTCTTTTTTTCTTTTTTTTCTTTTTTTCTTTTTTATAAAATCTTCAAACTAACTAACTAACACATCACTTGTCTTTTCTTTTAAATGACATCCAGTTCTAGAAATCTCTATATCTCTTTTTTTAAAAGGATAATATCTAAAATATTCTAGTCTTGTCCAAAGATCTAATATTTTTAGACCATCCTTACTATACACATTAACATTAGTGATTAATATAGCTTATCTCTCTTGTTCACATTGTAACTTCCACGAAGGGTGGCTACGGTCCTTGTTAATTCATAAAAAATATCGAGTTACGACTCTCGATTTTATTTATTTATTTATTTATAATGTTAGTTTTTTTTACTTTAGTTAGTAACCTTACTAACTTATTAATTGACTAACTAACTTTTGAACTAACCAACTAACTTTTATTGCCTGGAAATATTACTACACATTATCATCCCCAATAATCAAATCATCCACATACAAGGTAATCACAATAATGCCCCTATTACTCTAATAGTCATAAAGTGAGTGATCTGTTTCCAACCTACAAACCAATACAGACAAGATGTTGTGATATCTTGTCATGCCATGCTTTTGGTACTTGTTTTAGCCTGTACAAGGATTCATGTGGCCTACACACAACATTTGGTAACTATTCTCGCCTTATACTTGCTCACACTACCATCAGCATTATATTTTACTTTCTAAACCACTTGAAACCTATAGCTTCATTTCCCTTAGGTAGTGATACCAAATCTCAAGTCTGATTTACATCCAATATATCTATTTTTTCATCCATGGCTTTGTCCCAATGCACATGACCAATAGATTCCTCATAATAAGTTGGCTTAACTAATTTTATAACCTATGCCATATATATATACTGGCAAGTAACATAACCATCATATGTCAATCTTACAAGATACCTTACTCTCATTGATCTACACACTTGTGGATCACTTTGTGATCCTTTTGTATTAGCTTGGATTATTCTTACACTAGGCATATGAGAAATTTAACTCCTTGTCCATACTCTGATTTGAGCCATTAGACTCGCCATCTAGATGTGAATAGATTACAGAAACATATAGCATACCAAGAGACTCAACCACCTTTTCTTTTCCCTTGTATGATATATTTTTTGCACTTGTAAGAGTGATCTTTACTTGCAACCTACCACTCCATGGTCTCTCAAACAATAGGCCTACTAGAAGAGGACTCTTCTGGCCGACTCAATGTCTGTAATTTTGGATCCACATTTTTTGCAAAATTTTATTTTGTATAATCTACAATAACCTATTTTTCAACAACTTACCAACCAACTACTCATCTTGTCAAACACAACATCATTGCTCACCTATAACTCGCACGTAATTGGATTATAACACCTCTAACCATTTTGGTCAAGGGCATAGCCCACAAATGCACACTTTTAAGCTTTCAAATCCAACTTATTTCTTAGCTCATTAGGAAAATGTGCATATGCAATGCATCCAAATGCCTTAGTATGTGATAAATATAGTTTCTTACAAGTTAATTTCTCCTATGGTGTCATATCATGCACTATAGCAATGGGAGTCCTATTCATAATATACACAACTAATATGACTTCAATCCAATAATTATGAGGTATGATTTTTTCAACCATTAAGGCTCATGTAATCTCAATAATATAAATGTTATTCCTTTCTTCAAGGCCATTCTATTGAGGAGTGTACCTGCACGTAAACTGTCTTTGAATTCCATGATGTTTCAAAACATTACTAAATTCATTGGAGGTACTCTCTCTCTCCATTTGACCTTAGGTATTTAATCTACATACCTGTTTGTTTCTTAATCAAATTTTTAAAATCTTGAAAGTGAGAGAACACCTCACTTTTCTTCTTCATGAAGTATACCCATACCTTCCTTGGATGATCATCAATAAAGGTTACATAATACCTACATCCAACCATTGATACAATATTTGTAGGATACCAGAAACTCTGAATGTATAGCATTAACTAAATGCTTGCTTCCATGTTTATCATAAGGAAATGTATCTCTTAGGTATTTTCCAAATTAGCATGCTTCACACAATTTTTCCATAATAGCCACTTTGAACTTAGACAAGCTCGTCACTGTTGTGAGGTGTCCGCTAGGCTCATTCCAAGGCACACCTTTTGTAGTCCATTATTAGGCTTTCCAAATGGCGCCACCCCAATGATCCCTTGAAACATCACGAGGTTTGTCACTTAGACCCCATTGAGTCGGCCTCACAATGGAAGAGTTTCGACCGAATCCACTGGGATCGACCTGAATTTTTTGGTTCTTAAAATTAGATGGGTCTCCTAATAGCTAGCTAGCATTAGTAATTTTGAGTCTCCACTCCTATAGGATTACTCAATCTGAAGTGGACTTGCCATTGCACTTGGTTCAAAGAGAATGGGAGATGGAGGGGAGTGTGGTACATCAACCCTCCTGCCCATATTAAGGAAAAATCCCATTTCGGCCCCCTAAAACAATGTAAATCGATTCTATCTAATGACTTGGTTGGTCAATTTATCGTATTTCTATTTCTATCATTGATTTAGAAAAGCTCCTAGCTAACTGGGACAACCCTACTATTGGACGGACCCATCAGGGATTATGCTCACCCACTTTCCTTTCATGACGGAATCATCTTTGATTTTTTAATTACCTACATCACATTTATTGAAACATATACAACCAACTTCCTTAATTAGTCCCAGGTTCCTTTACGTAATTTATCTCGCGGACATGCATTCAATTCAAAAAACCCTTGAGTAAAATACATTTCTTTATTATATTGAAAGTTTATTACAATTGCCATCTTTCCGACCTTGTGGAAGATATACAAAATTCCATGAGGGTATTTTGCCCACCAAGATTCCATCCTTGTAACTAGTATTTAGGGTTCCAGGATCCCATCCTGGGTCACAAAGGGGCTCGGAAAAATCTAGGAGTAATGCAAATTTTACGGCTAGAGCCTCCTGGCACCCACCTCTCCTACTACGGAGCTAGTCTAAGCCTCTCGAAGTGATAACCATGACCCCCTTGGAGTAGGGTCTCACAGCAAGCTTGGGGATAGTATAGCACGACCATTCCTTTCATCTTATTTATCGGTGTTTTTAATCAGAGATCTAGATTCTAGCAAACACAAACAATCCTTTCAAACAATGACAATCACACCATTGTGAAGTTCACAGCTTCCATAGCCAAGGTAGACCTTATCCTAAGGATGAGGATTCTCCTCCCCATAAAGAAGTGTTGAGTACATCTTTTACAACATGTTAAATAAGACATGAATATTTTTTTTGGGATTGACTTACCAAACATAAGTGAATTTCCTTTAGAAAACATATTGCAACAGTAATTTAACGAGATGATTTACAAAACCCTTAAATAGACAATCTCTTTTCATAACAAGTGTTAATCAACCTTAACCTTGTCGCGTTGACAATGTATCGAGTTGTTTTATTAATCTCAAGTGCGCCTATAGTCTTTTACTCACTTCATGCAATATTCTCTTGTAACGATTTCCATCATGATATTATGAATTATAATCTTGATCAATCTAACTACAAATCATAGGTAGTAGTTAACCATTTATGTGTGTATTAACACGCTCTCTAGATAAAATTGTCAGTTCATGTAAGTGAAAAATATGGAAGCTTATATATATATATATATATAGTACTTAATTCTTATATGGATGCTGTCCATGCAATCTACCAAGTAGATCTTTTACCATTTAATGCAATGACTAATATTTATGTAAAAATTTGGCATAAATATTATTATTTTGTGTGGCAAAATAATAACTTAGTAGTGAATAACCTAGTTTGGTATAACGACATTAGGAATTTCGTCTTTGCCCACACTCGTGTTTGCAACACCCGATGTTCCATTGGTAGTGGCAACTCTGGCAACCTCGGGCACTCCCATATCTCTGCCAATACATGTTCCTTGAACAATTATTGCGGTGGTTCCCATGGTCCTTCCACCTTGTTGCTTTGGAGCCATCATCTGCGAGTGTGTTTGAGAGAGAGATAGGGAAGGCAAAAAAATTCAAGATGGGAGAGCATAAGAGAAGATGTCTTAGTTGAAGACCAAGACAGGGGGGATTGAGCTAACTCTCTCCCTTGCGGCCTCTTGGGGTAACTCCTCTCTCTCTCTCTCTCTCTATAGCTCTGTCTTGCAGTCTCTTAGAGGGGTATCCTTCTATCTCCCTCTCACAATCTCTTGGGGTCTCCTTATGCCTCTCTAAACTACTCCCCGTGCCTCTTGTTTATAGCTAAATTAGAGAAGAAGGGTTGTGGCTAAGAAGAACATCTCTTTATGGAGGGGATCTTGGCAAAATCAACAATCTGAAACTTCTAAGATGCAATCTCATGCTCAAATCACAAATTTGATGGTTTCGTTAGCTTCAAAATTGGGGTAAAACCTCAAGACATCTACTTAGAAATCTTCTAGATCACTTCTTCTTATTCTTTTTGTTCGGAGTATTGTTTGTTGCTTGTAAATTGCGATCGTGATATGCACGAATTTGCCAATCCTTCTTTTTTTCATTAAATCTCCAAAATTGACTGAAGAAACCACTTTTTTTTTTCATGACACCCTGTTCTAGAAGTTTCCATTGCTTTTTAGGATACTTTCAATAAATAATATCCAAAATATAAAAAATATGCTAGTTTTGTCCAAAAATCTAGTATTTTTTAACCATCCATACTATACTTAGTGACGCTAATGACTAATATGGCTCATAACTCTCGTTCACGTGGTAACTTTCGTGATGGGTGGCTACAGTCCTTGTCAATCTAGAAAACAAGTCGAGTTATGAACCTCAATTTTTTAAAAAATAATTGTTAGCAATTTCAATTGTGTCTGTCGTATACAAGTGCATAGGTTACAGATTTTAGATCTGTGAGTTCAAATATGTTTACCAACGAATAAACACAAGGTTTATCTGTAAACTAGTTGCAGATTGCATGTATTGTTGAGCAAACAGTGAAAAAGGCTGTCTGATGTATTGCTGTGCACTACAGGTCGAGGGTTGCAGAAGATTTACTTGTTGTTTGGTATTAGTTTTGTGATAATGGCAGAGAACAGTGGAAATCCCATTATTGAGAAGCTAGACAAGAAAAACTACCCTTCATGGAAGTTCCGTGTGACGAACTTCCTTATTGGAAAGGGCCTTTATGAATTTGTTTCAGGTGAAGAAAAGGAGCCAGAGCTGGGTATCCCTCCGACTGCGGATGAGTTAAATTCATGGAAAGAGTGGAATGCGAAAGACAAAAAGGTGATGTACTGGCTATCTGCAGTTATTGATAATACTATGCTGGGACATATCAGGAATGCATAAACTTCACATGCAGCTTGGATAATTTTTGAGAGCATATTTTCAGTAAATACAAAGGCATGAAAGATTCAACTCAAGCAAGAGTTGAATGCCTTGAAGAAAGGGAAAATGTCTATCAATGAGTATTTTTTGAAGGTGAGGAGCATTGCAGATGCCTCAGCAGTGATTGATGCAATGCCAGATGATGATGATTTGGTTTCATCCACTTTGAGTGGCCTTAACAATGAGAAGGCATGGAAATCATTTGTTACTTCAGTATATGTACAGAAGCCATTTCCAGATTTTGATGAGCTAATCTCTCTCATGATTACTGCAGAGATCAATATGTAGGGTGATTCATATGAAAGAAATGGTGAATAGGTCCAAGCATTTTACTCGAGTTCAGGAAGGGGATGTGGTAGATCCTCTTCAAGAGGCCGTGGTACAGGACATGGTAGTGACAACCAGCAAAATAGATTGAATCCGCAATTTGGTGATATGCAAGTTTCAAGAGGTCGTGGTAACTTTAAAGGCAAGGGGAGCTTTAGAGGAAGAGGTGGATGCCATAATAGAGGGTTCTAACAACTCTGGTATTGTGTGTCACTACTATGGAAAAACAGGTCATATTGCAGCCCAATGTTATGCTAAGAAAGATGATATTCGTAGTGGTAAGTTGCAACAAGGAAACTATGCATCATCTTGAAACTATGCATCGTCTTCACGATAGATTGAAGACAAAAATGAACGTTTGTTTGTTATGCAACATATGCTGAATGCTGTTACAGAAAAGGGAACACATGATGCTGTTTGGTATGTTGATTCAGGTGCATCCAATCATATGGCCAGCCATGCAGAATGGTTTGGAGAGATGCAGGATTTGCAAAATACAGGTTATGTGCAGACGGGTGATAATTCATGCCACCCAATTTCACACATTGGAAAAGTTCCCTTGTCCTTGCATGATGGTAAGACAAAGAGTCTTTCAGATGTATCACATGTGCCATCTATTACAAAGAACTTGGTGTCAGTCGGTCATATGGTAGAGAAAGGGATGCAAGTCAGATTTAATGAAAAGGGTTGCTTTGTAGAAGACTTCAATGACAAGTGCATGTTGGTTGCAAAGGAAAGTAGAGTTGGATGTATGTTTACTTTGGATGCTGGAATTCCTACTATGAATGCTGCTATGTATGCTAAAGGAAAAGGTGTTGTTGCAGATATTGAAATTTGGCACAAATGCATTGGACATGCAAATGTACAAAGGCTGAAATTAATGCAGTCCAAAGGGTTGGTTACAGGTTTGCCTACATTTAGAATTGCAAAATTTCATAAGGTATGCGAAGCATGTCAGTTTGGTAAGCAGGCAAGACAACCCTTTTCACATGACAGAGATGTAAGAAAAAATATTCTTGATGTTGTGCATACAGATATTTTGGGGGCCTACACAAAATGTATCTCTTGGAGGCAGTTCATACTTTGTCACATTCATTGATGATTGTTCTAGAAAGCTGTGGGTATATTTTATGAAGGAAAAGAGTGAAGCGTTTGAGCACTTTAGAACTTTCAAGGTTGCAGTTGAAAGAGAAACAGGCTTGAAAGTAAAGTGCTTGAGGTCAGATGGAGGGGGAGAGTACCTCTCGAATGAGTTCAGTGATTTTTTGAGGTCTCATGGAATAAAGAGACAGTTCACATGCAGGTATATCCCACAAAAAAATGGGATTGTAGAAAGGAAAAACAAGCATATTGCAGAAGTTGCACGTGCCTTGATGGCTGAAAAGAATATGCCTAAGCATTTTTTGTGTGAGGCTGTTCATACTACTATTTATATTATGAACAGAACTCCCACAGCTGCAGTTCATGGTATGACCCCCGAAGAATGTTTTACAAGTAAGAAGCCTGATGTCTCACACTTGAAAGTGTTTGGCTCTATTGCATATGTTCATGTGCCAGATGAGTTGCGGAAGAAACTGGATCCAAAGGCTGAAAAGTGTGTCTTTATTGGATACTCTTTAGAGCAAAAAGGGTATCGTTGTTATAACCCTGTCACATGTAAGTTTAGAGTGAGCAGGGATGTCATCTTTGATGACATGAGCAGTTGGTATGCATCTAGTGGTGATGCATTGGATGATGATGATAATCATGACACTCATGTGCAGGCTGAAAAGGAAGAATCACAGACTCTTAGTGGACCAGAGACATCATCTGCTAGTCCTTGGTCTGGGGGACTAAGGAGTAGCTCTACATCTTCAGGTGCATCTAGTAGCACTACAGGTAAAGACAAAGGAAAGAATAAAGTATCAGATGGCATTGATGCAGTTCTTGATGGAGACTCCAGTGGCTCAGAGAGCTTGGATGATGAGCTTGGCATTCCTTCAGTGAGAACTCTAGGTGTGCAGAGAGAACGCGTCAATGCAAAGACTCCATTGAGTGATTCAATAGTACGTAGGTTTAGCAGGGTGAGATACCCTATTAACAAATTTGGTTTTGAAGGTTATGTAGTTCACCATTATGCTTATATGGTGAAAGTGATTGAGGATGTTGAGCCCACATGTTTTGAGGAGGCTGTTGGTCATGCTCATTGGGATGCAGCAATGGATGAGGAGATGGCTGCATTAGAGGCCAATAAGACTTGGGATCTAGTATCATTTCCAAAGGGAAAGAAAGCTATTGGATGTAAGTGGGCTTATAAGATTAAGCACAATGCAGATGGTTGTGTTAGTATGTACAAAGCTAGGCTGGTTGCAAAAGGCTATGCCAGACATATGGCATAGATTATGAAGAAACCTTCAGTCCAGTTGCTAGGATGGCAACTGTTAGATGTGTGATTGCTTTGGTAGCAGCCAAAGGTTGGAGGTTGCAGCAAATGGATCTATGGGTGCTCTATGGGCTCAAGCAAGCACCTAGAGCATGGTCTGACAATATCAAAGAGTATCTTGCTAATATTGGCTTTTATGTTTCTCATGCTGATCACTCACTTTATGTGAGAAAGGGAGATGCAGATTTGGTCATCATAGTCATCTATGTGGATGACTTGATTATTATAGGTGATAGTGATAGTGGGATTGCTGAAGTCAAGGACTTTTTGAAGAAGAAGTTTTAGATGAAGGATTTAGGTGAGCTAAGGTACTTCCTTGGAATTGAGGTGATCAGATGTGATGATGGTGTATGGCTGTCCCAAAGACAGTATGGCTTGGATATGTTGTCCAAGTATGGTATGACAGCATGCAAACCACTTTCAGTCCCGTTGGAGCAGAATGTAAAGTTGAGTGTTGATATTGGGGATGAGATAGAAGACCCTACTATGTTCAGGAGGATAATGGGGAGTTTGATCTACATTACCATTACAAGGCTAGACTTGAGCTACGATGTTGGTCTTGTGAGTCAGTTTATGCAAGTACCTAGAAAGCCACATTTGGATGCAGTCAGATGCATATTGAGATATGTGAAGTCCACATTACATTATGGACTTTTCTATGAGGCAGGTACAGATGTACAAGTGTTTGGATACACAGATGCAGATTGAGTTGGTAGTATGTCTGTTAGAAGATCTACCAGCAGATACATCTTCTCTCTTGGAAGTGCAGAAGCTACTTGGAGCAACAAAAAGCAATCTACAGTTGCTTTGTCGAGTACAGAGGCTAAGTATAGAGGTGCTGCTGTTGCAGCATGTGAGGTAGTATGACTGCAAAAGTTATTGGCTGATTTGGATGTGCAAGTGGAAGGTCTAGTTGTCATTTATTGTGACAACATGAGCAGTATATAGTTGGCTAGGAACCCTATGTTCCATGCCAGGACAAAATATATTGAGGTACACTACCACTTTGTGAGAGAGAAGGTACTAGTAGGTGAGATTGACTTGGTGTATGTCAGCACACAAGATGACATCTTCACAAAGGCATTGGGTACAGAGAAGCTTCAAAATTTTCGAAGCTTACTTGGAGTTGTAGAGATGCAGTTGAGCTTGAGGGGGAGTGTTGAGATAACAAGCTCAACACATGCGGACATTGATGATGGACAACCTGGTTAGATGGGTCCACATGTCTATACTTAGCATGTCGGTGGTCATTATGACTCTCACATGGCCACTGACTCATTACTTATTATATTCAGGTTGTTACACCTATTTACAGCTGGCATAGTTATAGCGTCAGTCGACTAGTGTAGTCCACTTATTATATTCAGGTTGTTCCACCTATTTACACCTGGCATAGTTATAGCACCAGTCAACCAGTGTAGTCGGTTATGCATTGTTTGACTTAGTAGGCCGCTTTCCTTTATGTTGTATCTTATCTATACTTTGTGTACATTGTAAAGTGTGCGGAAGAAGAAGAAGGAAACAAGCAAGAAAACGTTTTTGCCTCTATCTCTCTTTTTGTCTCTTGAGTGAGCTTCTCCTTGTGCATTCTGTGTGTGTTCGACGCAACATCTTGAGAAAATCCCCCTACCATGCGATTCCTAACATTAACAAACAAGTTTTTTAACTTATCTTCAAGTTAATCTTTTTCTCCTGCCCATACAAGAGAATTATGTATCCCTTCTGTCCAACAGAAGTACCTGGTCCAAATCACATGGCACCATAATTTCCATCCTTAATCTAGAATAAGATCTTCCAATGTCCTAGACGTTAGAGTGATGAATGCTTCAGTTGTATCTCCTTTAGCAAACTTCTCCGATGCTAGTTGATTCTCCAAGTTTTGAATCTTTGTTTGGTTTCGTGTTTCATACTGAATCCTCAGTACATTCCAAGCCTCTGATGCTTTGGTTGTATGCTAAATCAAAGTCAAAACACTGTCAGAATAGCTTGTAACTAAGGCACACAATGCATCTGCATTCCTTCGTTTCCAAGCTTGTAGAAGATCTGCATTCAGAGGAATCATCACACTAGGATTTGAGGGTCGGGGGTAGGCTGTGGTTCTATGTCAGTCCCCAGCACAGTCTCCAAAAGCTCATAAGAATCAAGGATAGTTGTAATTTTGAACTTCCACAAGGTATAGTGTGTACCATCTAACTTGCATTCGCTGAAGGTTGGTGGACGAATCCTCAGTGTTTAAATAGCTAGTACAGCAGCACCACCTCCTACACTGCTTCCTGATGCGGCACCAGAACCACTTCCAGAAGACGACATTGTTCCTCTTTGATGTTGAAGCCTTTGCCTCTTGCACACTCTTTGATCCCTAGAGCCCCCTGGGCTCTGATACCATGTAAAAATTACACGGTGCAGCGAACATAATCTGAGAAAGAGATAGAGATAGAGAGTACACAATAGATAAGAGGAGAATTAGAAATTTCTTTAGCTCTAAACAACTGATACAGCCTGATGGCTCTGTCCACCCGTGCACTTCCACTATGAAGCTTAGATGGCGATCTAGACAGAAGATAGGTGAAGAGCTTAAGGCTAGCTGGAACAACTCTGACTGGGTGAAAGATAGATGATCGATGGCTTTGAAGGGGTTTAGCTTTTATAGCCCATGAAGGCAGTCAGTTTGGCATGGCTGACCTACCATATGATCCTCCACTAGTCGACCAAGGAATATTCTAGGGAATATTCCCTTTACCATTGGACCGAGGGCGTTGCCCCCGGACCCCTACCAGGGGGCCAACGGCCCCCCTAGGACCCCCTAGCTAGGGGCCGCTTTTGCATCCCCCGGACCCCAAAATAGGGGCCCCTTTTAACTCCCTTACCTCGTGACTCGATGCAATGTGCCTCGAGTTGCTACTAGCTAAACTACTCTGTCTAACCCAAAGATTAGACCCACAATGGTCACCTTTTTGCCATCCGATCACATAGACCTCATCTGATATACAAGTCAGGACTCAACCAATATCCGGGCTCACATTTGCCTTCTCCTCATAATGGGGGCCTTACAACTTTGAGCACCATGGATCATTGGTCGCACCTTATGAGGGTGGGGCATTGAGCATATCTAACACTCTTCGGCCTCTAGCAATCAATTTACAGCCACTACCATATTCTTCAACAAAGCATCCATCTCTATTAAATCTCACTTGCAAATTTTGTTTTTCCATCTGTCCAATTGACAAAAGATTCTCGGTTATTGTAGGTACATGTAGTATATCATGCATGCTCTTTTTCTTACCATCAAGCATCAACAACAGAACAATTCATGTGTGCTAAATGTTATGTTGGGTGTCATCCCTAGTACACACATAACCATGTGAAACTACAACCATCTCATCAAACCATTCTCCATGGGGTGTCATATGATTTAAAGCCTCTGAATCAATGTACCATCTCTCATCTCTGTTCTGCCTAGATGCATTCTTAGACACATCCTACATGGCAAACAATCTGTCAACCTGCTCATCATGAGCACCACTAGAAGATGCATAGTGCCCATGTTGTTTGCCCTTTGCCTTCATATCTGCCTGCTTCTTTTAACAATCCTTTGCAATGTGTCCATATCTACCGCAATAATGATAGTCCTTATCTTTTTTTGACTAATCATTTGATTTCCATGAACCAAATCCGCCACCCCTACCATGGGGTGATCTCCCCGTGCCTCTAAAGCTGCCAAATCCACACTATTCTTGTATATTTATGCCATGCTAGGCATTTTGTTGATGATGTCCATAAGTGTTTCAAGTGTCTCCTCGACCCTGAAAAGAGCCATGGCCTAGGTTGCCTTTGCCACACTAGCTAGAGTAAAGAATAGTGTCTCTACTTTGAGACATACTAGAACTTGTATTCAACCCAAGATTAACTTCCTCATGCAGTAGCAAAGCAATCAGCTCATCCCAATTAGGGGATTTAACTCTCACAGAAATAGATGTATCAAATTCTTTATACTCTTTGCCAAGTCCATTCAATGTCACTGCAATCATATCATCCTCAGACACTGAAGATCCAATGGTGGCAAGCCGATCCACTATGTTCTTGATCTCTGTAGTGTAGGCGTGAATGCTTATGCCATTCCTAGACATTTTATTGAACTATTGCTTTAGCTAAACCTTTCTTGCATGTGTTACATTTCCATAATTATTCATGAGTATATCCCATGCATCCTTTGGAGAATTGCATCTAGTAATCTATATAACCATAGCATCTGATATATATAAGGAAACCAATGTAACACCTTGCATGCTCTCTCAGTCCATAGCGTATGAGTCCTTTTTTGATCATTTGTTGGATTCCTTTCATGTATTTTAGGTTCAACCTCATCACCTGTACATAAGTCCCAATAACCTCTACCAACCAAAAAATTCTTCATACGGAACTTCCATAAAGAAAAATTTTTGTTGTCTAGATTTTCTCCCACAATTTGAGTGATATTGTCAGTGCCTTGAGCATTTGCCATAGTTGCAGTTTAGGTATTCAGTGATTTATACAACCTGTAAGTATTTGACTCCTTTTTCTACAATTCAGGATCAGTTTTTTGCTATTCATGATAGTTTCCTACAATTCAGGAGAATTTTTTTGACAACCTGCTTGCTATAAACTATATTCCAACAATGAAAAAACATAGTCAACTAAGCATAGACCAAGCTCAAATCAGTTCAAAACATTCTATGGTAGTGGCAAAACATCCCAGCAACAAACTATGTCCATACAAGTATCAATGTTTAAACTATATGCAAGTAGCAGTACCAAATACAACTAGCCCACTACTATAACCAGCAGTATTTTCTCTATTAAAACAAGAGTATTTAGACCTCAAAAAAACCCCAAAATATCTCATTCAGTTGCCACTCTATGCAGGAGATGATACATGTCCAATTGGCCAGAATATATTGCATGTATGCCAAGTGAAGATGATAGGTATCCTTCCTACAGACAATAACCAGTCAATACCCTAGTATAACCAGCAACAAATTAGTCCAAACTTTAGACTTTCAGCACTCACAATATCCCAAAAAGCATCTACCACTCAAATGGTATGATCCAAGCATTTTTCAGTAGCAAATAAGCATCACAAATACTTCAACCCTGTAGGTATATTGTTTCCAAATTCATGACAGCAACCAGTTCATTGTTTTGCAGCCTGCAAATAAGCTCCAAAACTGAGCATTTAACTCCAATATTATGCTCAAATGCATGATAATAAGGGCATATACATTGTTAGGATGGAAGCCACCAGTGCCCTAGAATCACCTATTGTTTACTGCAGTAAACAACAAGTCTGCACAGGTCTGTGCTGAATATCTCAAAATTTGTAGGGAATTTGAAAAATCTTCTTCTGCAAAGTTGTAGACAACGTCAAAACAGACAAGAATAGAGAGTCGTTTCTCCAAAAACCATTTCTGTAGCAAGATATACCTTCAGCAAAAAAATGGGCTGCAGGCACAGTCCCTTTGATGACCTTTTCTTCAGATTTGATGCCTTGATGTCAAATGGCCACTGCCAAGCCTCCAAGCTTTAGGCGTTCAAGATCTGATACCATGCTGGAAGAGAGGGAGAGAGACAAAGTGGAGTGGAAGATGAGCCTCAGCTCATTGTTGTTCTTCTTCCATTATTCTTCCATCATACTAACTAAAAGAGACTTACACACATAGGTATGACTAACCAAGACTAATTGTGGTTAAGTCACTGACTATATTGACTTATTGAATGTCACACACATGTATAGTTGTATCCAACTAATGTCGATCACACACATAAAGATAGACTAACTGAAGAGTAACAAGAGCTTGATATTCTAACATAGCAATGCTTTGGGTACCTAGTATGGCATTGTACTAACTCTTCATCAATGTTTGTGGTGGTAGTCTAATGGTCCTTTTCTAGTAGTGGGATTTGTATTTAAGATATTAGATGCTTTGCCTATCATACTAAGGTAGGTAAAGTCCCTAATAATTAGAATCCATTTTTATTCATGTGCCTTTTTTTAGTACCTCCTTAAGGACTTCTTGACTTTCCTCTTTAGGGTTTTGTGGTGGCTTAGAGATAGGTTGTTTCCCTTTTCCTTGTGCACTGGCATGGTTGCCTTTGCTAAAAGTCGTAATTATCTTGACACCATGCAAGGTCAAGTGTATTCAATGTGCTTTGTAGTCCACCTCACTTAGTGGCACGATTGAAAGGTCTTCCGAGAAGAATTTCCTTTCCAATATGAAAGAAATCAGGGAGAGAGATAGGCAAGAAGGAGAGCAGCCATGCTCTCTGTTCATCTTAGTTATCTTCTCACAGCCAACTATGTACAAACACAACCAAACATATTAAATCAAAGTAACCTAGGTGTAACCATGGTTGAGTTGGTGTGACCCAAACCTTATTCAACTAAGGTGATCAACCCAAAACCAAAGGTTCATGATCTTGACTCTCAACACTCCCCCTCAAGCTCAAGTGTGGTACTTCACTCCAAGTAGCTCTCTAAAATGCACAAACTTATCTTTACCCAATGGCTTGGTAAAGATATCTGCAACTTGGTCTTCTGTCTTCACATGGACCAAATCAATGTCACATGTACAATCACTTTTTCTCTAATAAAGTGATAATGTACCTGAATATGCTTAGTCCTAGCATGATAGATAGGATTACTAGCTAGGAGCACACTACTCATGTTGTCACAATAGAATTTGATAGGCCTGACTTCCTGTATACCCAAATCATCAAGAAGCTTCATGAGCCATGCTGCCTCAATTGCAGCAAGTACAACACCTCTATACTCTGCCTTAGTACTAGAGAGTGTAACTATAGGTTGCTTCTTACTACACTAGCTAACCATACTACTACCAAGTGAAAATGCATACCTACTAGTAGATCTCCTATCATAGGCACTTCCTGCCCAGTCAACATCTGTATATCCTGTAAGCTCCAAAGGCTTACCATGCTCATAGAATAGACCATAATATGATGTAGCCTTTAGATATCTCAATATGCTCCTCACCACTTCCAAGTGAGGCTTTCTAGGCTTTTGCATGAATTGGCTAATCAGTCCAACTGAATAACTAAGGTCTGATCTAGTAATGGTAAGGTAAATTAGGCTACCCACCATCTGTCTATATATAGTGACATTTTCAATCTCATGCCTAACATATGCAAGTAGCTTAACATTTTTCTCCAAATGGAGTGATCAAAGGCTTGCAATCCAACATATCATACTTGGTTAACATGTCTTGTGCATATTGCTTTTGCAACAACCAAGTACCATGTAGAAACAACCTCAATCCCAAGGAAATACTTCAGTTCACCCAAATCTTTGACCTTAAATTCAGCATGTAACATTTCCTTGATCTCTTAAATTCGTATGGTATCATCACCTTAATGATGAAGTCATTCACATAGATGACTAATATCACATAACCAGCCCTTGTCTTCTTTGTGAATAGGCTATGATTAGCCTTGGCTGTAGTGAAACCAAGCTTTTGTAAGCATGCACTTATCTTAGTATTCCAAGCTCTATGTGCATGCTTCAACCCATAAAATTCTTTCTTCAATCTATACACAAGTGTAGGAAAATTTGGATGTACATAGCCCTCGGGTTGATCCATGTATCACTAGTGAGAAAAGCATTCTTCACATCCATCTGATACATACTCCATCCTCTAGATGCTGCCAATGCAATCATTGTTCCTAGGGTTTCCATTTTAGCAATGGGGCTGAGTGTCTCCTCATAATCAAGACCATATTATTGTACATACCCTTTGATGGGACCTAAAATGGGCCAACATTGGCTATGGCACTAGCCGGACCTCACGCATACGACAAACAACCCCACCACACAGCCTCGCAGGCCAAGAGCGTCTAACACTCACTTTGCACTAAATACTTATGAAAATTTTGCGTTTGTATCCAATATGTAGTCCAACATTCATCTTCCTATCTCCTCAGAGGGAGATCCCATAACATATAGACATAATGCCTCGTAATACACACATAGGGAAGCACCTCTCGGCTGATTGCCGCAGCTCCACTGCGACTCTCCTACACTTCAGGGATTAGCTCCAAGATGCGTCGTTAACACATACAACATTCGTACAAACTCCACTCTTTCATAATTCAGCATTCCAGGAGATTTTAATTTACCTCACAAAACTTTCCCCAACGGAAACACCCGTCTAACCTACAACTTAAGTTTTTTGTTCTCTTAGCATTGGTCAAAGTTTTTCAAATAAGTGCAATGCATTCCAGGAGATACCACATGGCATACTTGATGCAAGGTGTATGACAATTGTGTATAACCATTTTATGATTTAAAAAAACTAGCCATGTGAGGTGCGGAAAATATCCCTTTCATGAATGTTAACTAAGTGTTACGTGCTGCGCTGCTTTAGGGACTAGCACCAAAACTTCCGTGCTACTAGTCACCTCTATTTAATTATGGAACGATCCCTAAATGCTATGCACAAAGAGGGAAATCAGAATTTGTATCTTTTCAGTAACTAGATCATCGCACAAACACATTGCCCCCTTACCGTTTAGGTGTTGCTATGGTGCGTAGGTGTAAATGGTTGTTTTGTATCATTTTTGTATGTAAAAAGCAATAAACACGTACTATAACACAAAGGACCTCATTTACAACCATTTACACCTACGCACCGTAGCAACCCCAAACATTTTGGCGAGGTTAAAGCACGAGGTTAAAGCAATAAACACGTACTATAATAAACACGTACTATAACATAAATCTTATTTTTTTATTTTTTTGAGTGCAACCCCAATTTTCTCTATTTTTTACTATTTTTTCCTATTTATTATTCATGAAAAATAGGTATTTTTTGATGTATTTGTATTGGCTTATTGTTTTGACTGAAACTTAACATTTTCTCTGATTTTATCCCATTTTTCCAACTCAAAATCGAAAAAGCCACTAATTTTCATTAAAAATGACATTTTACGGGTTTTCAAGAATTTATAATGACTCTAAATCATTACACATTCTGTATTTCTGTAATTCCAGCCCTCAAACAAAAATTCATTGCATATGAACAACATTTGGACCATGAAACAACAAAAACAAGCAAATTTCTTCATAAAATTGAAGCATACCACGTGTCTTGCGTGTTGTGGGTTTTTTAATCATTATTCTGAGCAGCCCACAGACCGACCAACAACCATTCTTCAGTGATGAACCTCTTCCCTCAGCCTCCTCTTCATCTTGAAGCAATCCAATCACCGCCGCGGACAAGCATTCTTCAGCCCCTCCTCTTCTTGATTTCTTGCACATGAATGCCTCTATACATGAGAGAGAGGGAGGAGAGAGAAAGATTAGTTTTTGTTCTCTTGATTTAGTGCATCCTTTCTTTATCTGTTTGTAGCAATAGAGGGTGAATGATAGAAGCATTCCGGGCCCAGGAGTATTCCTCTCCACTCTACCGATCAGAAAATGCATCATGAGGGGAGAAAAGAGGGGGCGCAAAAAACTGACCCCCCCCCCCCCCCCAATCGTTTCATTTTGTGGGCATTTCTTGCCCTTAAGCTCTTTTAATCAGAGCTTTAAAACTCTAATCAACTTATCTAGTTCATGCCTCTTGCATTCACACTTCCGATCAAATGGATTTTTTAGTTTTGAGGGGGCAAACGACATCAGATTCGAGATCCGTCTGGACAAGTGGCTCTGTGCCGTCGAAATCTACAAAGCTTGGCCCCGTCACACTCTTCTCGGCTTCCGGATCGAGTAGCTGCTTCACCACCCCAAACCTTGCGGGGATTAAATGGGGGATCAAACGACCTCGGAATGGAGATCCGAGACTTGCGTTGGATTCTTGACATCATTTTACATTTAGAAAAACTCCAGCTTGGCCATTCACCACCGTTTTTCCATGAAAATAAGCACTAGCGCTTTAGGGACTTGCCGCTTAAAATTGTACTGATTGCCACCGCCGCCTTCGATGAAGTTTATTTTTCCCTTGATATTCGTAATTTTTGGCTATTTTTAAGCACTTCTTGACATAAAAAATCATCTGCCACGGGATAGGGCGACTCAGCCCATCGAATCCCACGAATAGATCTGCACATAACAACAAAAAGGAGCATCAAGCTTATATAAAAACTACACAACACAATACATCACAGCTCATAACCTATCCCCTGACAAAACCAAGGCATGAAATCCACGAGGAGTAGGCCCTGCATAATCTGATAGAAAGTCTGAAGCCAGTCGCTAACCAACTGCTCCAACATAGCCAAGCTATAAAGAACTATCAAAGAGGTCATCCTAAGTGGTGGTCTAAACTACCTACCTAACTAAGGACAACTCAACTAGGAGCTCATCATAGGCGAGGACTCCTATAGCCTGATCAAGAAATATTTTCTTTTAGCACATTTCTTCTTTTAAGCTTTTATTTTTCCATACTCGGGTGTGTAAAAAGGAGGGAGCTGAGCATAGTGACCCAAGGAGAACAGGGCATCGGCCTCAGGTCCTGTCTCGGTACCCAAGAACCTACCAGGCCTCGCTAGGCAACACTTAATCATTTTCTAACGCTCACTTTTATTTTCGCTCCAACCTTCTTTTATTTTCTTCTTTTATGGAAAGATGTCACCCCAAGGAAGACAAGGCATCGGCCCCGGCTCTAACTCGTCCCCAGGAACCTATCAAGCCTTCGCAAGGTGATAAACAATAGCTCAAGGATTTTTCTTTCTTTCCTTTTCTATTTTTATAGGGGTTAGAACCCCTTTTTACACACCTCTGTATATTCATATATTGTCTTTCAGATCTTTAGGGTTTTGTTTCTTTCCATCATTATTTTAGTAGGCTTCTCTAACTGCCTCACAACTAACAGGAACTCCTAGAATGGTTGCCTAGCAGGTCAGTAGAATAGGGTCACTAGAACTCATGTTGAGAATCTGTCAATCACACCTTGTGTATGCCCCTTTGTATGGAACAGCTAGGTTAGGAAGATGCAGTTTATTCTAGGAAGAGAGATAGAATCCCATATGCACAGTGGATGTAAAGTGCTACCAAGCTACTCTATAAAATGATGTACTTGACTATCACTTATACACAATATATGACAATACAATAGTACTTGTCTCTTTCTTTCAAGTATCCGTGTCATTGTCACCTTACACAAGAATGTCTTTATGAGTCCAAGCTTCCATCTTGGAACCTAATTCACTTGTGTAACAGTTGTGGTCTTCAGTCCTTGGTCAATGTCATCATGAGTTCAGTCTATGCCTACAAGCCGCCATAGCCATGCTCTAGATCCAAATCTTTCACATGGTATCAAAGCCTAGTCCGGCATGGCATGACTCGTTTCTCTAATCTCTTAGCCCCTGTTAACCTCTCAAGTCAACTCAAAGAGCTTATCTCTCAACTTATCTCCACTTAGTCCACCTTGGTAGGCAGCCATAGCCAGCAAAGTGGTGAGGCTACAGTGAGGGTTTAATCAACGTCCATATCTTGACCTTCGAGAAGAAGCGAACTGATCAAGAAACTACACGAGGCCTTGTTTTCTACGATCAAGCAGCGTATCCGTCTTGCAACCCCTGCTGGTAAAGAGACTTTTTTTGCTATTGTTTTTTCTTTCCTCCATTCTCTGGTCGGCCAGCTTGCCACCAGTCTTGGGCCCCGCCATCGCAACATCCATCGGATCGACACATTCCATCACTCTATTTCACCATATTCAACAGCCATGGTGAAGATTTGCTGCATTGGTGCTGGCTATGTTGGAGGGCCAACCATGGCATGATTGCACGTAAGTGCCCTGACATTGAAGTTGTGGCTGTAGACATTGCGGTTCCTCGCATCAATGCTTGGAACAGTGAATGCCTTCCTATCTTCGAGCCCGGCTTGGAAAAAGTTGTGAAAGCTTGCAGAGGGAAGAACCTGTTCTTCAGCGCAGATGTGGAGAAGCATGTGGCAGAAGTCGAGATTATGTTCATGTCTGTCTCAACACCCCCTCTCAGCATTTGGCAACTAGTCAGTCTATATCTGCGAGCAGTTTAATGGACAGTTCTCGTTATGTTGGTCAGACTGGCAATGTGCATGACATGCCCTCAGAGACATACCCTGGCACAAAATATGTGATGGTCCCTCCTAGTTATGCCAGCAATACTACCAGAGAATCAGATCATGGAAACCCTCAAGCTACTGTAGTTGATGGCATTCAGATAGGCTTTGGCAGATTCCCTCAATTTGTGGTTAAGAGTAGCATGCGCAATGCTCCTATGTTTGGATGGGCATTCTATGTGCTCGAGTTTCTACGCATTGATAGGAAATGGCAGATGGACAAAGTGGTATTTCAAAATTCCCTTCAGACTTTTAAGGGTCTTGAGGATCCTCTGTGGTTGGTCATCTTCCCGAAAGGCACAGATTACATGGAGGAAAAATGATTATTAAGTCAGAAATTTGTAAAGGAGAATGGCTTGCCGAAGTTAAATCATGTTCTTTTACCTCGAACAAAGGGTTTCTATGCATGTTTATGTCATCTCTGCAACTCCATTGATGCAGGGAAAAATGGAGTTGTGAGCATTCAAGTCCCATCCATGTTTCCATTTGAAGATTTTGAAGACACTCCAGCTGCTTCGGTCATTGTGCAAAACTCAAAGATGATGATGTCTTTGCTTGAGAGGGACATTGACATGAACATGAAGATCAGTACAAGCAAATTCCACCATAAAGAAGAAGACCAACAAAACCATGAAGATGAAAAGAAGATTAACCATGAAGACCAAAAGACCACATCATTCAAAGCTGAAGAAGAAGAACCAAAGATTTTCCATGCTGACAAAGAGAATGTTTATGCAGAAAAAGACCACAGGGGCCTATCGATCCTTGTCTCTCATTTTCTTTTTTTATTTTTTTATTTTTTAAAAGTATTGTAAATTCCTTAATGTTCCTTTCATAAGCATTATAAACTCCTCATGTAGCCTATGCATAACAACCTCTACACACTTAATGAGCCCTTGTAACAGCCCTTGGATGTCTGCCATGTTTTGGGTGATACCCACACTTAGCCTTTTCTGTGACGACAGCCTCTGGATGCTTCACTTGTTTGTGGCATGCCCACACTTAGCAAGATTCTACTCATGATAGCCTATGTACACTTAGTGCTTTTCACAGCTATGATTGAGGAGGGGTGTTGAGAATCTGTCAATCACACCTTGTGTATGCCCCTTTGTATGGAACAGCTAGGTTAGGAAGATGCAGTTTATTCTAGGAAGAGAGACAGAATCCCATATGCACAGTGGATGTAAAGTGCTACCAAGCTACTCTATAAAATGATGTACTTGACTATCACTTATACACAATATATGACAATACAATAGTACTTGTCTCTTTCTTTCAAGTATCCGTGTCATTGTCACCTTACACAAGAATGTCTTTATGAGTCCAAGCTTCCATCTTGGAACCTAATTCACTTGTGTAACAGTTGTGGTCTTCAGTCCTTGGTCAATGTCATCATGAGTTCAGTCTATGCCTACAAGCCGCCATAGCCATGCTCTAGATCCAAATCTTTCACAATTCCCATCTAAAACAGGTCTTTCAATGCCTAACAATGCCTTGCAAGAGGCAATGACTACTCAGACCTCCCCCAGATATACAAAACCTAAACCTGGGACTTGATGCCTTGAGTGTCGGTCCCCAACAAACAAGAGAAAGTAACCCTTACATGCACATATATCATTAATTACTTAGGGGAAAAAACTCGAAAAGGGGACGAAACTACCTAGAATGGCCATAAGAAGCTCCTTTGCAGCAATGCCTCCCTCCAACAACTTCGTCAACCTGTATGGTGCAATCACTAAAACAACAAAACCCCATTACATGTACCCGCACCAAACAGACGAATGGCCCTCTAGGCCTAAAGAAATAGCACATTTCACTGCAAACTAGATGGCCCTCTTGGAATAACATGGATAGTTCATTCTAATCCGTGCAATATATGATCTCCTTGGCATATTCAACACATCCTATCAAACTAATCCGGATAGCATAAAATAGGAGGACTAGCCTCATACTACTCGTGCGAGTCAACTAAAAGCTTGATCTATGCTCTTTGTAGATCCACTAGCCCAATTCTTTCTACTAATATCTCAGTAATAATGGCCATCTCTTCTTGGGTACTATGAGCTGAATGAATGACATCATTAGGTTGATATATCTCATCCCCTTGGTCGTCATTCAAACGGATTGCTTGTCCCAACTTTCCAGTAACTCCTCCTATAGGGAGAATCATGGATTTATGATCATTCAACTCTTCTCTAATTGGACCATTATATATGTCAATGATATGATCCAAAATAGACAGAGCTTCAAGCCTAGACCCATCACATAGATGCATCTTAGGGCGGCGGTCCCTATTGTCAAATGTCGCATTTTGGCCTTTAGTCGCATCCTCTTGGGAATCCATCAAAGCCTGTCCACATGCAATTCTTGGCCCTTCATCTGACACACCAACCGTATTTTTAGGGGTTTTGGGCCTCCAAACCCATCTCATATTCCTTTTCATATTCTTAGACTGCCTCATCTTCCCACGTTGGTCCAATGGACTCACAGTGGATTTATCACCATTATCAGATGGCCTCACAGTCTTATGACTTCTATTTAGTATAGGTGGACCTTTGGCATGCCGCATCTTCTCTACATGAGATGTCTTTACTTGCCTTTGGCCACTTTGCAACAACAACTGCTTAGCCATAGGAACCATGCTTTTACTGAAAGAAATAGCATCTACTCGAAAGCATGATTCATCTATAAATTGGAAAGGTCTCTCAAGAGCCTTACTAGGAGCACAACTAGAACCACTCATAGAATGCTCATCTACGCTTGTAGACCTAATGGTTCTATCAATTCCACCGTCACAACTACCTCTCATGGAAGTGTTGCAAGCCTTGATGGGACTTATTGGGCTTGGAATCTTTTTATCCCCAGGGGATATATTATCCCTACTATTTCCATTTTTTGTTTGGAGATTTTGGCTACCAAGGTTCTCTCATAGGCTACCTTGGTATCAACAAGTGAGCTGTCTCCTTGTAGAAATGGTTGGAAGCTAGGATGCACTTGTACTGAGAGGGGAAAACTCCAAAAGTTTTCCCAACATCTCTGAATATGTTCCTCATAATCAATGGCATGCATCTTTTCTTCCCTTAACGACTTAGGATTCTGTAATCCCACTTGTATTTGCATGTTAATCTCTAAGCCACTCAAAAAGAGCTCACATAGCACATCACCTGGCAATGTAGTAGCTCTTCTTGGCCAAAGCCTCAGAATATCATCAAAGGCTCTAGCATATTCTTTAACAGAAGGATAGGACTCTTGCCTAATCTGCATCAGTTGCCCTAAAACTTGGGTCATAGGCACCTTCTTCTCATATTCATCTAAAAATCGATCACTCAACTCCTCAAAGGATTTAATAGATCCCCTTGGGAGGCTCTAGTACCATTTTCTAGCCTCTCCCTTTAGGGTACTTGAGAATACGAGCATTCGATGAATATCATTGAACCCACTTGCAAGGTAAGTTAGGCCATATTCTCGTAAATACACCATCGGATCCTCATTAACCAGCCCATGAAACACTGGGAGATCCCTATAAGGAGGAGTGAATTTAGTCCTTTCGTTCAGGATCAGCACTGGGGCATTAAAATCCTCGTAATCATAACCTAACTCTAGTGTCTTAGGGTCTCCAACCTCTTCCATTTCCACCTTTATTGGTGTAGGGAGGTTAATATCATCCTTGCTATCCCTTTCTGCCAACTCATAAAGTGGTCTAGGGAGACTTATAGCTCTTAGCATGTCATTCTGATCCTTTCTTAGAGGATCTTCCATATCTTGCCCCTTCCTAGGCAGTTCCATGATGGATTTATCTAGGAGCTTCTGCCCCTCATCAAAAGCAAACTTATCCTTAGCACTTAGGACCTGGGGACCGTGTCTTTTAAGCAAAGGTTTTCCCTTTACATCTAGGGCTTCTAACATCCTTGTGATACTTGAAATTTTGGCATGATGCCCCACCACATGGGATGTTTTAGCCATAACTGCACTCCACTGTCTGTCGAATTTTTCCCATGGCACTACAGCTTTAGCATAATCACTTGTTGATGCCATGACCGCCATAGCTTCCAACATACTTGTTCCATGCCCTCTAGGTTGATGGATGGTTATACATGATTTCTCTTGGGTAGGGACCACACCAAGGCAAACCCCATCCTATCGCATTAGAGGATGGGGTAACCACTAATTGGTTACTCTTCTCATCACCTAAATTATCTTATGTAGAGGACTCATGCTCTACATAATTAACTAAGTCCATCAGTAAGTCTTGTATAGGGAAAGCCAAGGTTTCCCATCCTTGAACAAACCCCATTTTATGGTTAGCTTAGCATACTCCTAATGGAAATTATAAACTTAGGTCCCTTTACAACCTAGATTCAGAGATTGCCACTTATAGGCAGCTCCCGGAAGACGCACCACTGATGGGACCTAAAATGGGCCAGCACTGGCTATGGCACTAGCCGGACCTCATGCATACGACAGACAACCCCACCACACGACCTCGCGGGCTAGGAGCGTCTAACACTCACTTTGCACTAAATACTTATGACAATTTTGCGTTTGTATCCAATATGTAGTCCAACGTTCATCTTCCCATCTCCTCAAAGGGAGATCCCATAACATATAGGCATAATGCCTCGTAATACACACATAGGGAAGCACCTCTTGACTGATTGCCATGGCTCCACTGGGACTCTCCTATACCTCAGAGATTAGCCCCACAATGCGTCGCTAACACATATGAAATTTGTACAAACTCCACTCTTTCATAATTCAGCATTCCAGGAGATTTTAATTTGCCTCACAAAACTTTCCCTAATGAAAACACCCATCTAACCTATAGCTTAGGTTTCATGTCCTCTCAGCATTGGTCAAATTTTTTCAAACAAGTGCAATGCATTCCAGGAGATACCACATGTTATGTGTTGTAAAGATCATCATAAGTGCGTTGAATCAACACATCCAATTTGATCTAGTTGTGCCTTGCCAACATCTGCAAAAAACAAGCTCTTTTTGCAGACAAAAAAAGCTTGTATCACCAATTTTTAGCTTTTGTAAATTTTTAGCTATAAATTTATGTCCTACTCCATGTGGATCCTGCAAACTAGGCTTGAGACACTTTTTCAGTCAACCCATCACTTTTAGGTGTGGTAAAGAAAAAGCCACAAGCTTAACCTTCTTTTTGCAATTGTTCTCTACTTTGTATCCACCCTTGCTTCAGCCCTGTTTTGTAGCCCATATTGCAACCCATAACATTCATGCTCAACAAACTCTTGAATGACTTCATACATCTCTAAAGTGTCAACATAAATAACCTTTTTTTTGCCATGTTTTCAACATTAATTGCTATAGAAATTTTAGCCACCATTGTATCAACATCAACCAACCCTGAAAACAACCCTGAAATACCTTCATTTGCAGCCATCAAACCATATGTCTTCAGCTCTTTTTCAACCCATCCTACATATTTCTTTTTAGCCCTGCACATGGTTGAAATATTCTTAAAATTGTCAAGACTACATGTTGTCCATTCCTGCAATCCAGACACAAACACAGTTTTCCCCTTTCTTGGAGGCATAATTATCTTCCTAGAGGCATTGCCATAACCTCCACTTATAGCAGTACTATCTAAAAACCCTTAAACTCCCATGCATTAGATGGCATGGGATTATCCCATAGCCTATCTCGATTGCAAGGATGATTCACACAAACAATGAAGAAATTGTAGCGCCTTTGTATTATCTTTACTTCAAACCCAAGCATATGAAGAACCATCATCCAAGGATTTTGTTTTCGGCCTTGATTCCAAAATATAGGGCTGCCCAAAAATCATCAGATAACTACATGAATCCTGCACAAAAAAATGGAATTCATCCATCACATCTCCAATAGTCATGGGTACATTCGGACAAGCCACATAAAGATCCCATGATGAATTGTTTACTGCTTGCATGTGAGCTATGCAAGGCATCTCTCTTTCTCCCAATCTAACAATTGTCTCTATTATAGCACAAGCCCAATGCATTTGTGAATAATGACTACTTGGAATAAAATGAGTATCTTCTTCTTCATGTACTTGTTGATGGACATCCCCATTATACATAGCCTTCTCTTTATGCTTACTGCTACCCATAAGACCAATTTTAGTCACAAGCTTGCTATCTACACTCCCATTTAACCCATTTTCAACATTAGCTTGCTACAAATCAACATTACATGCATCATTGTATTCCCTCTGAAGATGTTTCTCTATGTCTTTGTCAACCTGCATCAATGCTTGCAAAACTTCACCATCAAACTGTCTTTTTCATTTCAACATATCAATGACTGGCAAGAACTCATTGAATCAATTGTTTGGGCCTTGCATCATGAAATTCATGCTTTGCAATTCCAAGAACTTTACCAATTGTGAATTCCACTCTACTGCAAAGTATACAATCTTCCAATACCTTTTTAAGGTTTGTGGCAGTCTCAAGTTTTGATTGTAACCTCTAACCGGGCCGCTTGCCCCTTTTCTTCCCTTTTTGTTTCTTCTCTTGAGATGTATCCTCCATAACATGCTCAAGTATGGCTTTTTCAGCCTCTTTTTGTTCTCGGGGGGTCCACTAGGGTTTATCGTATGGTACCACGTGAGTGTAAGGGAGGGGGGTTATTTAAGGGAAGGAAGGGGGGTTATTTAAGGGAAGGAAGGACAAGAGCTTCTTGATTATGAACCTTAGCCAAATAAGAATAGGCTGAAAATGAATCCACTAGTGCACTCTATCTTGTTCTCCCTCGTATACTTTGACTTGCTTCTTCAGATTATTCAGACTTTGCCAATTTTCCTTTTTCCATGCAATCTAATGCATGCGTCCAAACACAAGATTTTGCTTCAATCATGCCTCCTTTACGAGCTTCTTTGGTCCTTTCAGTTCTCAACCCATATGTAGCTGCATCTATGGCAACAAATGATATCATTGGCTGCCATCTCTTCCAACCTCTTTTGCATGCCACGATTTTCAAAATTTGTCTTTATTGGAAGACCAATTTGTGTTGCATGTATTTTGCCATCTTTCCAAAAGACTAATCTTTTCACTTCTGCTTCACGATAGGCTGTACAGTCTCATTTTTCATACTGTAAACTGTCACACCAAATGCATCTCCTCTTGTATCCTTCTTTTGTATGATCTTTGGGTTATGCCTCACCCTTCTCTTCTACCTTAACATCCACCTTTTTGACCTTTTCATAGAGTTCTATCAAATTCAGCCTCAAATCATGTATGCCTTAAATTAATTTATCCATAGCATCACGTTTAAGAGCTAGACCAATAGGTATAGTTGGTTGTTTTGCATAGCCACAAGCACCTTGGCTATAATTTCAGCCCCCTTCTGATCAACACTAGGGGAGGTGTGGAGCCTAGGCTAACTCATAGAGGTGAAGCTTGTCAATTTATTTTTGCATCCTAAGAAGATGAATCCCTTGTAGACCAAAAATGTGCATCAAATAGTAGCTTCTTCTTTGTTGCTCAGAGCACCAATCTGCTACTTCTCTTAGCTCTAAAAGGGGGGTAAAATATTAGGATACTTGATCAAAATTCTCCCAGATCACTCCTTCTCCCAGTCCAGAGTGTTGTTTGTTGCCTGTAAACTGCGATCACGTGTTGTGCAATTTCGCCAATCCTTCTTTTTGCATAAAATCTCCCAAAAATGGATGAAAGCCACTTTCTTTTTTTTACATGTCATCATATTCTAGAATCAAAAATAGACTAAACTTGTCCAAAAATTTAGTATTTTTGAACCATCTACACTATGGACACTAAAACTAATGATTAATATGGCACTGACTCTCTAGATCAATAAGAAAGCTAAATGACACTGGACTCTAGAGTTTTTTGCACTGTGTCTGTGTAGCAGCACAACATCGAGCCTCTCCACACTCAAAGGACACACCCTCTCAGCCTCACAGCCACAAGGAGCGTCTAAGGGACACACTGCCTTAATCTCTATCGTAAATTTTGTATTTATTTTGGATTTTAATCCAACTATTAAGCCTTCTCTACACTCCTCAGAGGGAGTCCCTACACATATATCTGTGTAAAACACCTCGTAAGCACAAACAAAAGGAGGCACCCCTCGGTTGAATGCCGCAGTCCCACTACGACTCTCCTACACCTCAGGGATTGGCCCTTCAATGTGCAGCCACTAACGCAAATAGCATATACTTCACAAACTCCACTCTTATTTTCAAATGTTCCATGAGATATAATATTTCCTCACTTAACAGTTCCCCAAGGAAACCGATCGTCTAAACCTACAGCTTAAGATATCTCACATACTCAACGTTGGCCACATGCATCTAGGAATGACACCATGAGTTGCGTGCAATGCAATTGTGTATGAACCATAATGCTCAATCATTTTATGATTTAGAAAATCAGTATTGTGAGGTGCAAGGATATTTCTTTCAATGATTTTAATCTACACGTAATGTTGCATTGCTAAGGGTCAACATTGAGCATTCTCATGGTGCTAGACCCTCTTAAACTTGGATTTCATAAACAACTTATATGCTATGAATCAGAAAAATATCAAAATTTAGAACCTTATCAGCCATTATTCACCCTCAAAACCCCTCTCTCTCCCTACCATTTAGGTTATGCATGCATTGATAGGTGTAGAATACATTTTTTCATGTGTTTTTCTTGTAAAAGTGGTAAAAACTAAACTTTAATATAGGGACAAGACTGAATTGAGGCTTATTCCTCATGCTCCAGTCATGTCATACATCCACAAATATAAAGCATATTTTTTCTTAATTCTCAACCGTAAAAACCTTCTAAGCACTAGGGCAGGTGTGGAGCCTAGGCTAACTCATAGAGGTGAAGCTTATCAATTTATTTTTGCATCCTAAGAAGATGAATCCCTTGTAGACCAAAAACGTGCATCAAACAATACCTTCTTCTCTGTTGCTCAGACCACAAATCTACTACTTCTCTTAGCTCTAAAAGGGGGGGTAAAATATCAGGATACCTGATCAAAATTCTCCCAGATCACTCCTTCTCCTAGTCTAGAGTATTGTTTGTTGCTTGTAAACTGCGATCGCATGTCGTGCAATTTCGCCAATCCTTCTTTTTGCATAAAATCTCCCAATAATGGATGAAATCCACTTGTTTTTTTTTTTACATATCATCATACTCTAGAAGTTGTCTACAGCTTTTGGATATTTACAAGAAATAATATCCAAATAATCAAAAATAGACTAAACTTGTCCAAAAATCTAGTATTTTTGAACCATCCACACTATGGATACTAAAACTAATGATTAATATGGCATTGACTCTCTAGATCAATAAGAAAGCTAAATGACACTACACTCTAGAGTTTTTCGCATTGTGTCAGTGTAGCAACACAACACTGAGTGTAATATTTCCACGCAATAAAAGTTAGTTGATTAGTTCGAAAGTTAGTTAGTCAAATAATAAGTTAGTAAGATTACTAACTAAAGTTTAACTAAAGTAAAAACTAACTAACATTAACAAATAATAATTTTTACTTAATTAAAAATATTTTATTTAGAAAAATTGAGAGTCGTATATCCAATATTTTTCTCGGATTGAGAAGGACCGTAGCCGCCCTTCACATAAGTTACAACGTGAACAAGACTTATGAGCTATATTAATCACTAGTATTAATGTGTATAGTTTGAATGGTCCAAAAATATAAGATTTTGGGTAAAACTAGTATATTTTAGATATTTTAGATATTATCTTTAAAAAAGTATGGAGATTTCTAAAACTAGATGTCATTTAAAAGAAAAGACAAGTGATGTTTTAGTTAGTTTTGGAGATTTTATAAAAATAAAAATTAAAAAAAGTGATTGGCGAAATCGCGCGCACCGCGATCGTTGTCTACATGCAGAAAACAACACTTCAAATAAAGAAAAGGAGGAGTGAACTGAGAGCTTTCTAACCGAGTGTTTTGGGGTTCTACCTGCCTTTCGAAGCCAATGGAACCATCAGATTTATAATATGAGCATCAGATCACTGATTTTTCCAAGATCCCCCTTCACAAAGAGCTACACTTCTCAACCACAAGCCCTCTCCTCTAATTTACTATAAATATGAGGCATGGGGAGGCACAAGGGAGCATAAAGAGACCACGAGAGGCTATGAGAGAAAGGTAGAGAGAAGGATACCCTCCAAGAGATTGGGAGAGAGAGCTTGAAAGAGAGAGAGAGAGAGAGAGAGAGAAGAGTCACCCCGAGAGGCTGCAAGGGAGAGAGTTAGCTCAATTCCCTCTATTTCGATCCTCGACTTACCCATCTTCTTTTACACTCTCCCATCTTGAATCTATTTTGCCTTCTTAATCTCTTGAATCTACTTGTGGATGATGGCCTCCAAGTGAAGAATGTTGCATGCGGATGGCAATCCCACAACCAGAAATGAAGCTTCGGGAAAAGGCATCACTGTCAATCCAACTGCGGTTCGGATCGTAAGTAATGTATTTCCAAATTGATAGATGCTTGTTTTGATTCTCGTATGAGATATGTTAGGCCCCATACTATGATGTATGAGTATAGGTCGTTGGAAGAGATCAATTTTATCTCATGTATTCAAAAGATCGAGCTTACAAAGTGCATGTATTAAGGAAAGTTAATTGCACCTAGTTGCATATGGCTTGTTCATTGATAGAGCAATTACAAGGAGGAATCGGTCAAGGGTTATGGATGGCATAATCATGACATTAAAAATTATGCATAAAAGTGTTAAGTAAATTTTACATAGAATCGCTCTTTGATCCCAAGGGGAAGAACATATATGCGATGGTAATGCTATCGCGACTATTCTTGCATTGTTTGGCAAGAATACAATTGGTTTTTTTTGTTGGTTGATCTAACAACATCCTAAATGCTTTTACATTCAATTGGTTGTTAGTTGTTGTTTGGATGATTATTCCAAGTGCTTGTGAATTATGGTAAATGCATGGCAAGGGTCTATGATGACAAGTCGCCATGGGAATAAATGAACATTTTCTTGAAAAATGATATTAGGGCTGAATACATTGTTTGTGCTTGATTCTTAAAGGATTTAATTAAGGAAGGATAACTTGCACGGGTGGATCACCTCTATGATCGCACCGCGGATTAACCCAAAGAGGGCACTGCTCGATTCATGGGCCGAAGGTCGAGTGGTGAAAAGGCCAACCATGGGAATGATGTTTTGCTCCTAGACAACTTGTGGATCAGTTGGAGCTCTCGACAACCCTTGCTAGGTCTAGAATGGAGTTGAAGACTTCTATGGCCCCCAACGTCTAGGTATGTTGGGAGATCCTATTCTAGATAAAGGATTGAATTTGTGGTGCCATGTGATTTGGACCAGTTACTTCTACAGGGTAGAAGGGATACTTCTGTTGGATAGAAGGGATACATAATTTCTCCTGTATGGGCACGAGACAAAGATTAACTTGAAGATAAGTTAAGGAACTTGTTTGAACTTGTTTGTCAATAGATTACTTGCTCTATTTTCATGTCTATGCTATAAGTTATGTGAACGAACCATGTTCCCTAAAAGGCTTAATTAATGAAGTTGACTTTAAGTGTCACACATAAATGTGATAGGACCTAATTAGAAAACTAAAGCTATTAAGGGAAGCGGGTGGGCAGAATCTCCGATGGGTCTGTCATACGATAGGGTGGTCCCAGAGAACTCAGAGGCTTCTTACAAGATTTTAGCATCATTCCATCTTTAGAAACTGTTAGGATAAAATTTTGATTCATGCCGTTTTAGGATATCAGAATGGGACTATGCCCTACGGGCAGAGAGGTTGAGTGACACATCCCTCTCGTTTCCCATTCTCTTTGAACCAAGTGCAGCATGGGTTTGCTTTGGCTTGGGTATCTCTACGTAAAGTAGGATGTCCAAGATCCGACGCTAGAATGCTGTTAGGAGACCTTGGCCACTAGGAGCCCAAATTGCTGGTCGATCCTAGTGGGTTCGGTCGTGAATATTTCGTTGTGAGGCGGATTTGAGAAACCATAGGCAACAAAACTCGGAACATTCCATGGGAGTGTCGGGCAGCGACGCTTAGATTTGTTTCTCGATAGACTGCTAACCTCTCCACACTCAAAGAACACATCCTCTCGGCCTCACATCCACAATGAGCATCTAAGGGATACACTGCCCTAACCTCTATCGTAAATTTTGTATTTATTTTTTATTTTAATCCAACGATTAAGCCTTCCCCACACTCCTCAGAGGGAGTCCCTACACATATATCTGTGTAAAACACCTCGTAAGCACAGACAAAATGAGGCGCCCCTCAGCTGAATGCTGCGGTCCCACTACGGCTCTTCTACACCTCAAGGATTGGCCCCTCAATGTGCAACCACTAACACAAATAGCATATACTTCACAAACTCCACTCTTGTTTTTAAATGTTCCATGAGATATGATATTTCCTCACTTAATAGTCCCCAAGGAAACCGATCGTCTAAACCTACATCTTAAGATATCTCACATACTCAACATTGGCCACATGCATGAATACAATTGTAATGCATCTAGGAATGACACCATAAGTTGTGTGAAATGCAATTGTGTATGAACCATAATGCTCAATCATTTTATGATTTAGAAATTAGAATTTGTGAGGTGCAAGGATATTTCTTTCAATGATTTTAATCTACACATAATGCTGCGTTGCTAAGGATCAGCACCGAGCATTCTCATGGTGCTAGACCCTCTTAAACTTGGATTTTATAAACATCTTTTATACTATGAATCAGTGAAAGATCAAAATTTAGAACCTTATCAGCCATTACTCACCCTCAAAAACCCTCCTTCTCCTTACCGTTTAGGTTATGCATGCATTGATAGGTGTTGAAGACATTTTTTCATGTGTTTTTCTTGTAAAAGCGGTAAAAACTAAACTTTAATATAGAGACAAGACTGAATTGAGGCTTGTCCCTCATGCTCTAGTCATGTCATACATCCACAAATATAAAGCATATTTTTTCTTAATTCTCAATCGCAAAAACCTAAATTTTTCTATTTTTTCACTATTTTTCTTCATTTATTTAGATAAAAATTTTGATATTTTTTATTTATGGATTGGGACAGATCACAATCACTAATAATTGATTTTATATTCATTTATAATCCATATGAACCCCAAAATCACAACAAAACTCCAAAAATTTATCATTTCTATGAAAATCACATAATTGTGGATTTTGCGTGTTTTGGTATAAACTATTATATGACTAAATTTTCTAGTTTTATTCAAGATTTTTAATAAGATTTCAGCATTAAGAACCAAACGAAATCATTTTCAAACAATTTCATCAAACATCTATCATAAAACAAAGAAATCTACTACCTATAGAATCACACTTTTGGAGATGTGTATTTCATGATTGGGAGGTCGTTGACGCTCGCTTTTGGTCATTGACACTCTCCCATAGCCCAATCTACGATCTTCTTTGCTCCATCACCATTACTCCATTAGCATCTTTCACCAAACTCTACCCTCTTCTCCCAGGATTCACGCATGTGAACATGTAGCAAAGAGGAGAGAGGAGGGAGGAGAGGCAAAGACTAATTCTGCATCTTCTCCACCAAGTAGCCATTTTTTGTGCGAAAGGTGGCAATGGAGAGCAAAAAAACAAGAGATTTCCGAGATTGATCTGCTGGGTGGGTTGTTCTCAGGTCCCCCTACCCCTCTTTCATCAAATCAACGCCGTGAGGGGCGACATTTTTGCTCATGCCATTTTTTCAAATGCCCCCCTCCCCATGAAAAACAATTAGAGGCTTTTGGGCCCCTAAAGCCCATGTCCAATGTTTCCTCTTTTTTGGTCAATTTTAACATTTGCTATGTCCGGTCACTCATAGTTTCTCCATCCATTGATCGATTGTGAATCTAAAAATCCAACATATTCGACTTGACATCCCAAATGGCCAAGAAGCTATCTTTCTTCAATCTGACCGTCGAAAAGTTTAGGAAAAATCTGCAACCACCTCAAAGATTGAAGTTTGCATTTCCGTCTTTCTCGATCTCTTAAAATTGTCGAATCCTCACGTCCTCTTCCATTGGCTTTGAATTCCTGCATAAAATTTGCATTAGTCTCCTTTCCGGCACTTCATGGGTATTTAAATGCTACTCTTATATAGTCATCTATGAATGACACATAGTAGTGTGATCCCCCAAGAGATGCATTCTATGAGGGTCCCCATATATCAGAATGTACAAGGAAGCTGTAATGGTCTAGTAGTGGTGCTTACATGCCTTATAAATGGAAGCCTTGATTGCTTTTCAAATTGACATGACTGACATACATGTCCCAATTCCACATGCTTGAACTAAGGGAGTCCAAGTACAGCTTGTTTATGTTGCATATTTTTCAACTTTTGAACATTTACATGACCAATTCTTTTATGCCATATCTCAATGTCCCTTATTGCAACATTGTCATGTGAATACATAGCAACATTCAAGACTAGAATTTTTGTATCCAATGTAAAAATCTTGTCATTTCTTTTGCCTTTAGCAATGAGTTTGCATCCTTGACCATACTTTTCAATGTAGCAACCATGTCTATTGAATCTAACTTGTGAATTCTATTCATCCATTTGTCCCACAGAAAGCAAGTTTTTGGTAATGGAGGATACATGTAACACATCATATAGACTCTTTTTCTTGTCACCATGCATCATCAAGGGAATGGTACATGTATGCTTAATGTCATGTTGTGTATCATCCCCTGTGCAAACATATCCATGAGCACCTTCTACCAATGTGTCAAACCACTCTCCACGAGGAGTCATGTGGTTAGATGCCCGTGAGCCTATTTACCATACATCATCTACTTTGCCTTGTGTAGGCAACCCTTTCTTCACATATTACATAGCAAACAACTAGTGATTCTCATGCATACCACTAGAAGAGGCATAATTATCGTGTTGCCTCCCTCTTGCTCTCTAATCATTCTGCTTCTTGTAGCAATCTTTAGCTACATGCCCATATTTACCACAATAATGACAATCCTTATTTGCATTTGATTGATGTCCATGGCTCATTTGGGACTGCTACCAAGTACCTCTTTCTCTAAATGAGTAACCCCCTCTTCCATAATCATTAGAGGCACCTCTATTTTCTTGAGGTTGCCTATTTTTCCATCTAGTACCTTGTTGTCCATGGGCTGTATATGCATTTCTAGCCCCTCTTCCTCTAAATTTTGACCTTCCTCTTCCACCTCTACCCCTTTGATTTGAGTAGAAGACATTATCCCTACTGTTCTTAGATCCACTGAAACTTGTATTGAGTCCAAGCTTCACTTATTCATGCAAAAGAAGTGCCACAAGTTCATCAAACTTAGGCTTCTCTTGACACACTGATACGGAAGTGTCAAATTTCTTGTACTCCTCTCCAAGACCATGGAGGGTAGTGGCCACCAAATCATCATCCTCAACTTTAGCTCCAATTGAGCCTAGTTGCTCTACAATGGTTCTAATCTCACTCACATAGTCTTCAATAGACCTTCCATTCCTTGATATGTGGCTGAATTTTTGCTTCAATTGTGTCTTTCTTACATAAGTGACATGGCCATAATTGTTCATTAATAAGTCCCAAGCAGCTTTTGGTGATGTACAATTTGCAATTTGCATAGCTTTTGTGTATGGCACACATAAGGACAGTCAATGCAAGACCTTGCTAGCCTTTTCCAACCATTTCTTTTGTGCCTTTAATTGATTATGTGTTGGAGGTCTATCCTCCGGTAGCTTGGGCTCATCTTCAAGACTGTGACTAGATCACTATAGCCTCTTCCAATCAAAAAACTTGACATGCTAAACTTCCATAAAACAAAGTTGTTGTAGTGTAGCTTCTAACCTACTATCTAGGTGATGTTCTCTCCTGTGTTTGCCATTCCAAAGTCTTTAGCTTTGCAAAAACAAGATTTGATGTATAGAGTCAATTAACCCAAAATGCCAGCAGCAGGCAATGCACTTCAATGACCTATAATGCAACCATTTTTTACTAAAAATTTGTAGCAATAAACACTATTGCATTCTTAGCCAATGCATGTGCTTTGTTCCCATTCAACTCTAGTTACAATGCCTCCAACAAACCTACATTCCAATCTGATGTGGTGACTGCAGAAAAAATCATATGCACATGATTTGCAACTTACATTTCAATAATCTTCCAAACATTCTTGCAAAGCCTGAAAACCTCAATTATAGCCTTCAACAATGCCATTTCTACCATTTAGGCAGCTTCTTGGACAGGGTATTCAAAGACTACCTCCTTTTAGAGCTTGTCTTTATATTCGAATAAGAGGGTAATTTGTTCCTTCAAATCCTTCATTTTGTGGATGTCAACAATCAGTTGTGTACCCTGTGAATTTGGTTCATTGGGATCACTATTCATCATATCCCAATGATCAAATACACACTGTGGGAAGGCATGGCCAGAAGTAGCTCTCACAGAGTACTAGAGAACCCAAAGGACTCAATTGAGAGGAAGATACACCTTAATATTCTAGAGGTACACCCTGGTCTTTGAATTTCCTCAACCACATGACCTCTTTTCTGATTCAACACTCCATAAATACCACTTAATGTATGTTCAAGAGCCTGAATTTCCACAAGATAAACTGGCTCCAGAAGCCTTGGCTATGCAGTCAGCTAGGCAGCATACATAACACAACAGGCAGTGGGAATAATCTGGCCACTATTGTTGTGAATCAGGTGGCTGAGAATGGTTATCATCCTTCCCTCTACTTAACTGATCAGTAGCACTTCTGAAGCAATCAAGATGATTTCCCTTCTAACAAACATGATTGCTGGACTTGGGTGTTACAGTCGACCTGCACTCCGCTGATCCTTGATGGCGCCGTTTCAGTCTTTAAAGCTCTCCCTCACTCAGTCTCTCCATTGAAACAGGGATCACCCCTTCATTTAAATGTAGTAGCCCGATGGGTCTTACAATCAGCGCCTGCTGCTGTAGTAGCTGCTCCCAGGCGAGATCATGTCTTTGCATTCGTAGCTCAGCCAGCAATCCTTACTGGTCATATTGGAGCTGGATAACAGCATTACATAGGACACCGGGAACATTTAGATGATATAGCAGCGCTCTCCCCACTGACTCAAATATTCGGTGATACTCCTAGCAATAGAGATGTAATCAGAACTTATGTGTATAAAATATTTCATTCAAAAAGTGATTTGATTTGTTTTCACAACCACTAGAAATGCATGCTCATCTTTGAGAAATTCTACCACAAGCTTCCTGCTATCAATCATAGTGAGTATAGGGACAATAGGTTCGGTGCACAGCATACCTGGACATGAGCAAAACATATCTAGCCAATTGAATGGTTCTGTTCTAGAGTGTATCTAGGGAAGAGGACTTTTTTCGGCTCTGATACCATGAAAGAAATCATAGAGAGAGACAGACAAAGGTCACCGGACAAGGCAAGAAGGAGAGTAGCCATGCTCTCTATTCATCTTAATTATCTTCTCACAACCAATTGTGTACAAACACAACCAAACATACAAAATCAAAGTAACCTAGATGTAACCATGGTTGAGTCACTGTGACCCAAACCTTATTCAACCTAGATGTAACCATGGTTGAGTCACTGTGACCCAAACCTTATTCAACTAAGGTGATCAACCCAAAACCAAAGGTTCATGAGCTTGACTCTCAACACAACATCCTCTCAATTTGGAAGAACATAGAACATAATTGAAAAGCTTTTAGTTTCTAAGTTCATCAATTTGGATATTCTTGAGAGAAAGTATGAGAATCCCTTGTAGGGATTGACTGTAGCCTCTTTAGGCACAAGTTTGGGTTGTCCAATTTGAGTCCAAGCATCATAAGTAAGGATGTTATAATGTGATCCTTCATTAATGAGAGCTTTAATGATGTGCTCTCTTTTTTAAACTAATTTGACCCTAAGGTAGGAAAGTGGGATTAGCTCATTATCTTCAAGCTCAATGGTGATAGCCCTATTATGCATATGGAGATATTAGGCCTAATATGCACGTAAAAATTTCTATTGGATACCATGCAATCAAGAAACTCTTGAGACATGTAAGTGAATTCGCACTCGATGCATTGAGGGTCAAGAGCATCAACTTTAGGGTTCTCAATCCTTTTACTCCTTGCAATGTTTGCTAGTAGCTGATCTATACTTTGATCATTTAGCTTTATAGTATCTATGCATTCATACTTGAGAGGTCGGATTCCTTGGTGCGACAGGAAGAATTCATGATAGGCAAGTAGATGTCCAAGATTCTCTACTAGCACTAGGCAAAAAAAAATTAATAAAAGAAGATATTTGGAAGTCCTAGATACCCATTTGATATTTAAAGTATTCTTGTCTATTTGGTTTGTTCTTGCCTCTACTCCCAATGTCAAAAATCTAAAAAATGTGCTTGAGTATATTCAAGTGAGCAATGCACGTGCAGGATTTCTCTATTTTCCTACACTTTTTTATTTTCAATTGTTAACCCTTAGACGAACAAGGCAAAAAATCTAAAAAATCTAAAGCAAAAGATAAGGCCAAGGCAAAAGCGGAATTGAGGATGAAGGCACGCCAAGAAAAATTGGGAAACACAAAAAGTGTGAAAAAGTCCTAAATCAAGGAGAGGTGCACAAGAAAAAGCGCAAGTCAATACTTTTGTAAACGATTGCAAGGCGCATCATGGTTTATTTTAAGAGAGCCGCTCTCACCTGTGCAAATTGTAAAGCTAGATGGGCGGTAGGAAGGAACCAAAGAAGATAGAAGGACAATGGGAAAAAGGGCCTAGGCCACGGTCCTAGCCAATGTGTAAAAAAGGGGATAAGGGGATGACCACCCAAAAAGGGATTTAGGGTTTTGTATATAAAGTTTAAAAAGTGAATGAGAGCTCATTCTTTGGTGTGTGGCAAAGTGGACTCTTCTTTTTCTTTTTTTTCTCTTCTCTTCTCTTGCTTGCTTGTGAGTGCTTGAGGGAGGGAGTGTGAGTGAGTGAGGGAGTGAGTGTGTGAGGGTGAGGGATCTTGGAGATGAAGCCCTCCTCCATCTCCTCTCTTGTTCCTCTCTTCTCTTCTCTCGTCTCGTGCGTGGCTATGAAAGATGGAGCTTGGAGGTGGAGGTTTGAGGATGCTTGTGCTTGCATCAAGAATCATGGAGCTATAGGAGTGTTTGATAGAGGAAGCAACTCAATCAGGCATCAAGGTATGCTCACTACACTTGTAGAGAGGTATGGTGCGTTAGCTATGTGAGAGGTAGTCATTAGTGCTCACTTGAAATGCTTGAACAATAAGTAGTCCGTGGGTCTTGGTGGTTGAGCTTGTGCTCGCCTCTACATTTTGATTCTGTTGCCGGGACAAACGGATTCAAGCTTGAGTGCTTGCACGCTTCAAATTGAGCATTGAAGTAAGGGCTTTATCCCCAAATCGGAGCTTGAGATAGATAGGAGGTTTTGGGTATTAATCCGTACTACAAGTATTTTTTATTTTTGATGATTAGTTGAGTAGGAGAAATCAATTCAGTACTTCACTGTTGATTTTTATTGCATTTAGAGTAGGATAGGAAGGAGAAATCAGAGTGGGAAGTTTGAAGTTCACTGTTGTAAAACAACCTTGAACAAGGTAATAAAGGGAAAAATGGGAAAAGAAGAGAGCTGAACTGTCTCGGAGTCGCAGGTGGAGTGATCAAGAGGGCTGATGTGCTGGCCAGCAAAGGTTTAAGGTCGTGAGTGACCAGGGAAAACCTCATTTATAGTTTTGACTTGGTGAGTGAGAGAGAGAGAGCATTTGCAAGTCCAGGTCTACCTTAGATTGATTGGAGCATATTGGGGCTTTCTACGAGATTCAGGTATAGGATGCCCTTGGCCAACACCTCTTCTTAATTCCTGGCTGTTGTTGTGGGTAGAGACAACATTAGAGTGTAGATTTTTGGCAAAAAAGTGATCGACACGCATTTCGGCCGGTGGAATCGGATGCTTCCCCCACAATGTTCGATTTTCAGAATCAGACCGATAGACCCGTCTGATTCCCAGAATCGGACCAAGTGAATTGTCAGATTCCTAGAATCAGACTCGAACAAACCCACCTTGTTTGATCGGACACACTTGTCGGATTTTGAAAATCATACCAACTCCAAATCGGACACATAACTCGTCCGATTGGACGCTCGACCCATCGGATTGCGAGAATCAGATGAGAAGAAATCGAACACCACTTTGTTTGATTCGACCCGTCCAATCGCGACAATCGAACCAACAAACCTGTTCGATCGGACATACCTTCCAATCGGACCGAGCACCTTGTTTGATTCTGAGAATCCGACACACCCCAATTGGACCAACTCAAGTTGTTTGATTTAGACACGCATGTTCGATTGTGACAATCGGACCCGACCCTGTCCGATTCTTAGAATAAACAGACACTAGTAAACCGGACCTCTGATTTTCAAAATCAGACACAACCTGAGAAGGAAAATCTAGGAGTTTGACAAATCCCGACTAACGAGAAGCATGACCTACACTGAAAGAACCCACCGAATGTCTCACAAGTAGTTACACACCTAGAGATTGTGGCTGAACTATCTGAATGGGTGTCTGGTGTTGTGGGCTGGTTGCAAGACCCCAACTCAACCCTGAATGAGCCAAATGGGATAGCGCAGTAAACTAACCCGAGAAGACGGTGAGAATAGCTAGGAACAGAATATACAACCCTATCAAGCCAACCCATAGGCAAGAGCATCAAAGCTGTACACACTTTGTTTCTCACTCACTCTGATTTCCATCACTCAAAGCACACTTGAAAAGAGCTAGAACCCTGATTTCGCACAATGCACGGAAACGAGCACACACATGCACACTCACAGAGTGAGGGTAAGTTGAGAACTGGTTGTAAGTCTCCCTATCTCTTTCCCTCTTCTTTTTCTTCCCTCCCTCTTTTTTTCACAATAGAAAAGAGTTGCTTCGACACGCTATTCTCTCCGACAAGGGAGAGGGAGAGAGAGATTTATAGGCTGAAGGTATGGCTCCCAAACAGAGGGAGACACGCACAACAATAATCCCACATCAAATAATGGAGCCACCGGTCAGGGCGTTACCGCTATTGTGAATTGGAGCCTCAAGAGGAACACCAAGGAAAAGGGGATTCTACTGCAAGAAAATCTATCTTGTATCATCAACAAACTTGTTTTATCTTCTTTATGTGGTTAAAACAAAGAAAACAGCAAATCTTCACGTAGCAACATAGTAGACATATCCCACAGATTTAAAAGAATCAACCATAATCTTAAATTTATTCATAAAATCCATCATAACAAACAAGAACACAAAGGAATACACCACTTTTGAATGGAAATCATGTTAGATATGATCAATGCCCCACCCTCATTAGGTGCTACCAATGATCCATGGTGCTCAAAGTTGTAAGGCCCCCATTATGAGGAGAAGCCAAATGTGAGCCCGGACATTGGTTGAGTCCTAACTTGTATATCAGATGAGGTCTATGTGACCGGATGGCAAAAAGGTGACCATTGTGGGTCTAATCTTTGGGTTAGACAGAGTGGTTAAGTTGGTAGCAACTCGAGGAGCATTGCATCGAGTTGTGGTGTAAGGGAGTTAAAAGGGGCCCCTATTGTGGGGTCCAAGGGCCGCGGAAGCGGCCCCTGGCTGGGGGGTCCCAAGGGGGCCAGTGACCCCCCTGGCGGGGGTTCGGGGGTAGCGCCCCCGGCCCAATGGTAAAGGGAATATTCCCTGGCCGACTAGTGGAGGCTCATATGGTAGGTCGATCAGGCCAACCTAACAGCCTTCGTGGGCTATAAAAGCTAAACTCCTTCACAGTCGTCGATCACTCATCTTTCACCCAATCAGAGTTGTTGTTCCAGCTAGCCTTAAGCTCTTCACCTATCTTTTGTCTAGATCGCCATCTAAGCTTCACACAGTGGAAGCGCACGGGTGGACAAAGCCATCTTTGTATCAGTTGTTTGGAGTTAAAGAATTTATTGATTCTCCTCTTATCTGTTGTGTACTCTCTATCTCTTTCTCAGATTCTGTTTGCTGCGCCGTGTAATATTTTACAAATCAATCACATAGTATTCTTCTTCAATGTCTTCATAGTTCTCTCTCTATCTCTCATAGTAGATACATTGTTTTTATGCATAGAACTGAGTTTCTCTCACTTTTCTCTCTTACATACTCTTGCTCTCTTAATAATACATCATAGCCTCACTAAAATACTCAAGAATGGAACACAATTATCCTCTCTTGGTCGTGGATATAGCTCCCAAAAGGTATGTCAGATGCGAAGAGGCACTAGAGACATGATAGTGTCGTGTGAGATCTGGCTTCTGTCAACTGTTCTTCTATAACCTTCTGTGAATCTTCATCAACTACTTATTCACTTCAATTTTAGGGTGTTGTTCAATCAATCCAACATAACTAATTGTATTTTTCCCAAACAATACAAGAATAGATGCGATAATAATTCCATCGCATATTTACTCTCCCCCTTGGGATCAAAGAGAATTTCTATGCAAAATTTACTTAATACTTGCATGCACAATTCCTAATGTTATTCTTTTTTCAATTATGATATTCATAACCCTCGACGACCGATTGCTCTATCAACGAATAAGCCATATACAACTTCCCTTAATACATGCACTTTGCAAATTTCATCTTTCAAATATGTGAGAAGATGCCTATCCCTTCCCATGACCTATTCTCATCCATCATAGTATAGAGCATAATGTGTCTCATGTGAGAATCAAAATAAGCATCTATCAATTTGGAAATACATTACTTACGACCAGTATCGCAATTGGATTGACAGTGATGCCTTTTCCTGAAGCTTCATTGCTGGTTGTAGGATTGCCGTCCACATGTGACATTCTTCGCTTGAAGGCCATCTTCTGCAAGTAGACTCAAGAGATTAAGAAGGTATAATAGATTCAAGATGGGAGAGTGTAAGAGAAGATGGCTAAGTCGAAGATCGAGATAGAGGGAATTCTAACATGCCCATTTGTTCGCTTGCGGGACACGTTAGAAGGCTCTGCCTGGCACTCATAGGGAATGACACAGGGTTTGCGATCTAGGTCTTCCCGATTCTACCCCGAGTGGAAGTGTCTAGCCATTCCCACTTGGGATTGACCTAAGGTCAGGGTTCCTTTCCTATCAACAAAGTCTCTAGGAAGGAGCTAGCATCGAGCTCCAGTTGTACCACTTTGTGTAGGAACAACAGAGTCGATGCGGATTCATGTTGTACTTGGTTCATGGAGAATGGGAAATGAGAGGGTTGCGAAGCTCAACCTCTTTGCCGAATGGCATAGTCCCATTCCTTTCCCCTAAAACAGAATAAACTGGAAATTCTACATCTATTGATACTAGGTCTTCGTTGTCTTTTTATCTCATCATTTGAGAAAAGTTCCTAGCTAACTAGGACCATCCTTCCGTAGGACGGACCTAAGTCAAGTCCATCGCACTTTCCTCAGTTTTCTTTAGTTATCTTATTACCTAACACATTACGTTTTGACATGCAAAATCAACTTCCTTAATTAAACAAATTAATCACGAGTTCCTTCACGTAATTTAGGCACTGACACAAAAAAAATGCCAAGCAAGTTTCTTTTTTTCTAATAACTGCTCTTAATTTATAAAAAATCTTGGAGTACATCCAATATCACACCTGAAGGCTAACCCAGCAATCTACAGGATTGTTGCTCCAAGTTCCGCCCATTGACTAGTACACGGGCCTTGAGATCCCATCTCGAGTCACGTCGGACTCTTGTATGGGATCCGGAGGCAAGGGATTTACAACCAGAGCCTCCCCTGACACCCAAGCATCCTCCCGCTCCAAGTAGCACCTATGGAGAGACCTCTCGTGGCGGGTTAGGTCCATATACCCGGCACAGCTAACAACCCGCTTGGATAGGGCCAGGTAGACAGTCAGAGGTAATCGTTCCTGCCTCTCCCTCCAAGCTTTCAACCTGAAGCATTAAGTGTTTTCCTTGAATTAGTTCCTTGAGAAAAGAGATCAAATAATGTATCTAAGTACAAGCACAAACATTTTCAGATGTCATTTGTGCGGCCGACTGCTAAGGTGTGATTCCCTTTTTTTCGGATGCTCCCAGCACCCGATCTTGGGTCTTTTTGCGACTTGGCGAGATCCCAATAATTTTGAACAAGATACGTAAGCAAATGGTCTTGGTAAGTTGACTTATACTTGCCCTTTTCCCTTGGGTTTTACCTTAGGGTATCTTAGTCCCTAACTCAAGCATTAGCTAGTCAGTCAAGGCAACGGACATTCCTTATTCGCAGCCCAACCAAGGGTCTTTTAATATCTAATTCCAACCAAGCTTAGTTAATACACATGGCAACACATGATTTTTCATTTAGACTTTCAGGATGCAATCTAGATGCATGCGATCCTTCCAATTTTCTTAGTGCGATTCTATGCAGGATTTCCCAATCAACCTTAACCATCGTGCACATTGTGCATTTAGTATAGTTTTGCCTCCTAAACGACTTTTATCTCTCTTTATTCTTGGCAACGAATACTTATTTCTAATGCACCGGAACACATGTGACTTGTGTCTATGAAATTCTAGGGTTTTGTCTAACAATGCAAGTGTATCTCATGAACAGAAATCAAAATTTAATGTCTTTCTTTTAACCATGATTGCGAAATGTGAATTCCAAATGACTATTCATGCACTATACTGGTTAAAAAGCTATCATTTTATGTGAAGTAAGCTGATAACCCTATCATTTTATGTGAGTAAAAGCTATCATTTCATGTGAGGTAAGGCGATAACCTTATCATTTTATGTGAATTCCAAACTCTTCCGTTCGCGCATGCAACTTAGTTCTTAGAGTAAACAAAAAACCCTATGCACGACATCAATCCTTTCATCCCTTCCACGAGAAATAATTCCTAAGTTAATTTTTTATGCTTAGAACCTGGGCTTGATTCGTGTGTGCTGCGTTGGTCGTCCCACTTTCCCCTTCGGCATTACCGATGGCTTGGGCGCCTACCCTTCGACATCTTTCTTCTTGGGAGCCATTCGCCTCGCGGAGATTGGGCAGTCCGGACCTTAACAGGTTTCAGCTTGTTCGGGTTCAGTGGGAAAGACCGCTGAATGGGGTCCTTTGCCGAGGGAGTGGTTTGGGTGTGGCTTGATGTGGTTACCAACTCTCACTCCCTCTCCTTCCTTCTTTCTCCCTCTCTCTCTTCTTCTTGTTTTCTTCTCCACTTATTCTCCTACTCTCTCTCTCTCTCTCTCTCTCTCTCTCTCTCTCTCTCTTCCTCTCCTTCTCCCACTTGTTTTCTCCTTCTGCCCCTTCCCTCTCCTCTACCTCACTCCTCCTCCTTCTCTTCTTCCACTTCTCTCCCTCTACTTCCTCTTCCTCTACCTCTCTCCTCCTCCTTCTCTTCTTCTACTTCTCTCCCTCTACTTCCTCTTCCTCTACATGTCTCCTACTCCTTCCCTTCTTCTACTTCTCTTACTCTACTTTCTCTTCCTCTACCTCTCTCCTACTCCTTTCCTTCTTTTACTTCTTCTTTTCCTCTCTCCTTCTCCTTCTCTCCCTCTTCTTTTTTTCTTTTTCTCCTCACTCCTTCTTTTTCTCTCCTCACTCCTTCTCTCCCACTTCTTCCCTTCTCCCTTCCCCTCCTTCTTCTCACCTTCTCCTTCTCTCTCCCTCTTCCTCCTCTTCTCTCTCTCCCTCCTTCTTTCTATTCCCTCCTTCTCCTTATTTCCCTCTTCTTCCCTTCTCTCACCCACTTCTTCTTCTTCTCACCTTCTCCCTCTCTCTCTCTCTTCCCTTCTCTCTCCCACTCCCTCTTCTTCTCACCTTCTCCTTCTCTCTCTCTCCCTCCTTCTTTCTCTTCCCTCACCCTCTCCTTCTTATCCTCTCCTTCTTTCTTTTCTCCCCATGGCCCGAAGCAATCAGGGGGGAAGCGGCTAGTCGGGAGCGCCCCGAGAGTGGCAACCAGGGAGGGAGGCGGTTTTTTTGGAGGGGTCGGGAGGGTCTCACAGTGTCTGGTAATGGGGGTTGATTATAGTCAAAGGCCCACGAGCCCGTTTCAGCAGAATGGCGGGGGAGGAAGGAACACCCCAGTCAAGAGGCCCAGGGGAGAATATATGCATCATTGCCAGTGAGGGGGGGGAAAGAAGATAGGGACGACTAATGGCCAGGGGAAAGGTGGCTCAGGTTGGTGGCCTGCGCAGCAGCTGGGGGGAAAAAGGTGGCAACATAGGGACGACATAGCCTCCTGTCTTTTTTTCCAGGGGAGGGGAGAAGCCTCCCCTTATATAGGGGAGTGGAGGAGGTAGGTGGCATGGCCACCCCTCCACCTGGAGGTTGCATGCCTCCCTCCCATCATCCACCACTCCCACTCTCTCTCCCTCCCCCGACTGCTGTCGGCGGGGAGAGAGGGGGAAGAAAAAAAATTTGAACTAGGGATAATTTTTTTTTTCCTTTTCTTAAAATTCTTAGGGGAGGGTTCCTATGGCCCATTACATTCTCTCCCCCTTAGAGGAATCGAGATGTCCTCATCTCGACAGGACCTGGGGTATTGTTGGTTGAGAGTATCTTCATCCATCTAGGTGGCATCCTCTTCAGGATAATATTTCCACTAGATGAGGTATTCTCTCAAAGTCCTTGACCTCAAATGCCTCTCCCTGACATCTAGGACTTTATCAGGCCGTAGGTCAAGGACTCCTTGGCTAGGCATTACAACTTACTGATCATCAAGTACATGATTTGGATTAGGTAGATACTTTTTCAATACGCTAAAGTGGAATACATTATGAACCTTTAGGGTTGCGGGCAGCTGTATTCTGTAAGCATTAGGTCCTAGGCACTTAGTGATCTTATAAGGTCCACAATACCTTAGACTTAGCTTCTTGTATTCTCCCAAGGACACTGAACTCTTTTTAGGGCGTACGTGGATGAAGACCATATCACCCTCAACGAAGGATCTGTCTTGCCATTTCAAGTCTGCGTAAGCCTTCTATCTATCCTTGGCGGCTTGGATGTCTTGTCTTATTGATTTGATTTGGTCATCCATGTCTTCCAGCATCTGCTTTGAAGCTTCTACCCTCAAGGTTGGATCCAAGAAGCTCAAAGGAGTATGACAATCGTGCCCATACGATGCTTGGAAAGGAGTCATTTGAATACTGTGTTGGTAAGAAGCATTGTAGGCAAACTCAACCAATGGCAAATATTGAATCCACTTTTTGGGTTTGCAACAACAGTATGCCCTAAGCATATCTTCAATGACTTGGTTGACTCGTTCCATTTGACCACCAGTTTGGGGATGGTAAGTTGTACAGAAACAGAGTTGAGTCCCAATGGCCTCGAAGATAGCCCTCCAGAAGTGTGATGTGAAGAGAGAGTCACGATCACTAATGATTCTTCTGGGTAACCCATGCAGTTTGAATATTTCCTTGATGAATAATCTTACGATGTCTGAGGCTTTATAGTTTGTCTTGACAGGGATGAGATGTGCAGCCTTGGTGAGCATATCTACTACAACCATAATAGAGTTGTATCCCCCCTGAACTTGGGGTAAGCCAACAACAAAGTCCATAATAATGAATTCCCATTTCATTTGGGGAATGTCAAGTGGTTGCAATTTCCCTGGCATTTTGACATATTCTGCCTTAATGCATTGACAAGACAAACATTTCATGACATATTTGAGAATATCAGCTTTGAGCCTATCCCAATAATAGCTCTTCCTGACCACATTAAGGGTCTTGGCATAGCCAAGATGTCCTGAGAAAGGGGAGACATGGGCTTCCCAAAGTATCTTCTGCTTGAGAGATTGGCTTGCAGGGATACATAATCTTGTACTAAAGTAGAGAAGTCCACTACTAACAGAGAATTCTTGATACTTCGTCTTAAGCTTTGGGTCTTGATCCTTGATGGGGATCTCCCTTAGTAATTTCTAGTAGATAGGGTCATGGCATGCCTCTTCTCTAGCTAGCTCAAGGATTGGGTTGTTTAGCATTGATACCTTTGTGGCTAGAGATCTTGCTATTGATGGATCTTGCAAAATCAGAGAATTCAAAAATGCCTTGCGATTGAGTGCTTCCAGCACTTCGATCCATCGACATTGCCTCATGTTAAGCTCATTCTGGGTAAAGATCCATTTAAGGCTCTTGTGGTCCGTCACTAAGGCAAATTTTTTACCTAGCAAGTAATGTCTCCAAAGTTTGAGAGCATGGATGACAACCAACAGCTCCAGATCATGGGTAGCATAATTCCTTTCATGGCTCTTCAGTTTTCTTGAAGAGTATGCTACATGATGACCTTCTTGTATAAACACACATCTAAGGCAAGTGCACTAGCATCAGTTACCACTTCAAACTCCTTACTAAGATCATGAAGTTTTAGGATGGGTGCTGATACTAAGCTTTGCTTTAGTTTGTCAAAGCTGGTCTATTCAACATGTGACCATACAATTGCTACTTGCTTCTTTAGTAGATCAGTCAGAGGCGCTGTAATCAAAGCATAGTTTTTTATAAAGATCCTATACCATCTTGTCAATCCAAGAAAGCTACTTATTCCTTTGACAGAAGTTGGTGTTGGCCATTCCAGAACGTCTCTGACCTTGGCTGGATCTACTAAAATTCCTTCCGCTGATACAATGAATCCCAAATATTCAATCTGTTGCTTGAAAAATGCACACTTCTTCTTCTTGGCATAAAGCTTGTGTGCTCTCATTGTTTCAAGAACAATGCAAAGCTGGGGTTCATGATATTTTTCTTTCTTAGAGTAGACTAGGGTATCATCAAAGAAGATGAGTACAAAGTCATCAAGATAGGGCCTAAAGATATTCTCATTAACCTATTCAAGGTAGCAGGAGCATTTGTCAGCCCGAATGACATCACTAGGAATTCAAAGTGTCCATACCTTGTACTGAATGCAGTCTTCAAGATATCTTCTTCCTTGATCCTTATCTGATAATATCTAGATCTGAAATCTATCTTAGAGAAGATCTTCGCACCTTGAAGAGGGTCAAGTAGTTCATCTATTCTTGGAATGGAGTATTTGTTTTTAATGGTTGATTGATTCAACCCTTTGTAGTCAATGCATAGCCGAAGCGTTCCATCTTTCTTCCTTTGGAACAATACTAGAGCTCCCCATGGCGATCTTCTAGGACGGATGTAGCCTTGGTCTAACAGTTGCTTGAGTTGCTCTTTCAGTTCAATCACTTCCGGGATGGACATCCTATATGGTCTCTTTTGCGCGACTGGTGCAGCTCCTCGTGCCAGCTTGATTTTGTGGTCAACTTCCCTTTGAGGAGGAAGTTCTGTCAGCTCTTCAAGAAATACATCTGTGTATTCCTTTAACCATGAGGGTTCTTCCCCAAATTCCTGATTTTGATCTAGCTTATTCAGTGCATTAGTAGGTCAGTCAAGGCAATGGACATGCCTTATTCGCAGCCCAACCAAGGGTCTTTTAATCTCTAATTCCAACCAAGCTCAGTTAACAAACATGGCAACACATGATTTTTCATTTAGACTTTCAGGATGCAATCTAGATGCATGCGATCCTTCCAATTTTCTTAGTGCGGTTCTATGTAGGATTTCCCAATCAACCTTAACCATTGTGCACATTGTGCATTTAGTATAGTTGTACCTCCTAAATGAGTTTTATCTCTCTTTATTCGTGGCAACAAATACTTATTTCTAATGCACCGGAACACACGTGACTTGCATCTATGAAAGTCTAGGGATTTGCCAACGATGCAAGTGCATCGCATGAACAAAAATCAACATTTCATGTGTTTCTTTTAACCATGATTGCGAAATGTGAATTCCAAATGGCTATTCATGCACTGAACTGGTTAAAAAGCTATCATTTTATGTGAAGTAAGGTGATAACCCTATCATTTTATGTGAGTAAAAGCTATCATTTCATGTGAGGTAAGGCGATAACCTTATCATTTTATGTGAATTCAAACTCTTCCGTTCACTCATGCAACTTAGTTCTTAGAGTAAACAAAAAACCCTATGCACGACATCAATCCTTTCATCCCTTCCACGAGAAATAATTTCTAAGTTAATTTTTAATGCTTAGAACCTGGGCTTGATTCGTGTGTGCTGCGTTGGTCGTCCTGCTTTCCCCTCCGGCATTACCGGTGGCTTGGGCGCTTACCCTTTGACATCTTTCTTCTTGGGAGCCATTCGCCTCGCGGAGATTGGGCAGTCCGAACCTTAACAGGTTTCAGCTTGTTCGAGTTCAGTGGGAAAGACCGCTGAATGGGGTCCTTTGCCGAGGGAGTGGTTTGGGTGTGGCTTGCTGCGGTTACCAACTCTTACTCCCTTTCCTTCCTTCTTTCTCCCTCTCTCTCTTCTTCTTTTATTCACTTATTCTCCCTCTCTTCTTCTCCACTTATTCTCCTACTCTCTCTCTCTCTCTCTCTCTCTCTCTCTCTCTCTCTCTCTCTCTCCTTCTCCCACTTCTTTTCTCCTTCTGCCCCTTCCCTCTCCTCTACCTCACTCCTCCTTCTCTTCTTCCAGTTCTCTCCCTCTACTTCTGTTAGAAATCAAGCTCCACCCATCAATTTGTCTTGGTGTGACTACATTAAATAAGTCGGGTTAGTAGTTAGTGAGTGACTTGACTAGAGTTAGTCAGTCTAGTTTACTTTACATTGTATTGTGTGGTTTAGTGTTATTCTGCATAATGAAGAAAACACAATGAGGGCCAGTAGGCTCATGGATATGGAGTTTCCCCTATCTCTCTTTCTCATCTTTAAACATGGTATCAGAGCACCCATAAGACTGGGCTCTGTGGAGTAGAGCATTGCAGAAGATGACTTCAAGACTGACCTGAAGGGCTAGAAAAAGAAGAGGATTGACTATCATTTGTACCATTTGGTCACACAGAGGTATGCATTATTGAAGGAGACTAGCCATTTATCAAGAGGTTGTTGGTGACCCTGCTGGAGCATTTGAAAGGCCTTATTGAGCCTATGCAAGCCTTGTATAGGCTCATATTAGTCATCATGTATAGCAGCAACCCTTGCTCATTCTGCGTGAACTGCTTCTGTAGGGCAGAATAGACTGCAACGTGTGAAACATCAAATGGGGCACATGAACAAGACCCATAAAGCATGAATGCTCACTCTTGAAGGTACTTGAAGAGTACAAGAAGCAAATGCTTGTGTGGGAGCTCTATTATGAGCTGGAGTAATCAGACACAGACCTATAATTAGTTCTGAATTGCTGTGAAAATGAATGGACAGCATGCATTCGGTCATTATTGACATACAGGAGCTTTGTTGACTTTGGTCATGTATGCCCTGCATGTCAGTTTGGAAAGCATTCACGGTTTCCTTTCATGAGACGTGTAAAAAATAGCACTAGGCCTTTACAGTTGGTGCACTCTGATGTCTGGGGTCCTTCACATAATGCTTCGTTTGGAGATGCATGGTACTATGTCTCATTTATTGATGATTTCAGCAGAGGTACACTTGGCTTTATGTTTTGAAGCATAAAGATGATGTTTTTGATGCATTCAAAGACTTCAAGAAGCATGCAGAAAATGAGTTGGACTACTACATATCCTATTTGAGATCAGATAGAGGAGGTGAATATGTCTCTAATTACTTTGACATGTATCTTGCTAAATATGGGATCAGAAGACAGCTTGCTTGCAGCTATACACCGCAGCAAAACGGTGTTGCAGAGAGGAAAAACATGGTCCTGATGGAATCAGCTAGAGCTATGCTGAATGAGAAATGTCTGCCAAATGGTTATTGGGCTGAAGCAGTGATAACTGATGTCTATGTACTGAATCAAACCCCTACAGCAGGGATTCATGATGTCACTCCATATGAGAGGCTGTATGGTCATAAACCTGATATTTTGCACTTGAAGGTATTTGGCAGCATTGCATATGTGCATATACTTGATGAAAAGAGGAAGAAATTGGATCCTAAGGCAGTGAAGAGTGTGTTTGTGGGATATGCACAGGAACGGAAAGCTTATAAGTGTTATGTACCTTCTATGCATGAGACACTCATAAGCAAAGATGTTGTATTTGATGAATTAGCATCCTGGTATGGGAATCCTGTTGCAATGCCTACTGATGGCTCACCCAGTATGAGTCGTGCTGAAAATACTCTTGCAGAGAGTACTTCCATGAGTGATCCAACAGGTGATGTATCATCTACAATGAGTCCTTGGACAGGACGATTGCGTAGTCACACTACTGCATCCACTGACACGGATATGTCAGTGAGGGGGAGAATAGATAAGGGAAAAGAAAATGCTTTTGAAGATGTAACAGGTCCACTCCCAGGTTATGAGTCATCTAGTAGTGATAGCTTAAACAGTGAATTGGGGATTCCATCTGTTATGACACTAGGTGCTAGGCAGAGTCGTTCTGTGCCGCCTCATGAGAGGCAAGCTCATAGTGAGCCATAGCTCAGGAGATTAGAGAGGGTCAGACGACATGTTGATAGATACACTTACAATGGATATTCACCCCGTCATTATGCTTATATGAAGAAAGTAACAGGTTTTAGAGAAGCAAGTAAGTTTGATGAGGCAGTTTTGCAGATGAGGATTGGCGTGCTACTATGGATGAGGAATATTCAGCTTTGGCTGAAAATGGCACATGGGATTTGATATAGTTGCCTGAGGGCAAAACACCTATTGGCTGCAAGTGGATGTATAAGGTAAAATGTAAATCAGATGGATCATTGCAAAGATACAAGGCCAGGCTAGTTGCAAAAGGGTATGGCAGCAGTATGGTCTTGATTATGAGGAGGCTTTCAGCTCTGTAGCAAAGATGGCTACAGTTAGAACTGTGATTGCTTTGGCAACAACTAGAGGCTAGAAACTATGGCAGATGGACGTAAAGAATGCCTTTTTGAATGGAGAGTTACAGGAAGAAGTTTACATGGAACAGCCTGAAGGCTATGTGCATCCAGAATTTCCAGCACGTGTATGCCGGCTGAAAAATGCATTATATGGGCTAAAACAGGCACCCAGAGCATGGAATGCTCGCATCAGCAGTTATTTGCAGCAACATGGTTTCCGATTGGGTGATGCTGATCATAGTTTGTTTGTGAAGAAGACAAATCGCGGTTATGTATTCCTAGTTATCTATGTTGATGACTTAATCATTACAGGAGATGATGAAAGCGGGATTGCTGAAGTAAAGATATATTTACAGGCTGAGTTTAAGGTCAAGGACCTAGGAGAGCTGAAATATTTTTTGGGGATTGAGGTTGTCTCTACACCTCAAGGCATATGGCTGCTACAGAAGCAGTATGCTCAGACCATGTTACAGAAATATGGTATGGCTGATTGCAAGCCTATGGATACACCTTTAGAGCAGAATGTCAAGCTATAGATTGATGTTGGGATAGAGATTGAGAATGTTACCATGTACAGACAGATGGTAGGCAGCTTGATCTATCTCACGATCACTAGACCTAACTTGAGTTATGCTGTGGGGCTGATCAGTCAGTTCATACAAAAGCCTCGCAAACCACACTTGGATGCAGTCAGGAGAATTCTGAGATATGTAAAGAGTACCACAGATCATGGGTTGTTTTATGCATATGGGAAACCCCTTGACTTGATGGGGTATACTGATGCTGACTGGGCTGGTTGCACTTATGACAGGAGGTCAACCAGGGGCTATGCATTTGGATTGGGTAGTAGCATGATCAGTTGGCAGAGTAAGAAACAGCCTACAGTTGCACTGTCCAGTACGGAAGCAGAGTATCGTGGTGCAGCCTTAGTGGCCTGTGAAGCTATGTGGTTATAGAAGTTGTTGAATGACTTGGGAATACACTTGGACAGCAAAGTAAGGCTGTACTGTGATAATATAAGCAGTGTCATGTTAGCAAGTAATCATGTTTATCATGCAAGATCGAAACACATTGAGGTTCACTACCATTTCATCAGGGAAATGGTTTTAGTATATCAGATTGACTTGGAGCATGTGAAGACTAAAGACCAGGTAGCAAACATCTTTACCAAATCACTTGGTAAAGATAAGTTCATTCACTTTAGACAGCTACTTGGAGTGATGCAGATGGTTTGAGTTTTTGGTTTGAGCTTGAGGGGGAGTGTTAGAAATCAAGCTCCACCCGTCAGTTTGTCTTGGTGTGTAACCGACATTTGTGACAGCTACTGTGTATAGCTGTCTCCATGTGACTACATTAAATAAGTCGGGTTAGTAGTTAGTCAGTGACTTGACTAGAGTTAGTTAGTCTAGTTTACTTTACATTGTATTGTGTGGTTTAGTGTTATTCTGCATAATGAAGAAAACACAATGAGGGCTAGTAGGCTCATGGATATGGAGTTTTCTCTGTCTCTCTCTCTCATCTTTAAACAACTTCCTCTTCCTATACCTCTCTCCTCCTCCTTCTCTTCTTCTACTTCTCTCCCTCTACTTCCTCTTCCTCTACCTCTCTCCTACTCCTTCCCTTCTTCTACTTCTCTTCCTCTACTTTCTCTTCCTCTACCTCTCTCCTACTCCTTTCCTTCTTCTACTTCTTCTTTCCCTCTTCTTTTTTTCTTTTCCTCACTCCTTTTTCTCTCCTCACTCCTTCTCTCCCACTTCTTCCTTTCTCTCTTCCCCTCCTTCTTCTCACCTTCTCCTTCTCTCTCCCTCTTCTTCATCTTCTCTCTCTCCCTCCTTTCTCTTCCCTCCTCCTTCTTTCCCTCTTCTTCCCTTCTCTCACCCACTCCTTCTTCTTCTCACCTTCTCCCTTTCTCTCTCTCTCTTTCCTTCTCTCTCTCTCTTCCCTTCTCTCTCCCACTCCCTCTTCTTCTCACCTTCTCCTTCTCTCTCTCTCCCTCCTTCTTTCTCTTCCCTCACCCTCTCCTTCTTATCCTCTCCTTCTTTCTTTTCTCCCCACGGCCCAAAGCAACCAAGGGGGAAGCGGCTAGTCTGGAGGGTCTCGCGAGTGACAACTAGGGAGGGAGGCGGTTTGTTTGGAGGGGCTGGGAGGGTCCCGCAAATGGGGGTTGATTAAAGTTGAAGGCCCTAGGGGCCTGTTTCAGCAAAATGGCGGGGGAGAAAGGAACGCCCCAGTAGGAAGGCCCAAGGAAGAATATATGCATCGCCGCCAACGAGGGGGGGAAAGAAGATAGGGCCAACTAACGGCCAAGGGAAAGGTGGCTCGGGTTGGTGGCCTGTGCAGCAGCTGTGGGGAAAAAGGTGGCGATGTAGGGACGGTGTAGCCTCCTATCTTTTTTTCCAAGGGAGGGGAGAAGCCTCCCCTTATATAGGGGAGGGGAGGAGGTAGGTGGCATGGCCACCCCTCCACCTAGAGGTTGCATGCCTCCCCCGCCCCCCGCCCCCCATCATCCACCACTCCCACTCTCTCTCCCCCTCCCCCGACTGCTGTCGGCAAGGAGAGAGGGGGAAGAAATTTTTTTTGAACCAGGGATAATTTTTTTTTCCTTTTCTTAAAATTCTTAGGGGAGGGTTCCTATGGCCCATTATAGGAATTGTGCAACCTCTCGGGGTAACTCTCTCTCTCTCTCTCTCTCTCTCTCTCTCTCTCTCTCTCTCTCTCTCTCTCTCTCTCTCTCTCTCTCTCTCTCTCTCTCTCTCTTTCTCTCTCAAGCTCTCTCTCTCAATATCTTGGAGGAGTATCCTTCTCTCTACCTCTCCCTCGTAGCCTCTTAGGGTCTCCTTATGCTCCCTTGTGCCTCCCCATGCCTCATATTTATAATGAATTAGAGAAGAGGGGATAAGGCTGAGAGAACAAGAGTTCTTAGTGGAGGGACTCTTACAAAACTTAGTGATATGATACTTAACTCATAAATTTGATGGTTCCATTGCCTCCAAAATGGGGGTAAAACCCCAAGACACCCAAGACACTTGGTTGGAAAGCTCTTGGTTCACTCCTTCTTCTTTTCTCTGTTCGAAGTGCTATCTACTGCCTGTAGACTGCGATTGCAGCGTGCGCAGTTTTGCCAATCACTTTTCTTTTTTTTTTTCTTTTATAAAATCTCCAAAACTAACTAAAACATCACTTTTATTTTCTTTTAAATGACATCCAGTTCTATATTTTTAGGATAATATCTAAAATATGCTAGTTTTGCCCAAAACCTAATATTTTTTTACCATCCAAACTGTACACATTAATACTAGTGATTAATATAGCTCATAAATCCCGTTCACGTTGTAACTTCCATGAATAGTGGCTACAGTTCTTGTCAATCTAAAAAGTATATCGGATTTACGACTCTCGATTTTTTAAAATATATTTTTAATTAAATAAAATTATTAGATATTAGCGTTAGTTAGTTTTTACCTTAGTTAGTCTTTACCTTAGTTTTTCCTTAGTTAGTCTTTAGTTAGTAATCTTACTAACTTATTAACTGAGTAACTAACTTTCAAACTAACCAACTAACTTTTATTGTGTGGAAATATTACATCTTCCTCACCTTAGAGAAATCGAGATGTCCTCATCTTGAGAGAAACCAAGGGTATAATTTTGAAACCTGTGGGTTATGGGTGCACCACGCTTTTGTTGCACTACTCTTACTCTGATCACTCATCACAGGCATGTGGTCTTTTGAAACAACAACCTATTGTGTTTGATATATCCGAGTCTTGATTACAAGAGAAAATTTATTGTAGTTACATCTCATGGATATCTTCTAGATTTTTCCTAAGCACCTGGTATATTCTGGATCATTGGAGCTTGTACAACTTCATTTCAAGTTCTCTTCGAGTTCTGTTGGGACAATTGGCGTAGTTATGTCCAACGTTGTGGCACTCAAAGCATCGATGTTTAGGGTGCTTTTTGGACATTCCCTTTTGAAATGACCTAACTCCTTACAATAGAAACGGTGCAGAGCTTTATCACTAGCAGTCACAAGGTCCTTGGTTGTCCTTGGTAGGCTTTTCTTATTTAGACCAAATTGTCCTAGGATCCTTTCAGCAGACTAAAGTGGTCCTTTATCGCAAAAACTTTGTTTCTGAATTGTCCTCTTTTTAGACCTAGAGTGAGGTCCATGGTCAATCAGCTTTGCTTGTAGTATTAAAGAGTACTCCCAAACTTCATCATTTTGGCAAGAACCAATCTATATTAGTTGAGAAGAACACTTGAGAAAAATTCATTGCAAGTTATAGTTGCCATTCCTTGTTGCTGGAGTATCTCTAATTGTTTACAAGTTCTAGGCTCAAAATAGATGCAACTCATATTTCTCATGTTATTTCTATTTAGGATATGTCTATGAACCATACATTAATCAATCATGCATCATTATGAAGCTTCGCTTTGATACCAACTATAATGTGCTTGGACAGCGGGCACGTTACAGCTAAGTCCATAGAACATCCAACACCTAGCTCAGCAGGGCCTAACCCAATCTATTGCCCAAAATTGTAGCCTGCTACTAACAAATCGCCCAAATCTAGCCCCGATGATGCCCCTCAAATCTCACAGGCATCTAGTCGTACGACAATTGCCACTACAACCCAACCTGTCAACCATGAGGCCAAGCCACAACCTAAAGAGCAAACCAAGCTGCGACCATCAAATGAACTCTCTAGTTCTGTCAGGCCTCAACCACCCACTGGCCTTAGACCCTCTTATGAGGAGCAATCAGTTCTCACCCTGGCCGTAGACTTAGTTAAACATATGGGGGATGGTTTGGTTGCTTGCCTTCGATGCTTGGATGCAACTTTCATGTCGCTTGCTAAAAACTATGACTGCTTAAACTTGGGGCTCTTGGAGGAACCATTGGCGACGGAGATACAGACACTCCCTTGTTATTGAGAAGAATTGGAATTTGTATTTGTCAAGGCTTTTGAAGCAGCTATACTGAGCTGATCACCACATAGGTCTCCCGTGAGCAAGCGCAATGATAATGCCTCATCACTACATATGACAAGCGCACAGCCTATGCCAACGATCAAGAAATTTATGACTTGAAACAGTTTGCAGCCAACAACTCCTCTTTCTTGAAAAAATGGTATACTCTTCGCCTCCAATGGGAGCTTGAGGGATGTCAAGTCATGACAAATGCTGAGCAATGACGCACAATCAAAACATCGGAGTATGACCCAACTTATGTTGCTCCAACATCTTACAGAGTATTGACAACCAGTTGTGACCGACCCATGGAAGAACATGTTCAGGGACACCCCTACTTGGATCGCATCCTGGCTTAGGAATAACTCCACATCACTAGTTGCATGGGCTCCGATGACTTCTTGCTTGATGTCCTTACCTATATCACCCACCTCAGCATCCAACCTTTCAATATGGACAACTATGCTAAGTTAGAATACAATCCAAATTTCTATGCTTGGCTCATGCAAAAGTAAAACACTAAGATTATGCGCTGAAGGCCCTTCATCCTCTAACCCTTTAATCCTAGGAAGGATTCTTCTCATTTCTAGAGGGGGAGGGGGAGGGGGTAAGGTGGGGGTAAGGTTAATCAAACCAATTACATAAGGAAAATGATAAAAGAAAAGCACACATTGCAAGGATAGAAGGCAACAACGCTGGGAACATTGCTTTGATCATATACTCTCCCACTTCGGGGAGCTAAAGGTACAACATACCACCATCAAGGTTGTCGAGGGTTTAGATAGAAAATTACATGTTCAAAATCACGTACAAGAGAGATTTAACTTTTATGGCATGTACCATGTTGTAATAAAATTAAAAAAAACATGATTTCATGCACCTGTTCACAATGGTCCGACAATACAAATGTGTCGTGCAATCTATTTCGAGAAATCCAAATGGACCTCGTCGAATTGTTGCCCCAACTCCTTCAAGTACAACTTTGAACCACTGCACATCAAATAGGCTCATGGAGAAGCTACGGTAATCCACCATGATAATACTTTACAAGTTTCCAAAATACTCCATCTCATCTATAAAGGTGTTTGGATCCATTGCTCGTCATTGGCTCTCTTGCTCGAATTTTGCCATGATACCACAATCTGTTGTGGAGCACATTTTTTCGATATGCTCCACATGGAAATGTCGTCCACGTGACCACGTAGTATTGTGTATTTTGTAATGTACATTGAAACAATCAATTAGCTGCTACATATAAAATCTAAATACAGCAAATCCTAAATATGACGTCACCTTTGGACTACATCCCCTCGATAATTCCCACTCCTCAATTGAGACCTCTGTCTCTTCATGAGACGCTGTGGTCAATGCTCCATGCAACCATCGTGTTGATATAAACCATGACATCTCCTCCATGCCCTTAGGATATTGAATCGGTTGATGGTACATACTACATCAAAATTCAGATCGCGCTTCTTCCCAATTTTTCGTGGCTTGCTTGTACCTATAACGAGCCACGTCTCCATGGAGGCATGATGCAACATAAAAAAACGATTCACTTTCTCCTCCATTGCAGCATCCATTCTTTTTTCCACCACATCTCCAGTTAATCTATCATCATCCTTCAGCGAGACCATAGCATACTGTTGTCTGAATCCACCGTTGGTAGCCATTGTGAAATATGCACTAATGCCTCAGACACTAACCAATCTTCAGCCATGCTACCTTTTGGCTAACAAGTGGTTGAAATGTAAGTGGATCCACTATGGCAACTCGTAGAAAACTGAGAATCATTGCATTCTGTTTGGATGTGACTCTGTGTGGATCATTTTTTGCTCCTACCAGCTTTGGGCGTTCATTCGTGCTGGAGGTCATCCAAGAAAACCTTCCCTCAGTTCTCATGACCCTCCAACAAGAAAGCGGTGTATCCTTGATATACCATCTTCTTCATGGTTCATGACCTTCGGGAGTCTAATTGTGGCCCATACAATGGACATGCATGATAACCTGAGGTAACCAAACCTGTCCCAACACCTTTATCTAGTGAATACAAACTTGAACGAGCTATGATAGATGTTACCAACAAGAATGAAAGCCTACTTACCTGAGCACTCCCCAAATCCTAGAAAGTCATGCATGGTCCATATGAGAATGGATTGAATATTGGCGGACCGTCGACCATCGTGCTTGCTCATATCTTCCACCGTGACCCCCTCCTCCCACAAAATCTTAAGCTCATCGACTAATGGACGAAGATACATATCCATATTCTTGACTTTTAGCAGCCAGGAACAAGCAAGCTAAGGATGAGGTGTCTTTTCTTTGTAGAAAGCCATGGAGGGATGTTGTAGTTAACAAGGACTACAAGTCACGCACTGTAAGAAGTTGAGTGCAGATGGAATGGGTTCACGCCATCCATAGCAAGATCGAGCCGAAGATTCCTTGGCTCTCGAGCAAATCCTAGAAAGGTAGAGTCAATGTGACTCCATGCAGATGAATCCGCTGATATTTGTTGGACTCCATCTGTGGATCTATTCTATGCATGCTACGTTATCAAGCTCACCATACCGGATGTACAAAACATGTGATGTTTACAGGGGATAAGCAGAAAGTGTCTAAGAACTTTTTGAGGGATGGTTTGCCCTTGTAAGTCCTATCAATACCTGTGAGCACCACAATTTGAACATGTCTCCATAGTCTTGTATTCTCCTCGAAACAGTATGCAATCATTGATACATGCATGGATACTGTTGTAGTCCATGCCAAACTTTCACAAAACATGTTGCATATCATCACGAGACTCAGGCATGGTATTTTCAAGTGGTAATATAGGACACTTTAGTAACCTTAAAAAAATCATAAAGAACCTTGAAAAATCATAAATTTTTTTTATGATAGTGCCGAAAAGAAATCAACAAAGCGTACGTAGAAGGTACCTGAACAACTCGGTCACACTTGCATGGCTCCACCCATATTTTGCTTGCACACTTATAAGTGCAAGCAATGTCTTCAAGTGAGATACACCATACCCATTATATGATGGTATGGATGCTTTTTCTTTAAGTGGATCAGATGTCTCGATTCCTTTTTCATAAAACAAGCCATAGCCAACTGTCTTCTTCACATACCTAAGAACTCTTCTCACTACATCAAACTATAATTTGCATGGTCTCTACATAAATTGACTATCAATCCAACATCATAACTCAAGTCTGGTCTTGTAATGGTCAAGTAGATAAGACTACCAACCATATTTTTGAACATAGTGACATCTTCAACATAAGGTCCATCATCCATCAACTTAACATTTTGATCCAATGGTGTATCAACTAGTTTGCATCCTATCTCATGCCATATTTTTCCAACATCTCCAATGCATATTGCCTTTGTATCAACCATATGCCATGAGGTGTGTCAATAATCTCAATACCCAAGAAGTATCTCAACAAACCAAGGTCCTTTATATCAAACTCTTTATGTAACCCATGCTTGACTTTGCAATCTCCTTCTCAAGTGTACCTAAAATAATGAGATCATTAACATAGATGACAACAACAACCATACCATCTTCTGTATGCCTCACATAAATTGAATAATTAGCTTTGCTCTGCTGAAATCCTATACAGCATAAGAATTTGTTGATTCTATCACACCATGCTCTTGGTGCTTGCTTCAGTCCATATAAAGCCTTCTTCAACTTGCATACATAATGTGGGTATTTTGGATCTATATAGCCCTCTAGCTGATCCATGTACACTTCCTCTTCTAAGTTGCCATTCAAAAATGCATTTTTCACATCCATTTTATAAAGCTTCCAACCATAGATAGAAGCCAAGGCAATCACCGATATCACTGTCGTCATTTTAGCTATTGGGCAGAATGTTTCTTCATAGTCCAAACCATAAGTTTATGCATATCCTTTTGCAACCAACCTTGCTTTATACCTCTCAAGGGAACCATCCGACTTACATTTGACCTTATAAACCCATGTACATTCCAATGGATTTCTTGCCATGAGATAATTTCACCAAATCCCAACTTTTGTTTTTCCTTAGTGCATCCATCTCTTCATCCATTGCTTGTCTCCACTCTTTTCTCTCTACTGCTTCTTCAAAACAAGTAGGCTCCATATGTTGTACACAAGAAACCATGTATGCATAATGCATCTTAATGAACCCATTATAAGTCAATCTATCAACTGGATACCTTACCCTTTCTAACCTTCTCAATTGAGGTGCACTACCATGTGTCTCAACTAATCTAGTGTGTGGTGGAACATACTTTCCTGCACTTCTAGTGCCAAGTGTTTTAACATACAGAATGCCATACTCATCATCTATAGATTCATCTTCTGAACTTTCAGCCATAGGTCTCTTTCCTTTCACAACTTCTACACTCCTTTGCACACTTCTCAACCTACCACTCCATGGACTATAATTGCCACTGCTTTCCACATTCTCTTGAGGTCCTAAAGCATCTTCCACATGCTGAATTTCAGCCTTGTTTTTTGCTGAAATTTTCCTTCCATAGCCATCATCATCACTGCTTTCATAGGAATCAACATCCACTGCAATTTTGGGCTTGTACCATGATTCATACTCACTGAATTTGACATCCCTGCTTATGTATACTTCCTTACTCATTGTATCATAGCATTTGTGTCCCTTTTTCTCATCAAGATATCCAAGGAAAATGCATTTTATGGCCTTTGGTTCCATCTTCTTTCTCATCCTGAACATGAACATAACAAACACATCCAAAGACTCTAAAGTATGCAACAGTGGGTGTCCTGCCATACATTTTCTCATATGGTGACATATTATGAGTCAAGGCTGTAGGTGTTCTATTCATAATGTGAACTGTAGTATGCACTGCTTCTATCCATTGCTTTTGTCCAATATGACAATGGCATGTTCATTTGGTTCATCATTGCCCTTACAACCTCTGCAATGATCCGATTCTTCCTTTCAGCCACACCATTTTTGCTAAGGTGTGTACCTGCATGTCAATTGCCTTTTGATACCATGATCTCTCAAGAAGTCACAAAACTCATATGACATGTACTCTCCACCATTATTTGACCTCAAACATTTTATGTAGCATCCAAAATGCTTTTCAGTCCCATAGATTTAAATTCTAAAAACTTTTCAAATGCTTCACTTTTATGCTGCATAAAGTACACCCAAGTCTTTTTGCTAAAATCATCAATGAAGGTGATATAGAATCTATATCTTCCGCTCATGGAAACATTTGACACAAGCCCCAAATATCCGAGTGTACCATTTCCAAAGGATAGCTGCTTATTCTCCCCCTCTTTGGAAATGGCAATTTGGACTGCTTTGCCAAATTGATAAGCCTCACATACATGATCAAAATTCACATATCCAAAATGGGATAGACCATGGACTATTTGTCTTGATTGCATTTCTTCAATCTTTGCAAATTGACATGACCAATCCTTCTATGCCATAATTTCACATCCTTATCTTGCCCACGTCCTCTCTCAACATACATAGAGTTTTGAATCACTGGAGTACCTACATCCAAAGCCAATAATCTCCCTTTATTTCTACCATGGGCAATCACCCTACAAGGTCTTCCATTATGGAACTCCTCAATGAAACATTCAAACTTATTGAATCTAACCTGCAATCCTTGATCTGCAAACTGATGTTAAGTTCTTAGTTATTGTGGGCACATAAAGTACATCACCAAGCTTATTCTCAATCCCATCTTTAGTAACAAGTGGCACACTACCAACATGAGTGATTTTATGTAAAGTATCATCACCAGTGGCAACATATTCCTCATTCTGCATCTATCCTTGCTATCCAACCACTCAGTATGATGAGTCATGTGGTTTGTAGCTCCTAAATCCAAAAACTAGTCATTCTTACGAGGAGAGTGAGTCATGCTCCCAAGCACATGCTCCATAGCAAATAGGTGATTGATCCACCTCTAGGTCTATAACCTGTACCACCATAAGTTCCTACATAGTGGCCATATTGGGTCCTTCCACGACCCCTAGACATGGCATTCTGTTTGTGATAACAATCCCTCTCAAAATGACCAAACTGCCCACAATAATGACAAGTGTCATCTCTCTGTGAAGGACTAGACCATCCTCTACCTCTAGGGAAAGATCTCCCATTGCCTATATGCATGAAGTCACCACAACCAAAGTTACCTCTTCTGCGAGCAAAACCATCATTATCATGACCAAGTGAAGAGTCTCTAGCTCTAGATGAGCTGCCACGATCTCTCTGGTGATAGAAAACACTATCTCCACCTGCATTTTTGCCACTGCTAGATGCGTTCAATCCCAACTTGATTTCTTCTGTAAGTAGCAATCCAGTAAGCTCCTCAAAGTCAGGCATAGAGCCTCCTCCAATTGAAATAGAGGTATCCAAAGATTTGAAAGCTGGTCCAAGTCCATTTAGTGTCATTGACACTAAATCATCATCATCAATGGGTGCATTAATGGATGCAAGGTCTTCTATAATTTGCTTGATTTCTACCACATAGTCACTGATATTGCGATTGCCTCTCCATGCACCATGCAATCTCTGCTTGAGTTGTATCTTACAAGCCTCTGTACATGTTCCATACATTTTTTCTATGATTTTTTATGCCTCCTTACAAGTACTTACCTTTTTTATATGAGGAATCAAGGTTTCCGAAATACATATGGAGATCCAATGTAAAACCTTCATATTCTTCCCTATCCAATCCTTGTACGGTTTCTTTTTCTCTTCATTTGGATGTTCAGGAACTTCTAGACATTCATCATCATCACCTATCATGAGGTCCCATAGACCTCTATCCATCAAAAATTTCTCCATCTAGTAAGACCAAACACTATAATTATCGTTGGTCAATTTGTCTCCCATCTGAGTGATCTATGCCGTGTCAGACATTATGGCTACTGCAAAATCAAAAAACCAGCACTATAAACTATCCACAAATGGTATTCAGCAACATGCCCCAATCCGAAACATCAATGGTCCAATCTAAGACCAAAAAGCATTAAAAATAGCCCAAAATTGCATGTAAAAATAGCTTCCATCAATATGACTATCATACATGTATCCAAAAATTGTCATATGTATCCATCCATGATGCCAACATGTCATACATTCAGTTCCCAACAAGAAACATCCAAATCGGATCCCAAGCAATGTTTGTATAACCCAAAATGCATCAAAACACGGGTCTAAAATTGACCATTTTTCTTGCAAATTTTTTGCAGTTTTTTTGTACCAAGATGGAACTACATATCAAGCTAAAGCTATTAAAATTTTCTAGAAATTTTTTGTAGTTTTTTTGGCCTCCAAAATGGCAGCTTTAAAAGTTGTACTAAGAAAAGGCAAAAGTTGGTGATTTACTGCATAGAGACTTTCCATGAAATTCAACAAAGCAAACATTGTTGGTAGCTTAAATTTTTGTACAGAGGTAGCTTCAAAAAATGTACCAAGGGTTTAATATAACTTGGAATTAAGGTTTAACAAGCTTATGTAATCAAGACCTTATCCGTTTAAAGCAGATGGTTGCAGCTGTTGCTTGAACGAGTGAATCAAATCACCATCTGAATGGCCTGAACGTCATGAATCTATAATAGTGTCGATCAACCTTGATTGCAAGTATGAAAATTGATGGTGTGCTTGCACCTCCTCTTCAATTTGTTGCCGCATCCATCACTCGATGACGCCCCTTAACCAAATCTAAGATCTGCTAACAACCTTAATGAGCTTGGCAGTTGCCTTCAAAGCAAAGTATTTGTTAACCGTCAGACGAACAAGGTGGAAATTTTGGAAAAGCTAAAGCAGAAGAAAAAGGCCAAGGAAAAGTGAAACGGAAGACAAAGGCGCACAAGGAAAATCTAGAAACACAAGAAGCGTAGAAAAGTCCCAAATAAGGGAGAAAGACGCACAAGGAAAAGCGCAAGTCAATACTTTTGTAAAAGAGCGCAAGTGCATCGTGGTTTAATTTAAGGAGCGTCGGGCTCTCACCCGTGTAATTTGTAAAGGTAGATGGATGGTAGGAAGGAAGCTAGGAAGATAGGAGGACAATGGGAAAAAGGGCCTAGGCCGCGGCCGGCCATGTAAAAAAGGGGATAAGGGGATGACCGCCCAAGAGGGATTTAGGGTTTTGTATATAAAGTTGAAAGTGAATGAGAAGCTCATTCTTGTGTGTGGCCAAAACTGGCTCTCCTCTTCTTCTTCTTCTTCTTCTTCTTCTTCTTCTTCTTCTTCTTCTTCTTCTTCTTCTTCTTTCTTGCTTGAGCTTATGCTTGAGAGAGGGAGTGTGAGAGTGTGAGGAAGTGAGTGTGTGAGGGTGAGGGACCGGGGAGGAGAAGCTCTCCATCTTCTCCTCTCTTCTTCTCTTCTCTTCTCTTCTCTTCTCTTCTCTTCTCTTGCTCGCGGTGATGGAGCTTGGAGCGTGGAGCTTGAGGATGGAGCTTGCTTGAAGATTGCACTTGGATCGTGGAGCTACCGGAGTGAGCGTGAGAGGAGGTAACTCGATCAGCATGGAGGTAAGCTCACTACATCCGTAGATATGGATGGCGTGTCGGCTATATGAGAGGTAGCCATTAGTGCTCGGCTTAGAACGCTTGAAACAATAAGCGATCCGTGGGTCTTGGCGGTTGAGCAAAAGCTCCCACATTTTGGTTCCATTGTCGGGACCAATGGATTCAAGCCTTGAGCGCTTGCACGCTTCGAATCGAGCATTGAAGTAGGGTTTTCCCTGAACCGGTACTTGAGGTAGATAGGTAGGAAGCGAGGGAGTTAGAAGAGGTATTCGATCTCCTTAGCAAGTAGGTTTTTGTTGTTTTGGACTTGGGAAAGCATGATGGAGTAGTGTAGGTATTTTTCTTATAATTTTTTCTTGCATTTAGGAAGGATAGGAGCAAAACATTGGAGCAAACAGTAGGGTTTTCTGTTGCTGTATAACAAGCTGAAACAGGAAAATAGGGGAACAGATTCAGATTTTTGGTCGGAAGAGTATGAGGGATTAATTTCTGAGGTTACAGCAGGCTAGGATGGGGCAATAAGAGGCCCAGGAATAGGAAAGACCACATTTGACATCTTGCCTTCTGAGAAGAGAGTGAGCTTGAGAGTCAGGGAGAGTGAGAGAGAGAGAGAGAGAGCAGCAGGGAGACCTCTGAAGTGCGAATCGATTCGAGCGCCACAGTGACTCCAAGTAAGTTTGGCATTTCCTTGTAGTATTTTGTACCTATATGGAAGGTGCTGGATGATTCCGTGGAGTAGGCATTGGGCTTGAGTCATCGCGCGCAACCCGCAGGCCGTTGTCTGTGCAATCGGACCATGTTGTCTAGGTCCGAGTCCCAGAATCGAACCACCTTTGCCTGTCTGATCGTTCTAATTTTGAAAATTGGACACTCGGACCCTGGAAATCGGACACAAGGAATCGGACGGCTCAAAATCAGGACGCCTGTCAAAATCAGACGTCCGATTCCAGAAATCTAATGTGACCGAAATTGGACCACTAGGCCAATCGGACGAACCCAAAATTGGATGTCCGATTCTAATAATCGAACTCCTGAAAATCAGACATCTAAGAATCGGACAAAAAACTGTCAAAATCGGACAGGTATCTAGAACACAAATTTTGGACGCATCTAAACCCCGAAATTGACCCCAAAGGCTACGTAGAGTTAAAGGCACATCATAGATCCATCACTGGCTGAAACTTATAGCAAGAAGTTCAAAATTTGGCTATAAACGGTCCTCCAAATTGTGCATTCCCCAAGTAGGTTGGAGAGAAAATGCGCGTCGTGACAGGTCCTCCAAATTGGACCCTAGTGTAGTAATGGCTCTACACGAGCATGGATTCTCACTTGCAAAAGAGCAACCAAAAGCCCCTACCCGAACAAAGAGAAACAGAGACCCTAGAACATCAATGGGCCAATCTAGCCAACAAGGGCAAAAAGGCCACACTGCAAAAACACATATGTATTGCATACGGACTGCATCTAGTCAAAGCAAAAATCAACAACATCAAGTTGCAACTGCGAGGAGGACTAGATATGATAGTCCTGATGTTAGATGCTCCTTGAATAGCACTGTACTGGACGATCCAAGACATCAGTGGAGAATCCACATCTGGTCGTGCAGTTGGGGACTCAATGGCATTTGTTAGAAGGCTTAAATTTACAAGCCAAGACCCGAAAGACGAAGATATAGCACCACCTGCTTATCTTAGGGTCAAACTCACCGCGAAAAGAGAGCATACTATCGATGCTCTGATTGATGAAGGAGATGATTTTAATATCTTGACCTATGAATCATGGACCCTACTAGGCCAACAAAAGCTCACACCGACTAATGCAACTCTTAGCCCTTACGGGGGACACCCTCAAGCACTCATAGGGAAGTGCAAAATCCTTGCAACAATTGAAACTGAAAGCTTGCCTATCCTATTTGAGGTTCCTCCAAATAGTGCTAATTATGGGAAGGAAACCCTCCTTGGAAGACCCTTCAAAAGGGCAACCAAGTGTGAGACCAACTATGTAGCACAGAGGATACACCTGACACTACCGGGTGTGAGGATAGTCACAACCTTTAGCAAGGGTGACCTCATCGAACCTCGAGGGAAAGACAAGGAGGGTGCTGACATAATAGTCAAGCCTGCTAACGAGAGCAAGGACTTGTTGGAAGAGTTTATATAAGCACAGGTCAAACAACGAGAACTAGTAAGTGAGGCCATGCCTAAAACAAGAAGGTCAAGAGACAATGCCAAGGACAGGCTTTGGACTTACAAATATCATAGAAGACCCCAAAAGAAGCCCAAGCCTTATAGATGAAGGCATCGATGGAGGGTTAGCACAATGCCACGATGGATATCCAAAGCATTGCTATGTGCTCAAGGGTATTACGTAGGTGACCAATGGATTTGGGTGCCAAAACCCCTTGCTAAACCTCCCTTATCGACTGAAGGCCAGATCGTATCAAGAGCAAAGAAGTGTAGGAGGAGATCTAAACAAAAAACCAAGTCTCGAGTCAACAATAATGGAGTGACCGAGCCCCTCATGGTCGAAATTAAGAAACCAAATGGGACCAATCAGAGGGTAGATCCTCAACCTAGCGTGCTTGATAAGAAGATAGCAGATGTAATAGTTGAGGATACGCAAAAGCCACTAGTGCCAAAGGAGCCTTTGATTCCCCAAGAGGATAGCAGGTATCATAGGCCCAACATTGCTCATGGCAAGGTTAAATGCTCAACAAAGCAAATAGCAAAATCATCTAATAGCCACGAGCAAATCTCCCAGCCAGTGTCAAAGCCACTTAGGAGTCCCAAGTCTCCTACACCCTCTTCCCCTAAACGGACATAGGAAGCACAACAATCATCAAGTGTGGCTACGCAATCCCAATCTCTACCTACATCAGAGTTTCCAAATGTCCAAGAGGCCGGACATGACACCATCCTTAGCTATCAACCTAAGGATATGCTTGTGCAGTCCACCATGGCTAGCTCAAGTGATACTCGATCTACACAAGTGAATGCTATAAGGGCAACAAAAGACACGACCACTTCCAATCGACCTAAGGACTTGACACTGCAATCCACCAATAGTAGCAAGTCCACCAACTAGCTGCTACTACTTCCAATCAGGGATCATAGCAGTCATAGCCCTTGGCCGTGACAATGCCCCTTGCGGAACGTGTCCTTAGTAGTTCACCTATAGAGGAGGTGTCGCAACCAACTTCATTGAAAACTCCAATACTTCCAAAGCGCCTAAAGTCTAAGCTGGAGGAGTTAAACAGAAGGGAAGAGCTAGACTCTCCAAAAAGGGAGGCAGTTGTACCCTCACAACCTAGCGAGACTATTTAGCAGGCCACAACTATGTCCCATAAGGACACACTAGAGAAAGAGAATGCTGAGGCCCAACCAAGCACATCAACGGTTGACCTAGTCCACAGTCCTTAGTCGTTGAGAGATGCACCTTCACTCACCAAGAAAAAGAGGAGAAAACAACGAAAACAACAGCAATTTACAGGTGGTTGTGGACCCCAAGAACATTGACACCAAGAATGGTGGAGAGCTGAGGAATAAAGAATCGAGTCCATCCACCAATGACCCCAGCGATGCCTCTCCTAATAGCGGTGAAACCTTAGACACATCCGTGTGCTCTGAAAAATCAAATCAGTCATTACCATCAACGACTGCTTGCAACACTCAATCCACCGACAATAGAACTCGCATTGACTGATCAAGAGTGGATACAACTCTGTCACAATAGGGTGACAAATCTATACCAGTCACATCCAAGGAGAACCATGACGCAATAACAAAGCCTCAAGAGAAACATGGAAACCCCAAGAGCATAAGAAATCCTAGTGTTGACCAATCTTGCTCGTCCAGGCCTGAGCCCCCAGCTATGCTAAGGCCTAGGCAAACTCCTAGAACCTTGCATGAGATAGCAACCAAGCAAGCCCTTGTTGAACATAGAAGTGTCGCAGAATGCTTAACCAAGTTGGATGCTAAGCTCAAAGTGTTTGCACGTGTCTATGTCCTGGCAGACATGGGCGCATTCCCTAAAGAGCAGCTTGAAGAATACTTGCCATTTCCCTTATCGTGGGAAGAGCAATAACATCTTGATGAGCACTATAACAGGCTCTTGTATGAACGTATGTGACTCATCTCTGACGAGGAAGCCGATGAACTATGGTTAACTGTAACATTCCATGATGTGCTCTGCCAACCAAATCTCTTAGAGATAGAGCAACTAAAGCAACAATCAGAGGGTTGAAGTCAATTTGAACAATGTTGGTTTGAAAACCGCGTTGCAATGGCCGAACTAGGAGCCCAGATCATGACAAGTCTCAGAGAAGTGATTGGCCAAATGGCGGTCTCAAAGAGACCCAACTTATGTAGCACCAACTTCCTTTCGAGTGTGCTGACTGCCATTCGGGGTATGGACTTAGCTGAAACTAGCCAAGAGAACTCTCTATCTGATAAGGTTCTCACTGAGGAGGAGTTACATGTTGCCAGTAGACTCGAACAAGGTTCCATGCTACTTGATGTTGCAAAATATCTATCGGTATTGAGTAAGCTGCCACGAGTACTAGATGCGTGTGCCACACTCCATTACAATCTAGAGTTCTACGATTGGCTTTTATCCTCGAGAAGTGACATGGATTCATAAATATGTACATAAATAAACAATGAATTTTGTGACCCTGTATAGACAATGTCAACACACACAAGCAATGATAGTCAAGCGCAGGGAGAAGAGTTGGGTTCAACAGGCTAAGCTCCTCAGGTCCTCCTCTCACCACACATTTAGAAGTTGTGTGACCATCCCTGCCTCCAGGTGGAGGGCATGCAACCCTCATCACCACCATAAGAAGCTCTGATCAACATCTCTGAGGGTGCAGACAAGGTATCGTCCCTTTCTATACACCTCTCCCCCTTTCCGGTCTATCCTTCCGAGGATGAGCCCTGCTCCACTCCATGACAACTAGTCCACGCAACTTAGCATAAGCCAAGATCTGCTAATGGCTAGAGGCCAAATGAACATCATCATATGGGCCATCCCTCTACTACAAACATTGCATGCCTCACCTTTCCCCTCCTCATCATATGCGCTTGATAACCCACAGTATAATCCCTTCCATGTGAATAGTTTTATCATGTCTCAAGGCCTAATCCTTGGTTCTCATTTTGCATGTCCCCCTACGGTAGCAGACATGGAGTACCCAATGCAGCTCGCTTGCAAAGACGCTATCCACCGTCGAAGGGAGCATGCAATACAAGCTCCTCCGGTGGAACGCTACGTACCTAGCCTCAAAAGGTATGCAAAGAAACGATGCCCCAAGTAACACCGCCCCGGATGTAGGCCGAGGCTAGGGGAATAGAAGCTCAAGGGAGCACACAAGGCATGGCAACACCAGTCGTGTTGCGGGTCCCCAACAGATGCTCGGGCACTAGGTGCTCGAAAGAGGAGAGGGTAGCTCGAGACAAGCAAGAATTTGATGTATTGTTCAAAAGTATTTTGGAAATAGTTGCGGCCAGGGACTACACCATTCAGGTCCCGAGTGACATCTTCCCTGCCCAACCTCACAGGAGCCCCTCACCAGCAAAGCCTCAATCGCCCGACCACCTGAACTCGCCCCGCCTCATACAAATAGAGTAGCCCCATGTTATGTAAAAGGCTTATTAAATGCTACGTGGCCATGACTTTTTGTCTCTAAAAGGGTTACGTACTGACATGTTCCCCAATTGTACAAACTTTTCATATCTTTGTTTACTATGTTTCATGTCTTTAGCAAAAGAAAAAGATAATCAAGCGCATGTGATAAGTATCTAATTCAACACCATGGAATTCAGATAAGTGATGTCTCCTTGTGTTGCATGGGTTTATTATAGTTGTGGTATGAGCCGTGCATGTACTCCCATGAAGTGACAAGTGGATGCAGGATGACATAGGTATTTGTGCGAAAGTGTTCAATGCCCAAGTCACCGCAAGACCACCGACCCCACAAAGAGCCGTGACAAAGCCACATTGCTGAAAGCAAAAATCACCTGTGCAAGTGTCCACATCGCATGGCCCAAAGCATGATCTTAACCACTTCCTCTTTCTGGGTTACACTCTGCGCCGGGCACTCACGGCACCTGATACCCCAATTGTACCAACATCGCACGTTCCAAAGAGGGTTGCAATATCTCAAGTGTATCTCCCCATCTCAATGACTTCTTCTCTAACAACAAGGCTACGGCACAATCATCACTGTAATATCCATTTTCTGAGCCTTCGAAGCTTGACATTCCCCAACCCATTAAAAGGCTGATAGCCTCAACATATTGCAATGGTTGTACTTAGGCAAGTCCAAAAAAAGAAAAAGAAAAAAAAAGCACAAGAAAAAGAAAATGGAAAAGCAAAAAAAAGAAAAGAAAAGAAAAGAAAAGAGAGAGAAAAAAATCAAACAAAAAGATACGAAGCACCTACGATCATAGCACAACACCTAGGGGTCCTCCAATTAGGTACGTCCAGTGACCTCGGTCGGCTGGCTCCGTCCCTAGTCCCCTATCCCTTTAGCATCACTCACAATAATTCAGGGCACATCAAGGGCAGGACATACCTAGGGAGATTGTCTCGCCTATGGTCAGACCTGTCACCCTGACCCATTCTCACGATTCTCTCTTGCACTCTGCCTTAATACCATTGCATTCAATTGTGGTAAGCACTGCACGAATGGCCATGAAAAGTACACTGTCCTCATCAAGCAAGTCCACTAGCTGCTAGCTACCGAAAGTGCGGTGTCCCTGTGTTCAATTATGCTATGTTGTGCAGTCACAATGCAAATGATGTCTCATACACCTTCACATGTACTTCTTCTCAACATGGACAACTTTGCTTCATCCACACATTGTTACGAGAAACCAGCACGCCGTTTTCTAACTACGTAATATCTAAGTATGCACGAGCACTCATATAATATATGCACCAAAATATATACACAGTTTGGGTCCTCAAGTGCAGGATAATACTCTCAGCTTGCTTAGAGTTCAACCTGTCTCCCAAACTAATTGAACTATGTCTTGTGCATGATAGAGAAGACTAGCACTACCCTTAGGGAGAGACCACCTATGAGAGGTTTTCAATTGCAGGTATTGAAGACTCCAACAAAAGTGTCGTTTACTCTTCATTGACACCCAACTCTGAATTCTTATCCTTTATCATCCTCCAAGCCCGCCAAGAATCATCATGTACAGAATCCCCAACAAACCAACACTTGTGCTGGCCATCAGTGCAATCCCCAACAAAGAGTAGCCCTACCACCAACTCCAACAACCCTACCACCAGCCACCTAGGCCACCAACGTGTCCCCAACGACCTTCCTCCACACCACCACCAACACTCCTCCACGGCAACCACCGATGTCCCTTCCACCCACGTCTTCAGTGCATGCCAAAGCTTGCTACCTACGATGGTGAGTGCCATGGGACTGGCACTCGTCTAGGAGGGGGGTAATGTTCACCGTCAGACGAACAAGGTGGAAATTTTGGAAAAGCTAAAGCAGAAGAAAAAGGCCAAGGAAAAGTGAAACAGAAGACAAAGGCACATAAGGAAAATCTAGAAACACAAGAAGCGTAGAAAAGTCCCAAATAAGGGAGAAAGACGCACAAGGAAAAGCGCAAGTCGATACTTTTGTAAAAGAGTGCAAGCGCATCGTGATTTAATTTAAGGAGTGGCGTGAAATTTGTAAAGGTAGATGGGCAGTAGGAAGGAAGCTAGGAAGATAGGAAGACAATGGAAAAAAGGACCTAGGCCATGGCCGACCATGTAAAAAAGGGGATAAGGGGATGACCGCCCAAAAGGGATTTAGGGTTTTGTATATAAAGTTGAAAAGTGAATGAGAAGCTCATTCTTGTGTGTGGCCAAAAGTGGCTCTCCTCTTCTTCTTCTTCTTCTTCTTCTTTTTCTTCTTCTTCTTGCTTGCTTGAGCTTATGCTTGAGAGAGGGAGTGTGAGAGTGTGAGGGAGTGAGTGTGTGAGGGTGAGGGACCGGGGAGGAGAAGCTCTCCATCTTCTCCTCTCTTCTTCTCTTCTCTTTTCTTGCTCGCGGTGATGGAGCTTGGAGCATGGAGCTTGAGGATGGAGCTTGCTTGAAGCTTGCACTTGGATCGTGGAGCTACCGAAGTGCGTGGGAGAGGAGGTAACTCAATTGGCATGGAGGTAAGCTCACTACATCCGTACATATGGATGGCGCATCGGCTATGTGAGAGGTAGCCATTAGTGCTCGGCTTGGAACGCTTGGAACAATAAGCGGTCCGTGGGTCTTGGCGGTAACCAGAAGAGGGAGAGTCCATAGAGGTAATGAAAAGGAAACTGGGAATGGCTCATAGAGCACTAAAAGCAGGACTGCATATGCCTCCACAACCTAGCGGGGTTAGCCCAAGCCTGGAAGAGCAATGCCACTATAGCTTATTGGCAAGCCTAACCTCGCACGAAGTGGATGCACTCAGGTTCATCAAAGGAGAACAGCAAGAGCCAAGCCAGGAAAGAGAGGTGGATGTGAACTTGGAAATGGGACCACATGAAGAGGAGCTTATCCCACCGCCTCCTTCCTTGTGGCCTGAAGAGCAGCAATACACAGAAACTTCTGCAAAAAGAAAGGCGACACTGAGGGAAAAAAGAAAACAAATGGTGGAGGAGACAAGGAGAAAATGGAACGCCAAGGGAGTGAGGGCACCCCAAGCACCTATCCCACCATGTAAGGACAATGCCCTAGCAAGCTGCCACGCCAATCTTGTAATATGGGAGAGGCAAGAAACATCCAGAATCCCTTTTGATTTTAACTTCCAGTTCCCCACCACCTTGCATAGGATCTTGCCCATCAAGGTGGTGGAGGAGATAATTAACATCGGAAGCACCTTGCATAGGATCTTCCCCACCACCTTGCATAGGATCTTGCCCATCAAGGTGGTGGAGGAGGTAATTAACATCGGAAGCAAGCTCCGGCATAAATAGCTAGAGGAGAGAACCCCACATTATGGGTCACTGAAGATGCCAAATTTTGGCAAAATAAAGTTTTGGAAGTACCAAGGTTGTGCCCGCTGGCTATGAATGCCAACCTACATGGAGAAGAAGGGTCTACGACACCAACCTGGACACTTGGATGGCCTTTTGCAACACTCAACCCTTCAAGCTGAATGACCCAACCTTTATGCCCTACCCGCAAAGGGTAGGAGTGGATTTTGACTTCAGTGTCCATGGCTGCTATGACTTCCCTATGGTTTATAACCCTCATTGTACTACATATGAAGATGCCCTCATCTTCACATCAGAAAACTTGTATGATACCCTAATCCAATTCACCAACAAATTCTCTTCATGCCCTGACCCTGCCTTTATTACTACTTGTAATTACCTTATATTGCTTAGGATACTCCTTAGTCAAGATCCCACCCCACAGGAGTACAACCTCCCAGTACTCCATTTTGATCCTAATGCTATAGATAGTTGCATGATGGCTTGAATAATGATGCGAGCTATTCTATTGCCTTCATTTTGCTTAGTTCTACTAGAGGACATGAATGATAGTCGCTTCACCCATTGCAATCATCCATTCCTCTTCACCACCACCCTTCAAGTCTGCCTAAACCTCAAGGGTTATATCCAAAGCCATTGATTCCTTAATAAATCTATTAAGCCCCTTTCTTCACCTCTTTCCGATGATAAAGATTAAACTTCTTTCATGACTATGTAACTTTATAATATTTAATGTTTTATTATTTTAAAGGAGAGAGAAACAAAGAAGAGAGAGAAAAAAAAGATATCACATGTAGCCACCGCAAGTTGCACATCGACCACAGTCACTGCACCTAGGGGTCCTCAAGCTAGGTACGTCTGGTGGCCTCGGTCGGCCGACTCCGTCCCTAACCCCTTAGCCTCATTTTAATCCCCCCCCCCCTTCACGCTTAGGGCACATCAAGAGCAAGACATACCTATGGAGGTGACACTCACCTATGGTTAGACTTGTCACCCTAAGCCCCCTGCACCGCATATCCCTTATGCACCAACTGGGTCCTCAAGTGTGGGACACCACCGAGAGCTTACCCAAGGTAGAACCATCTCTCAGTTCCACAAGCAAAGACACCACACACTCCACAGTAAGGCAGACACACCCCTAGGTAGTGCACCTTCTGTTCTCCCCAGGTACAAACAAAGGCTCCCACCACCAACTCCAGAGACCCCATCATCCATATAATGTACTCTCCATCTAATGCGACATGTTACCATGAAGGCACAACAAAGCAAGGGGCGGACGCAACAGCCACAGTCAAAAAGTGAATGAAGAAGCTCATTTAAAACCGAGCCAGAGACGACAGCCATGGAGGGGCAAACAACAGATCTATCCAACTTTATCTTTAATTTCAAAGCTCGATCTGTCCACTGGCCTCCCTCCACCACCAGGGATCATATCCAATGCAAGGTCCTTTTAGTTCCATAAATACCTCCAACACCAAGGTACATTCCCAACTCAAGGGCCTCTCCATTCCATAAATCCCTCCAACATGCCCCCCCCAACACGGCTTGTATATAAACTCAAAAACCTACTTGGCTACCCTAGCAACACTGTCTAACTCACCACCCAACAAGTGCCATGGGACTGGCGCTCAACTAGGAGGGGGTAATGTTAACCCTCAAACGAACAAGGCGAAAAATCTAGAAAAACTAAAGCAAAAGACAAGGCAAAAGTGGAATGGAGAACGAAGGCATGCCAAGAAAATTTGAGAAATCCAAGAAGTATGAAAAAGTCCTAAATCAAGGAGAGACGCACAAGAAAAAGCACAAGTCAATACTTTTGTAAAAGAGCACAAGGCACATCATGATTTATTTTAAGAGCATCGGACACCTGTGCAAATTATAAAGGTAGAGGGTTGGTAGGAAGGAAGCTAGGAAGATAGGAGGACAATGGGAAAAAGGGCCTAGCCATGGCCAGCCATGTAAAAAGGGGAATAAGGGGATGACAGCCCAAAAAGGGATTTAGGGTTTTGTATATAAAGTTCAAAAAGTGAATGAGAACTCATTCTTTGGTGTGTGGCAAAGTGGACTCTTCTTCTTCTTTTTTTCTCTTCTCTTCTCTTGCTTGCTTGTGAGTGCTTGAGGGAGGGAGTACGAGTGAGTGAGGGAGTGAGTGTGTGAGGGTGAGGGATCTTGGAGGTGAAGCCCTCCTCCATCTCCTCTCTTCTCTTCTCTCGTCTCACATGTGGCTATGGAGGATGGATCTTGGAGGTGGAGGTTTGAGGATTTTTGAGCTTGCATCAAGAATCATGGAGCTATCGGAGTGCTTGAGAGAGGAAGCAACTCAATCGGGCATCAAGGTAAGCTCATTACACTCGTAGAGAGGTATGGCACATCAGTTATGTGAGAGATAGCCATTAGTGCTCACTTGAAACACTTGAACAATAAGTGGTCCGTGGGTCTTGGCGGTTCGCCTCTACATCAATCAACTTACAACACTTTACAAAGTTCAATCATAAGTCAAAAATATCATCTCAAAGTCCAAATGATTCAATACATTACCTTTTGTTTTCCATGGCTCCTCATACCTTAGCTTTTGTCTTTTGTTGGCTCCTTGTAGTTTGATTTTTGGGTCCTTTGGCTCCTCATGTTTTAGATTTTGGCTCAACTTTTGATCCATCAAGTTCACATGTTGTAGTGTGGCAGCCATGGTGGTGGTGATAGGGGAGCTCTTCTTATTCTTGAAGGTGGCTCCTTTCTCTCAATGGTGGTTCTCCTTTGTTTGCGGTAGTGCGTATTGGTGCATAGAAGATCCAATCCAGGGATAAAGAGAAAGAAGAAGGTGGTGGTGTTAGATATGGAAATAATACAAGTGATGGCAGTGATGAAGGGGATGTGACATAGGTAAATGCAACATGATGGTAAGAGAAAAGGCATAAGTGGGAAAGATAAAGTAGATGAACACTCTTTCTACTACTACTGATGGTAATTTCAAAGAGGGTCAAGCCAGTGAAGATTACTCTGATGGAGATAAAAGGATAAAGAAGATGATGAAGATGGACCCAAAGCCTTTGGCAAAGAGCAAAGGGTACAATTGACATAGATGGAGGTGACTCAATGATTAGCATATCTTCTTCATGTAGATTCATGCAATACACATGTAGATCATCTCTCTATCTACCTTTTCAAAACAACTTCAAGACAACAACCAAAAATCTCCATAACTTTGTACTTCAAACTCCAAATTTTGCACTTGGACAATCGAAGTTAGATCATTTGAGCAAAGCAAGGTCTCCAATGTGGACAATTTCTAGAAAAGCATTGCAAATCAAGAACTATGAGAGTTTTGACATTAGAATCACTACTTTCTCTTAAAAGCGTGCTTTTACATTAACTCGCTCTTTATGTTATGCTCATACATTAGCTCAATGTTTACACCTCTCTTTCTAAAAATCATATCATAATTTTAATGATATCTCATACACTCGTTACTTTAACCATAACATCCAAATACAAAATGTGTGTTTACATCTCTAGATACAAATCTAATTACTTGGATGTGTTTTAGAGTTGGCATAGGTGTCCTTATTATTCCACATCCATGAAGAGTCAATGCATCCTTAGTCCTCCTGGAAATGGAAAGAGGAGGAAGCAAAGGAAGGTGAAACAACTAATGAAAAGCTTAATCACAATGCACATCAACCCATCCTTAATGAAGGTATACATGTACCTAGAGAAGGGCTTCATGTTACACTTGATGCAACTAATCATCAATCCTCATTTGACTTGGGTGTTTATGATATTGATCTTATCAATTGTGGGATCATTCTGTATACCCATTTAGTATGAGTGGCTATGAGTATATGACTAGTAATAGTTTGCATATTCTAGACAGTCATTACATTGGGATACCTTTTGATTCAAGTGAGGACGATCGTTATTGGATGTGTGATGACTTTCATTATGGGATTTCTTTCCATCTGGGTGCATCTTTTGGATGACTCATGATATCACAAAACAAGGTATAACTTGTTGAAATAGTTTTCCATCATAAAAATAGTTGGCCTATCTGCATCAAAGTCTAACCTTATGACATAGGTGGATACCCTATGATGTCTAATTTATTTTTTACCTCATATGCCTCAGTTGGACATCTCTATCCAAAGTTATGGTCATTTTTCTCTTGCAACCTTATTTTGGATATCCCTTGGATTTTTTACAATTTTGCCATAATTGTGAACCTTGTTTCTCATGGGAGATACTTCATCATCTTATGCTTCCAGCTGTGATTTAGTTATTTATGGGATTCCTTTGATTCCATCATTTCTATCATTCAAGCTTTGAGGAAAAATCTATTTCAAGAGGGGATGGTTTGTAAAGAAGGACAACTGAGGATGGAGGAGATGATTCAAATTTGGAAAGAAGACTATAATTAGGGAAGATAATCTAAATAGATATTATTATTTTAAGAGTATAAAAGGGGTCCTTAGTGCCAATGTAATTACTTTTTTCTCATTTGACAAATTACTAAGAACATTAAGCTTAGAATTAGTTGTCTCTTTGCATTTCCTATGGCAACTATGTCTCCATTAGGCTATGGATTAATGGAAGAATTTCTCCATGGCATGGCCATGTCAACATTTACTCTTCAATTTCCATGTTTCTTAGCATTACGTTGGATTAATGTAGTTAAAATAGTCCTTTTCAATAGGCTCCTCACATGATTTCCTCTCAAATCTTATGCAATGATGCCTATTCGACCACTCTGATATGATAAAAAGTAGAGCATGCAAAAACCCCTTAGTTGCAAAATAGATAGACAAGTATTTCTCCTAAGACAACCCTTATAACTTTATCGAGAATTTTGAGCAAGTCTGTGAGGGTAATAACCTTCTTGGTGTCACCAAGAAAGCACGGGATTTTGGACTTTGCTTAGGATAAAAGGGGCAAATCTAATTTGCTGGTCTTGATGTTGAGAATGACTCTTTTCTACTACTTTAGGACTTGAACACTTTGCCAAATCAGACTATGGGGATAATGTAATTGTTTGGCTCATGAACATCAAGAGCAGTCATTGGAGCACAAAAGCGTAAGAAAAAAGGCCTCTAAATTTTGGAGTCTATACAAAAATATCCCTACCACAAAGAGACCTAGTGCCAATGCAATCATAATAGCCTTCATTAAGGGCATTTGCAATGAAAGGATCTATGAAACCTTGGTTGGGAACTCCAAACTTAATTGCTCCAACATCAATAGTATTATGGACCAGCTATCCACGTGGATGGGCCCCACCGTGAACATAGTAGAGATAAAAGGCCACATGAATTCCGTCAAGATGTGCCCCAGCAAGATAAATCCACACAAAACTAAGAAAACCCGACTTAATTGTAGATATTAGAAAGCAGTAATAAGAATTTCTTAAGGTGGAAAAATCACTCAAAATTTCTAGATTGTACCACCAAAATGTATAATGTGTTCACTATGGTGGGGACCACCTTTCTTCGACCACCTTGATCATGCACTAACTATGGCAAACAATGTAACCATGAAGTAGCATATTGTAGACCCCCATGTAGACTCCCTACTCCTAATTTTGCCAATTAATAATTAAACCATGGGCCAAATTATGCTAAATAGCCTTAACTTTCCACACAATTGGCCAACTCCTCTCCAATGGCCAACAATAAGTTAAGATTAATTTCTTAGGAATCCCTAGACCTTCTTGCCAATTGTCATGCAATTGCCTAGTGATACCCCTATCCACTTCATCGAAGAACTAGCAAAAGAAGAGGAATACATGAATTATTTTGTTTGTTATTACAATGATAAAGGACATCGATTCTCATGAACTATCATCTTGTACCCATTATGATGTTAGGATGAGGCCATAGACGATGCATGCATATAAATTGAGCCCCCATTGTATGTTGGAGCTCTTGGAAGCCATGTCACATTTCCACAAGGTGTCCATAGAAACAAGACCAATCTAAGGTAGGTGATGTTGACTAGCATTGCCATGGATGTGGAATCACACAAATGTATCCATATTATTTATAACATAAGGCAAGCTACAGCAAACAATAGATCACACTATAGCAAGGCAATAGTGTGATCTATTCCTTTAAGTTTATTCACAAAAATGATCAATAACGAAGATAGTATTCACATTTTTGTGCACCCATCACTCCCATGTAAATTAAGGCTATAGGATGAGTATTGAAGGCCCCATGCCAATGAATGGATTGATCATTGGCAATAAGAGGGCCAAAAAAAGGAGAAAGAGAGATGAACTCAAACTTGAGAGTGGACTCAAATCACCACCACTAATGGTTATCACTTTCAATGTAGAGAGTGCTACCACAACACTGCAAACTACTAAGGAAACCATTATCAAGGACAATGTATATCCTACCCTAGTTCAATAGCTAGCTACAATTGACAAGGTCAAGGAGTGGGTAAATTGGACTCAAGACAAGCTACATATAGGGTAGGGTGACATTGAGCCTTTCAAGCATGTCTTGTGCACCCCTCTTCAAGAGAAGCCACAAAAAGCTAACAAAATCACAGCCAAACCCCCGAATGAGCCACAACCCATAGAACAAGAATCTTCTCTTATTCTCAATGTAAGCAAGTTGCAATATATCTAGAGACCATTGGATCTATCATTACTACAATTCTTGCATACATGAAAGTTACCATTCTAGTCAAAACTATACTCAAAGGTAGCCCATTGATTTGGCAAGGATTAGAATATTGGATAGGAGGAACAAACCCTACCAAATCTCACCATATTCCACAGCCCATCTTTAGCACACTCCAACCCTAAGTGCTTTAGGGATTAACATGTTCTAGGAAGGAGCTAAGTGACACATTTTTCGTCCTATGAAGATCCTTCAAGTTACTATTTGGTGAGGAATCATTGATACTGAAGTTGGTGTGAGCATAGTTAATCAAGATGTACTTCAACCTTGGGGAGATCCACGAATGGAACTAATACATTTAAATCTAACCGTCATTGATGGGTTTAAAGTTAAACCAATGGGATTTTTAAGAGAACAACCAATCAAGATTATTGGCCAAAATTCAAGGTTAACTTTGTTGTCATGAAAGGAGTAGATTATGACCTTTTGCTTGGGCGATCGGGGATGCACAAGGCACGCCTTATCAAGGACTCAATAAATAGTTTAGTCTTTCTAGAAAAATAGGAAGGAGATAGTCTTGGAGTCTTGGAAAACCTCATCAGTTGACTTGGATGCTATCTCTACACTCCTATATGAAGATTATAACAACCCTCCTATATCTTGACCTTTGGTGAGATATATTTCCTCTCTTGAGGATGAGCAGGATTGGTTACACATTCTCACTGCCTTGGAACTGGTTACACATTCTCACTGCCTTGGAACTAGTGTTTACAAAAGAACTAGAATATCAATTGACCTATGAATACTTAAGTTAGAGAGATGCATGAGATACTTCTATCCTCATGATAGAATCTAATGTAGAACCAATCTTGGTGCCACTCTTTATGATGAACCCTAACTCAACAATTCCAATCTTCTGGGGCCATCTTATCCTAATGGATAGGCTTGCATTATCTAAGATCCTTAGCTAATGGTGGCCATGTTTTGATAATCAAATTGACACTAATATGATCGTCTTTGAAGAATTATTAAACAATCCCACATGGCAATGGACCAAACTATATTAAGTCCTATTTGATCTCCATAATAGCCCCTTTGCCTCATTGATGAAGAAACAAGATATAGATGCTAAAGAAGTGTGACTTTGAGGGACAACAAGTTAGTCTACGATGATGATGAGTGTAATTCTGACACAATGATTATGATACAAATGGCCATACCATTGAGAAAATTTGTATGGATCCTAAACCCTCACAAATCAAGAGCCTACTCATTAGCATGAGCATCATGAGACTGAACTCAAATTGGAATGGGTATTTGAGGGATTGAACTCAAAATTGGAATGGTTCAAGTACTTGACTACAAAAAAATCGGGTACCAGCTCAAATATCATTTTTCAAACCTTGAGGTGTTCACAATCAAAGATAACATACTTCAAATTTTGGAGAACACCATGATAAGTTCTAACTCTTATATGGATGGAAGTAGTAATTTGACCCAAAAATTTCCCAACCTACCCAATGTGCTAAGTCAAAGACCAAAATTCTAGTCCATTGAAGGCAAAAAAACCTAAAATGCAATACTCACAGTAGTAAGTCAGAAACTCGAAGTCAAAATAAGACATGAGACCTCCCACTGAGATTCTTGTAGTTCAAAAAGAGTGATTGGGTAGTTGTATTGCCAGGTGTGAAGCACAAAGTCATATCTTTAAAAAACTCATTAAGAGATTGGTAAATGTCAAAGAACTAAACATTGCGGCATTGGGGGAATCCCCTAAACATATCTACATTGCTAAGGACCTTAGTACCGAGGATGAGAAATAAGCAATTAACTTGCTAAAGGAATATTGGGATGTTTTCACTTAGAACTACTTTGATCTTAAGGGTATACCATTGCAAGTATTCAACCACAATATTCCTTTCAGACTAGGAATTTGTGAACCCTATCCTATAAATCCTTGATAGACCCATCATGTCAAAGAAGAGATCGATAATTTACTACAAGCAAGCTTCATCTATGAAACTAAGCATATCGATATATTTCACTGATTGTTATGGTACTCAAGAGGAATTGAAAATCTCATATATGCATCAATTTTAAGAAATTGAATGTTGCAACTAAGAGATGTCACTATTCACTGCCATACACTAATCATATGATTGAGTAGATAGTAGGAAAGCAAGCTTATAGCTTCTTAGATAGGTCTTTACGATACAGTTTGAAACATATCCAATCTTGGAGGGTATTTTGGTAGTCATCTAGGGACTTAATCATAGTTGCAGCCATCCATGCTAACTATGAGCTTGCAAATTTACATGCTTAGATGTTTCCTACATCTACCTTGCAATCAAAGCATCCAGTCTTATCCCACAAGGATCGACTTCTAGATTCCTAAAGACATAGTTACAATCTCTAATAATAGTTTAGCATTTGATCACAATTTTGTGAGCCATCACAGACTCAAGATGAGCATGCATCACACTTGGTTCAATGATATTAAGAAAGGGAGGTGCACATCAACTCCCTTGCCCTATCAGGAATAGTTTCACACTGGCCCCCTAAAACAATGCTTAGTCTAGTCTAAGACTCAATAGAGTCCACCTATCCATAGGTCAATTTCATTGAAAGACCGTCCACCTCTCGTCCACCTGCTTCCCTTGGCATGACATATTTTAGTTAATTAAGCAAGCATAATGCTCACATTGTGAAACATTAAAAAATAGCTTCCTAAATTAATATTTACATGGGGTTTGTTGACACATCCTTATGTATGAAAAACAAATAAATCCTTTGGAAAAAAAAGTATTTTATATTATTGTTATATTTACAACCACTTTGAAGAGCAAGTCAACCGAAGAAACCAAGTTGTCACCCTATCCCCTGTTCATCCTAAGCCTTCCAACACTAAGCCACGTTGGGCTCATATAAGTTTCCTTCCTTATCTTCAGACCAGGATTAAGATTATAATCACTAAAGCCCAATTGGTTCTCACCCCCACTGTAAGGGAGAACCTTCTTATATCGACAACAATATGTATCTAGGTGGGGTGTGCTACCTTAGATAGTTTATATGCAACTTTGGGTGGAGAGTACCCAATGTAGGCCCTACTACAAATGGTGGCATCATGGATCAATTGTGTCCTGACTATTGAAGGCATGGACATAATTGAAATCTTTTTCTATAATTTTAATGAAACTACAAGCAATCACAATGATTTATCAATAATCACTCCTTTCCAATAAGGATCAACTAGCATTTCACAGATTTCCCTATTAAAACCAAAAGCTTCCAATGGAATATTTTTAGTGATTCTCATTCAACTACTTAAATCCAACTCATAAATTGAGTTTCACTTCATGTGTATGAACACACTTTATAGAACTTAAAGGAATCTAAAGTACCTTTTCTAGATCATCTTGAAAAACAATGCAAAAGGAATAACTTGCTATTTTTTAATACATTCTTCACATAAGAATCTATAAGAATATTGCTTCTTTTAACATGGTTTCAAGCTTTAACATGGTTTTTTTTTTCTTATTTAATGAAATAAAAAAACATGTCCAAGATTTTAATAATTTAAAAATGAATTTTCAAAAAAATCTTTGGTAGTTTATAGTGTTTAAATATATTTTTCTTATCTTTCTAGATATTTCCAAGTAATTTAACTAATTTCCTAACAAAAGTACGTCCTTAATTAGTAATCCAATTTTATGTTTATTTTCTTTATCTTTAAATATGTATTTTTATTAATTAATTAATTATAATTTTAAAATAATTTAATTATATTTTTCACTTCAAACTATTAGTTTTTAATCATTTTAATATAATTTTTACTTTTATATTTCTTAATTTAGAAAGCTTTTTGTAATTTAAAAACTAGAAAAGTTAATATAAATCTTAATTTCTAATTTATCTTCATCCTTTTCAACATTTGGAGCATCAAGAGGCGTCTACTATTGCTCAATGTCTATCCATACCATGTCCATAAGTTTAGCAATCCATTGCTTCTCTTGAAGGTAAGTATTTTTCTCATTTTTGAATCATGATAAACCCTAGATATAATGGACTATGGATTGCAGTGAATTATCATTCAAATGTCATTGATTAGAAGCTTTTAATCAATCCTAAATACTTAGAGTATCTACTACAACCTTTCTTCTACCATCTAGGCCAAGATTTGGCTTATTTCGCCTCTCATTGAGCTTCAATCTCTTATGGGTTAAGCATGGACAGCATATAATTTCTCATCAAGTGTGATTCAAGATAGAGGGATTTTTCTTCTTAGAGGTCAAGAGCCTTACTACATTAGGGATTTATAAAGATCTTACAAGCATAGTTGCATTAGAGGTATATTGAGCATTATCAACTTCAATTTGGGGGGATTCATCAACAACCTTATGATTTCCCATTTTTGAAGGCTAAAGGCAATTGAATGCATTCTTACTTCAAGGATTATTCATTGAGAAGTCAAGCTTTGGACTCATGGATTTCATGTGGATCTATGTGAGTTATGAGAGCTATATACAAGCTGAAATTGGGCCCTCTAACATACATCAATTATTAAGAGGGTATTTCTAAGTCTAAAGACAACTGGTGCATGCCTTTAATTGCTTTCCATAGATCATATATAGGTGTCTCAGTATCCTACAATGTGCCCTCAGCTCAAAAGTGAGCCTACAAGGTTAAACAGGGGTCAAAATTGGATAAACAAGTCTCCCATAGGTTCATTCAGATAAGGGACAAGAGTTGGACTATTTCTGTCAATCAACTTTGGATTGTTATAACTTTTTCTATCTTGATCAAAACTTGGGTGTTAAGTTCTCTATTTGAATATGTCTTGATCAAAATTGAAGGGTTAAGTTATTTATTTGAAGGGTGGAATTAGGCTTCAAATTGAATTAAAAAATTTGTTAATCATAGCTCTCTAACAAAAATTATGGTTGATTTAGTGACAATAGGTATTGCAGGACTACACTCTAAATGACAGGCTAACACTACACATGACATCCTGGATGAATGTAGTTATGGATCAAACTACCATTGATAAACTCTCAACTTTAATTGATCAGTATATTACTCTCATGAGAATGGATATAGATAATCAAGCAAGACTTCTACTAAGCATCAATTGTCATAACCATTAGTATTATCAGCAAGATGAGAATTTTCATGGGCATCATGTATCTGATGATTATGCTTGTGGCTAGCTAGTATATGTTGATGGTACATACTATAAATTGCATGCATCTAAGGAACATGGATAGCATGGTCATGAGCAATAGTATGTATATGGGCAACAACATGCAAATGAATGTGAGCAATCTACAAATGCATATGGACAACATGTTAATGCTTATGGACATCATGTACCATGTCATGATGGAGAGCATTACTCCAATGAACTTGGACAGTAGTGGATATTATGGGCAACATGATTATGCTTATGAGCACTCATTTCCTAATTATACTTATAAGCATTCATTGATTCAACAACCTAGTTCTTATGAGCATGATGATAATGGGTATGCTTATGGACACTCTTTTAGCCTTTGCCATTAGCAAGTAGATAACTACCATGGTCTCCCACATTCTAATAAGTTTGAATAACATGATCAAAAAAATGTTATGTTAAACTATTTTCAAGGTGTTGATGATGAAGAAAAGGACAATGAGCAACATGAAGGGAAAGATGAAGAATAAGAAGAGGACAATAAGCAAGATAAAGAACAAGAAGATGATCAAGATGACTAGAGTGAGAAGATGAACCAAGAGAGAATAATGAAGAGGATAATGCATATGAGGATAACCAAGTGAGAAATCACATGGATCATTTGTGGATGAAGGTAGGTATGCTAACTATGAAGCTTTTGAAGCCTTTAATCACTCTTATGATGGACTCATTGAGGATATGTAGTAGCATATGCTCCACACCAATGATACTCTTTTTGGTGCATATGCATATGATTATGAAGACTTTGATAATGGGTATTATGGTGGGAATTCTTATGATGTGGATGTACATGGAGATGATGATGGTTATGATCAGATGGATTATAAATGTGATTATGGGGATTCTTATTTCTATACATTTGATCTGGGTGGTCAAGATCATGTGATTGATGATGTTTTCTCACCTTTGATCATTACTACATTCGAATATATTTTTATCTAAGAGAATATGGGATGGATTTTGGATCTTTTTTAGACCAACATCCATCTTGGGGCAAAATGTTTTATCTTTAAGAGGCTTATTTGGCTGAAAAAACTAGTCACTCTTAGCTGTGTTTTGCTAGAAAATTTATAGTGAACTTGCTATTTTAGCTCATCTTTAATTTTTATTTGCTTATAGAGCAGCAATACCTAAATGCACTGAAAGTATGTCAAATGATCTTCCTTTTGAGCCATAGTATGCTTGATTTGGATAAGCCCATCAAAAGTTATTTCAATTTTACTATAGCAAGGTCTCTAGTTGACAACATGTTGTCTATTGTTTGCATGTGTCTTTTCATAGATTTATAGTAGTTAAGTTATTAGCTTCATCATCTAAAATAGATACCATGAACTCACCCTCGTGCTATGTGGACATGAAAATTCATCCTCATAGTAGTGGGAGGTCCAAGAGAGATCCTCAAAGTAGCATGGTACAAATGATCTCCCAAAGATAAAATGTGCTCCCGAGCTAAGTGTTCCTCTTTTATATTAATCCCTAATCCCCCTAGGTCTAGTGTAAATGGCATGCCTAAAAATTTTCTATGTTACATCTTAGTCGTACTCTTATTGACCTAGATCCAATCTTTCAAAGTTGCACATGAATAAGGTAAACATATTGTCAAATCATTTAATTCATGTGATTATACCGTCCCTTTGATGGCTACATTGATAGCTAGTTCTAGATGGAGGGTCACTTATAGAAGGTCTTGTAAAATAGGTCTAGTTGTAATGATTAGTTCATTTGGATGGGTTGTTGAGACGTTGAGCTTTAGCTTGTATGTCTTGAGGAATGAATGAGATTTCCATTTGGAGTAGGTATTGTTGTCCTTTAGTGCCTTTTGAAATGCTTTGCACAAAAGCTATCATCTAGTTGTCTTGCATTGCATTTAGTCACATTCTGAGATAGCAAAGTCATAGGGGATGCCTCATGTTTCTTTGTGCTACTCACTCCCTTGGAGATTATTCTTTACTAAAGCTTTGGGTTCTTTAGGGAAGGTTTGGAAAAATCATATGTTTTCCCATGGTGACACTTAATTGATCGGCACACAATGCATGATTCAAATACAAATTTTGCAATGTCAGGCTATTTTGCAAACCAATAAAAATACTATTTACATGCAGCTATTGTAGACTCGATACTTTTATATCACATATAGGTAGGTTGATGCATTTTAGTCATAGCAACAGTTCTACAATGTATGATTACAATAACTTTCTTTGATAATATTAAAATCCATTCATGTAAGAATAATTATAAAAAAAGTGGTCTTAGTATTTTGAAATGTTTTCCAAATAAAAGAGAAATTAGTATCTGAAACATACGTAGGAATCATGGTATCAAAGGTTTGAATTTCAATAGTGGAGATATGGGGCCTACAACTAAATGCATTTGCGACAACATTAACATGACCTGGCAGATATTGGATCATAAGATTTATTTTTTGGTCCTTCTTAATTTGTTGAGTGTCGAATACACCCTTCAAGATCCAAGCAATATGATCATCTTCAACTTGAGCCATAGAATTTTGTTGGTGTTTACACTCAAGAAGCTCCTATATGACAACATTCAAATTATGTTGAAGAAGATTAATTTGTTGTTGCAAGGAAATTTTTTGAAAGAGATGACTTCATCAATGATATAAGGACCCAACATGATAAAAGTATTTTGGTGGGCAAGAAATAGTCTTTAATAAATCTTGTTGTGTGTGAATAATCCTTTAGAAAACTCACAAAGTAAAATTCACGTTCTACATGTGGACATGAAATAATCAAGAACTCTTTCACACATGAATGGAAGCTTATAGTGATAAAAGGTGGCAATTATAAGATCCTTCATAGGAACAACCCCTATGGCCAATATGACAAGGTTTGTGAAAAGTGGCTTAGTAAAGGAATTGTCCCTCTCCCTCTTTTCAAGCGCTACACTTGCCCAAAAAAAATTTGATTAAGATCTTGAATTTTAATGTAATGTCCCCAATACTTAGTTTATTTTAATGTGCATATACATTCCAAAGAAAATCAATTTATGTTGCATATTTTTAAAAACTAACTCTAATTATAAAATTGGCTCTTATTATGAAAATAATTGTTATCATTAACGAGGTATTATATGCCACTTCTAGAAGGAAGACTTGGGAGACCCTTCCAAGACTACCTTATTAACTACCTTCCAAGACTACCTTATTAAGACTGTGTTTGTAGTATAAAACAACAAAAAGAACTAGCCTAGTGGATAGTAACTTGGTAGTTAAGTACACTTGGGTGATGACATTGCTGGGAAGGGTGACCTCCCAGGAAGATTTTCCTACAAACTAGTGGGAGCTTCTCATGCGCAGCCAACGGTGCCCACGAAGCCTTCGTAGCCCGTTGCCAAGTATGCCAAGGCTAAGATGCCAAGGTCTATGCCTTGGTCGCCGCCTTGGTCGTAAGCCTTGGAGTGACACCGCTCGATGATGAGATGTGTGGTGCTCACCTCTATATTTGTTAAATTGGTATCCTCATGCTACGAAAATGGAGCCCCTCCCTAACTCATCAATGGCGTCGTCAAAAATGCTAAAATAAAGTGTTCCCTCTTTATCATCGATGACCTCATCAAAAATGCTAAAATACAAACGTCCTATTTTTACCCTTCCCCTCTTGATTACTATATAAATAGGGGTAGAGCATCACAATAGACACAAGAATACACACACACAATGACTCGTGCAGAAGTCTCTCTACTGTTGATGCGATGAAGCTCTGCTGCTGCAAGTAGCCAAGCCTCTCTCTCTCTCTCTCTCTCTCTCTCTCTCTCTCTCTCTCTCTCTCTCTCTCTCTCTCTCTCTCTCTCTCTCTCTCTCTCTCTCTCTCTCTCTCTCTCTCTCTCTCTCTCTCTCTCTCTCTCTCTCTCTCTCTCTCTCTCTCTCTCTCTCTCTCTCTCTCTCTCTCTCTCTCCACATGCAAAAACGTTGTTCGAATCCATCAGCTTTTTCCATGGCTCCCAAGAGACGTCAGGATGCTGAGTGAGGTCATGCTTAGAGAGCTTCCCGACACAAGGAAGTAGTTGCTGGTGTGCTGAAGTGCAAGTGAAAGTTAATCGTGAATCCATTCAACCTGAAGGATCGATTATTCCACAACAAACCAAGGTTGCGGCCATAAACTATAATCACGATGGATGGCCAAATGGAGATAATCATGTTAGTACATAAGAAAATGATCATGATTAGTTAGAACTTACTTAGACTTGTAAAAGCATGTTAGTATTATCAAATGTTTTTAGGAAGGAATACGAAAATTGATAAAGGGGATAGATTCTATGTATTGCATTGACAACTATATTAAAAATGTTTTATGGTTATGATTGCTTTTGGATTTGTGAATGATGAGTTATGGCACTTATGATTTTGGGCTTGCACAGCCAGACAAGTTGTGGATTGTGGTGGTTCATGACATTGGGATCCCCAACCCAATGCTCCCTGACACTCTACAAGTATGGAAAAACTCACTTGCGGGTGGGGATCCTATACTCCCAAGGGAGATAGGTGTTTTTGATATTTGATCACTCGACCACCTGAGAGGCCAAAGGGCCGAGTGGTAAGTGCCCCTATTATGTAGGATGGCTCCGGAGTTTCAGGGAAGCTTAGAGGGGCTCTGAGCTAGTAAATTTCATGTTGACTATGGATGGAGCGCGATTACATACAAGCCAATCCCGAGGGATTGGAAGGTCCTATCCTAGGCTCGACTATATCTTTTTGCGGAAAGACGGTTTTGTATCACTCTGCAGAGTGATGATTCTGGATGCTATTATGAAATAAAGTATCTGATTTCTGAATTGTTTGTTATGTGCTAAAGATTGAGTTTAATGAACCCAATTTAACAGAGTAATAAAAGGAATTTGATTTTATATGTCCAAATAGTGTGGTAGTATTCTTTGCTAATTAGAAAAACTAAGCAAACCCATCAAGGAAAGTGGGAGGCTTCAATCCTGATGATTGGATGCCTATGGCTGGGTGGACCCAATAAGTCGGGTAACTTTCCAACACTAGATAGAGCTGATAAAATCGTGACCCTCCCAATACTAGTAGGATTAGTTACAAGGTTTAACACCATTTTAGGGGACTGGAGTTAAGATTTTACCTTATGGGTAGGGGGATCGAGTCACACTCTCCCCCGTCTCTCACTCTCTTTGAACCAAGTGTGGTATTAACCTCACTCCTTCCTTTGATTGATTACAAAGTGGTCTTTCTTAGGTGGGTGTTAGATTGTTGTTAGGGGTGACTTATCCATGCTTCCCCTGTGAAGTAGAACTGAGATTCCCATGTTCAACTAAGTCCAAGGTTTCCCATGGGGAGACGAGATGGTGAGATGTGCATGGATATGAATTTCAGTCCACTACTAAGAGGACTCCTCTAGGTCTGTTAGAGGAGGCACCTCGCATTAAATCTTAAAGCTTTATAATAAAGCTTATATAGCTTTTTGTAATGGAAAAATGGAGGTACTTGCTGACAAAACAACAACAATTTAGCGATGTGATGCAACAACATGTCCTAGATGGATCTAGCTTGATAAGGGTGGCTTTGGACCAAGTTGGATGGCAAGGAAAGATTGACAATAACATCAAATTAGGCATTACCTTTTCCTTAAGAAAAACCACTATTTCCCTCCAAAACCACCAAGAAAGTGGTCTTTTTAGTTGTGGGTTTTGAAAAAATAGGGATAAAAGAGAAAGAGACTTTTTTTTAAATGAAACCTTCAACCTTTGTACCTTGGAAAAACACCCTCCCAAAATTTAGAGAAAAACCATTGGATAAAGTGTTCGACCATTGGTCATTTGGGTGATGCTTGATATGGATGATTGCGAAGTCTTCAAGATGGATGGATAACTCCCTTCTTGATGTTGATGTGTCCAACAATTAGCTTTCTCTAGTACCACTGTTGCTTGTCTTCACCATATAATAAACAATAATTAAAAGAAAAAAAAATTGCACAAGAGAAGAAAATTCCAAAACTTGCACGACATAAGAATAGGTACAATCTCCCCCCATGCATGGGTGAGCACCTTCTCCATGTATGTATTTATAATATTAGAATAAGCATTTGTGCTCAAAATACATTGAGAGCATCTTTTTTTAAGTTCTTGCTTTTCCTCACCTTACACACCTTGCTTTTGTGCAAATAAATCAAAACACATTCTATTCTAATAGCTTTACAAAAATAATATTTTATCTTCTCTAATAAATATAGCAAAATACATATATTGTGTATGTATGCATGCAAACTCCTTGCACTAATAGGCGCATACAAAATATAATGTTTTTGGTAATATTTTTTCATGTGACTCCAAAATAATGATTTTTCTTAACTCTTCTAATTATTTGCTCACCATAACACAAAATACATCAATATCCTTCCATCTAACTACCAAGTATAATGCAACTCGTATGGTATGCATGTGCTCACATAATAAGTCATAGATTATGTGCCAAATAGACAAAAATCACAATAATAGAAATCAATCAATATAATTCCATAATAGTTTCCACTTTGACATATTCTAGTTATCTTTTCAACTTACTCACTAGTCCTTGGTGGTCTACTTACACTTGGAGTAGCTCATTGAGCAAGGTTTTACCCCCTCCTTCAGGGTTGCACTTGTTGGTGAGCTTGGGGATGTTGTGGTATTACATGCTTTAAATAAATATGCACTTTCTTATTGAAAGTCATGATGATATTTATGTTGGATAGTGCAAGGTGTATCGTTGCATTTTATAATCCACCCATGCAATTGGCTTGTCATTTGAATGGTTGATCCAACAAGGCTTCTTTTTCAACTCCTTCTATGTTAGGCAACCTATAAAAAATGGTAGGAAAGCTTTCAATCTTGATAATCAATATCATCTTGCATTTCCCTAATAGAATGTAAGATATGAAAATAGACAAGAGGGGAGAGAGGTGAAGAAACTGAGAGCACGCACACAAAATAATGAAAACTTGAGCACACAAAGAGATAGGGCCAAAATCTTCTTCTTCCACTCAATAGAATTAAGTCTATTACATGATAAAAGACTAATATGAAAGTACCACAACATATGTACATGTAGTCACTAAGTGTGAACTTGTTAAGGGGTGGCACAATGAATGTGTCATAACTAAGGGTGGACTACATAGTTGAGATATAGAATCACTAGTGTATCCTCACATCGGTCACCTAACATGCCAGTGAATAATATCATCCCATATCACTAAGATGTGTAGTGGATGCCAACTCATGTAGAGTTTGACATCTCAACAAGATATATCTCCATATGAATTGACTTTAGGAGTGGTAGAAATTAGCTAAGATTGCCTAATATTGGTTTTTTTAATGATATGATATTGCAATCAATTTCTGATGGGACCTGAAATGGGCCGGCACTAGCTATGGCACTAGTCGGACCTCATACTCATAACAGACAAACATGCCTTCATGGCCTCGCGGACCAGGAGAGTCAATCTACTGCTAAAGGACGAACTGCCCTAAAGCCTAATCTATGTGTTTATAGTTTTATAGTTTTGTAGTCCAACATTTCCCTTTCTATAGACTCCTTAGAGGGAGAACCCTTACACATTGGCAATAAATACCATGATAATCACATACATAGGAGGCAACCTCTCAGTAGAAACACCGCGGCCCCACTACAGCTCTCCTACATCGCAAGGATTAGCCCCTTGATGCGCTACTCAACATGTAAAACAAACGAACAAACTTCACTCTTCATTTCAAACGTTTCCAGGAGATATACCATGTTTCCTCACCAAATAATCCCCCAAGAACCGAACATCTATCCTATGGCTTAGGATGCCTTTCCACACTCAATGTGGGTCATTGTCATTGAAAATAGGTGCTATGCATCCAGGGTTTATATTCTTTGATACCATGGTTTCATGCACATGTAAAGTGAATGATTCTAAAGTGCTCAAACATCATTTTCAAATCAGCAACGTGCTTGTGCACAATCAGGCTTTAATGCTTATTCCTTAACCCGTTACGGCGATGAAAGGATAGCACCAAGATAACACTCGTGCTACTATCCTTTTAATTACAATAACATGGACTCTATGTCATGAAATGCATCAAAAAATCAGCAACAATTAGCATGCAAATCACACCATTCAAAAATCCCAACCCCTTACGTTTAGGTATTGCTTTCGTTGCATAGGTGTAGAGGTTCATTTTGTCATAATTTGATGTAGAAAAAGCAATAAATCACAAACTTTAACAAAGAGATAGGGCAAACTGAGGCTAAACCTCATGCTTTACCACTACCACACATCCACAAACAATTATTATATTTTTCCTTATTTTTTCAAGACGTATTTCTATTTTTCCCCTTATTTTCTCCATTTTCTTAATTTATTTGGTAATAAAATATAGTATTTTCTGGTTTTTCTTATTCCAATCACTTTAGCATACTAACATTTCAATTTATCTTCCATATTCCCTCCATGGGAACACTTTTTCCCCACCCGAAACGGAAAAACTATCATTTTGCTTCTTAAAAACCACATTTCAAGTTTATGGGAATTAAATAAAGCATGTAAATCATTGCAAAGCTAAGATTTTCTGATACAAAACACTTACTCATGATGCAAACAATACATAAACAATTTTTCATCCAATAAGAACATAATTATCATCATAAACTATCAAAAATCCTTCATTTTCTTCATAAAAATGGTCATACTGTGTTTTTACGTAACCCGAGACGCCTTGAATGATTGCATACTCAGAAGACGGAGCCTCCATTGCTCTCAATCCAATGCTGTACTTCAATCTTCAGCATCTCCATCACCATTTCCTTCATTCTCCTTCCCGGATTCCTTTATCAAGATGGCACACATGAACAGCCCATAGGGAAGAGAGAGAGGGAGGACTATAATCTTTTCAGGGTCAGTTGCTATCCCTACTGAACTAACCACATGTCCTAGCAATAGCCCATAAGGTACTCCAAAGACACACTTCCGTGGGTTAAGAGCGATACAAAATTGTCTACAGCACTCAAAGCACTTTCTTAAAATAGATTTCACCAAAGGTCTTATCTGTTGTTCGTTGCCATGATCCAGGTGCATTGCACAAACCAAAGGCCATCACATGGTATGAAAAAGTACCAAAGACAGTAATGAAAGTTGTTTTCAACTTGTCCTCTTCTGCAATTGCCATCTGGTTGTATCTTGCAAAGTAATCCATAAACGAATATATTTCCCTACCCGCTAATTGATCCAAAATCTTGTCAATAAATGGCAACGGATAGTAATCCTTAACCATCTGCTTATTTAGCTCTCTAAAATCTACACATAGTCGGATCTGGTTGTTTTTCTTCTTCTTGATGACAATTGGTGAACACCATTCTGTGTGCTGTACAGGGAAGATTAAACCAGCTTTCCATAACTTCTATAACTCCTCAAACAACCCGTCCCTCAATTCAAAAGGCATACGCCTTACTTTCTGATGCACAGGACGACTGCCTTCTTTTACAGGGATAGTATGAACAGCCAGGCTGGGAGGAATACCTCTCAGCTCATCATAACTCCAAGCAAAGATATCGCGAAATTCTTGAATCAAGGACACATAGTCCTCCCTTTCTGTTGAACTGAGCATGGAACCTAATTTAATTGGCTGCGAATCATTTGGTGTGCCAAGTTCCAACGCAATTGCATCTGCATCTCTTATCCTATCTTGCAGCTTTATCGGCTCATTTAGAGTGATAAATATCCTCTGTAGTGGACCCCTCTTTAGATTCATCACTGGATGATGTCTCACTACCAGATGGATCATCTGTTGTTTCTAATTCAGTGGGAGATAAAGGAGCTCTCTCACTCTGAGGAGACTCAGGGTAAGCATCGGCTATTACTCGATTAGCACCTCTACCTAGAACCACTCAACCGGAAGGTATATCGACTTGACAGTCTGTTCATAAGATCCAAGGCCTGCCTAGCAAGACTCGATAGCTAGGTCGTCCTGCAAATCTTATCACCCTAAAGTCCAAGAAGCATTCTACACTTGCAACTGTAACATGGACCTTAGTAACGCAACCTTCTAGTTGCCTTAGACTATCATCAGCCATTCTAAGAAGGGTGGAGCTATCTATTTGAATGCCTAGACCCAACCTCTCCATCAACTCTGAACTCATGATATTGACAGAGGACCCAGTGTCTACGATGGAATTCTCTACTAATATTCCATCCACGTATGCTGGAACCCTAGGGCAATTCTTTTCAGTATGATCAAACCAATCTTCCCCTACTTGTGCTATGCCCAAAAGTTCTACAATATACCCAATACGCAAGATCTTCTTAAATTCCTTGCATACTCCTGGAGATAATTTAATCAACTGTAAGAGGTTTACATCTGGTTTGACTTCGCAAAGAGAACTTGCTAAATCAAAATCATGATAGGTAGCCAAAGCTCTCTTTTCTCGCCACACCATCCTTTCTTTTGGTCTCGGGACCGATTTTGGTGCTTTTTTTTTAGCTCTTGCCTTCTTTCTTGGCACTTCCTCATCCTTCATAGGATTGAATTTTTTGTCAACCGGCCTTAGAGGTCCACCTTCCATGCCAGGATTCAGGACTTGCGTCCCCTTATCCTCTTGCTTAGGGTTTCCCTCGACCGGTTTTGTATTATCTTTATCACCCTCTTTAGCCTTTTGGCCTCTTGTCATGGCTCATAGGTTAGAGGTTTCAGCGCCATTGACGCGTACAGCCTCAATAAGGCTAACTCCATTGGCTTGTGGCAACTCCTCTATAGTAGTCTTTCCCCTTTACAATATTTGTCTTGGTCCATCATTTTGCTGGAGGTTATTACCTTGCGCTCAATGATTAACTGGACCTGGCTGTCTACTCCCTTGTTGGAGGGAACTAATCTTACTCCAACAGGTAGCGGCTAAGTGGCCCGACTTCCCACAAATATCACATTTAACATTTGGATAGTTTCTAGGGAAATGTTGTCCACCACACCACTTACAGCTGAATCTTGAGGGTCCACCCTCTTCAGAGCGTCGACTCCCTATCAGATTCTGCTGCTTCTTCAAGAAATTGATGTCAACAGCTATTTGCTGATATTGTTCAAAAATCATATCGGTGTAGTGCTTCATCATATCCTTAACTTTGCCAAGGACATTAGATACACTCGACTCATAGCCTTGATCATCTATCCGTCGTTTCATGGGCCTAACAATTTGATTGGGCATTGGTTGTTAACTCATAGGAACAACATTAGGGTTCGAAACTTGGCCTCCAACATTTGGTGGAGCCAACAAACTAGCCATAGGCATAGTAACATTGGGAGGAGCTGGCAGCAAAGGTACATTTTGAACCATGCTTCCTCTCCCATTAGGGTTATTCATAGGCATCCCTTGACTTCCGTTCATCAATGGTAAATTGCCTCCAGGTACTAAACCCACATTAAGATTTATTCGAGAGTAGGTCGTTTGTAATCGTGCTTCTACTCCTTCTGCCCGCGCGATGGCGGTGTCTATATTAGCCCAAGCCACACTGCTCAATTGTACCTGAATATTGAAATCCAATCCATGCAAGAAGTATTGCAATTGGGCAGCCGACGGAATAGGAATGTAAGTTTGTAACTTACGAAACACTTCCTTAAGCTTCTTGGCATAGGCTTTCATATTCTCATGGGGGTCTTGGCGTGTTACATTCAAAACACGCAACTAGTATTGGCCACCTCTTTCAGGGGCATATTCTCCTCGGAAAGCTGCATAAAATTGGTCGATTGTGGTTATGGTTCCAGTCTCTATGCTATGATACCATACCACAGCCCTTCCTTTTAAAGTCATGTTAAAGAACATCATAAGATGTCTCTCATCTTGGATACGGTAATTAAACATTAGTCTTTGGAATTCACAAATGTGAAACTCTGCATCTTCTTCAGCTAACCCATTAAAAATGGGCAAAGGCACTCCTAAAGCTGGCAGATCCGGCGTCCCTGTAGGAATTGCAATGGGTTGTGCCATGACGACAATCGGATTGACAATAGCAGTTTGAACTGATGGAATCACACCCCCACTTGAAGTGGGTTGACTTGGTGGAAGAGAGGAAGAACTTATGCTTCCTACTGCACCTAAAGGACTACGTGCAGCAGTGGGGTTACTAAGACCACTGCCTCTTATGCATATCGAACTACTCCTTTGAGGAGAATAACGACTTACAATCTCTAACCGCCGTCTAGCCCTCTCAGCACGTTCTGCTTTTTGTATTTCGGCTTGACAGTCCTTGTAAGAGGACATAAACCAACTTTTTGGTCCCTAAAAACCCTAGATTCGAGAACCACCACTTGTTGGCAATTCCCGGAAAACGCACCACTGATGGGACCTGAAATGGGCCGGCATTGGCTATGGCACTAGCCGGACCTCATACTCATAACAGACAAACATGCCCTCACGGCCTCGCGGACCAGGAGAGTCAATCTACTGCTAAAGGACGAACTACCCTAAAGCCTAATCTATGCGTTTATAGTTTTATAGTTTTGTAGTCCAATGTTTCCCTTTCTATAAACTCCTCAAAGGGAGAACCCTTACACATTGGCAATAAATACCACGATAATCACATACATAGGAGGTTGCCTCTCGATAGAAACACCACGGCCCCACTGCAGCTCTCCTACATCGCAGGGATTAGCCCCTTGATGCGATGCTCAACATATAAAACAAACGAACAAACTCCACTCTTCATTTCAAACGTTTCCAGGAGATATACCATGTTTCCTCACCAAATAATCCCCCAAGAACCGAACGTCTATCCTACGCCTTAGGATGCCTTTCCATACTCAACGTAGGTCATTGTCATTGAAAACAGGTGCTATGCATCCAGGGTTTATATTCTTTGATACCATGGTTTCATGCACATGCAAAGTGAATGATTCTAAAGTGCTCAAATATCATGTTCAAATGAGCAACGTGCTTGTGCACAATCAGGCTTTAATGCTTATTTCTTAACCCGTTGCGGCGATGAAAGGATAGCACCGAGATAACACCCGTGCTACTATTCTCTTAATTACAATAACACGGACTCTATGTCATGAAATGCATCAGAAAATCAGCAACAATCAGCATGCAAATCACACCATTCAAACATCCCAATCCCCTACGTTTAGGTATTGCTTTCGTTGCATAGGTGTAGAGGTTCATTTTGTCATAATTTGATGTAGAAAAAGCAATAAATCACAAAATTTAACAAAGAGATAGGGCAAACTGAGGCTAAACCTCATGCTTTACCACTACCACACATCCACAAATAATTATTATATTTTTTCTTATTTTTTCAAGACGTATTTCTATTTTTTCCTTTATTTTCTCCATTTTCTTGATTTATTTGGCACTAAAATATACTATTTTTTGGTTTTTCTTATTCCAATCACTTCAACATACTAACATTCAATTTATCTTCCATATTCCCCCCATGGGAACACTTTTTCCCCACCCGAAACGGAAAAACTACCATTTTTCCACTTAGAAACCGCATTTCGGGTTTACGGGAATTAAATAAAGCATGTAAATCATTGCAAAACCAAGATTTTCTTATACAAAGCACTTACTCATGATGCAAACAGCACACAAACAAATTTTCATCCAATAATAACATAATTATCATCATAAACTATCAAAAATCCTTCATTTTCTTCATAAAAATGGTCATACCGTGTTTTTACGTAACCCGAGACGCCTTGAATGATTGCATACTCAGCAGACGGAGCCTCCATTGCTCTCAATTCGATGCTATACTTCAATCTTCAGCATCTCCATCAATCTCCATCACCATTTCCTTCATCCTCCTTCTCGAATTCCTTCATCAAGATGGCACACATGGACAGCCCATAGGGAAGAGAGAAAGGGAGGAGAGAGAAATACTAGAATTTGTTGTCTTCATTCAGTCCATCATTCCACGAGCTAAGGGCAGTGATATGCTTAGCCCATAGAGAGAAATCAAGGGGTAATGTCGGTTACATGGGTTGTATTCAGCCTCATGATCATGATGAGAGAGGAGGAAGCGCAAATTTCGGCCGTTCCTGATGGCACCATATCCTCATGCTTCATTCACATTTTTTGCTTCATGTTTCATAAAATTTTTAGTGGGGGGTCAAGCTCCAAAGGGCACCACCCAATTTTGGCCTTAAACTTGTCCACCTTTTCGCATCTTGACCCTTTGTTGGCTCCTTCTTCGTCTAGCATCCGATTCAAGCTCTGAAAAATCCTGGGCATCCGGCTTGACATCCCGCATTGACTGGCAGCTCCTGACATCCCACACAAAAGTTGGAAAATTTATCAAAAATCCACAAGTGTCGCTCGGGCGCCTTTTAAAAGTCGTCATTCACTTGGTGCTTAAAATCATCCTAGAGCTGGAGCCGCCGCCTTCGATGTTAAATATTTTTCCCCTGAATTCCGAATTTTTTAGCAAATTTTAGGCACATCCCGGGCTCAAAACTCTGCTCTCAATTTCATCTTGACAATCAAAGCATCGCTTGTATGGTCTTTCTTTTCAATGAGTTTGACCCTAAAGTTAGTGGTATCAACTCATCATCTTGGGGGTCCATCTCTCTTATTGTTACAATATGTACAATGATTGATGGTAGTATCATCAAAGGTTCTTATAATGGGTGTATTGGTGGAATGGTTCAATTAAATTGTTTATTCAATGGATTTCTTCTTCAAATTCTATCCCTTTATATGTTGTTTTTTCTTTTTTCAACCAACCTTATTATTAATTCAATTTTCAATTAATATTAGTGAGATGTGCACAAGTAGGCTCTTTTTTTCTATAATAATTGCGTCTCGATGCAATGCAAACTTCATTGTGCCAATGGTGCTCAAATAGACTATTAGCCTTCTAAAAATTTTATGAGGTGCACAAGCACTTTCTACATCAAATTAGTGAATTTCTTTCTCACTTCTTGATAGTTATAGCATTCTTTTTTATCCGCTCGCTTGAATGAATATGCTTATAGGCTTTCCTTGCGAAATTGAATTCAAGTGGCCACTACCTGGACAAGTAGGGTTTTCTAAGGATTTGATGTGACCAAGTTTGGGTTGAACTCCCCGCCCCTAAATGTGGTTCTTTCATTCCTCTAAGTGAGTTTCTTTTTATTATCTTTAGTCAGTTTAGTGACTTGTCATTGTATAAGCACAAAGCAAAATCCTCTTTAGGCTCAAGCTAGGGTTGGGAATCTAAGGTATGGTCTCTTTCCTAAAGTGCATGGATGCCTAGTTCTTTCTCCCATTTTCACTATGCTTGTTTCCATTAGGAGAAATATGGACTCTCTTTTTTGCCCCTTAAGGGTTTTATCATTTTTTAACAAGTTTATGCTTATTTCTTGGAATTTCTTCATTCCCTCTCAAAGCTCTAGTTTTGTTCGAGATTTTGTGTACTCTTCTCCTTCCCTCCAGAATATGCTTTCTTGCATACGAATTCTTCTGAAGCAACACTCAATACTATCTACAACACTCTCTACCCTACTACAAGCAATCTCAAGAGTGGTTTTGATAGCATTTGCTGAAATCAAATAATCTCTATCTACAGCATTCTCTACCCTGCTACAAGCAATCTCCCTCTTTAGTACTATGCTATAAGATATCTTTCTCTTCAACACTTTATACTACAAGCAATCAAGTAATAATGGAGGTATCTTTATTTTTTTAATCTCTGTGATGTTATTATTCTTCATAGTTATTGCTTAATCCTTAAGTGTCAATTCATATATATATATATATATATATATATATATATATATATATATATATATATATATATATATATATATATATATATATATATATATATATAGAGAGAGAGAGAGAGGGAAAGAGTGAGAAGGGGGGAAGAGAGAGGACTGTGTGAGATGAACTAAGAAAATAAGTGATAGAGTGACAGAGAGTAAATTTAGGTAGAAGATAAGATTATGTTATTGTTCTCCACTAGCCAAGCTTTTGTATAAATGTGTTTAAATATCTTTGATCAATTCTTCTTGAGAGAGAGAGAGAGAGAGAGAGAGAGAGAGAGAATATTTTGGATAGAATAGAACATAAGATTAGATGTTGATTAGAGGTAGATTAAGAGCTAAGATTACAAGCAAATTAGGGGTTGATTAGGGTCTATCATGACTGAAATCAAGAGAAAGAGACAAGATCCAACTGGGTTAAAAAGAATACAAATATAGTGAATCAAAGGGGTGTAAATGTGTGATTTAAGCTAGTCCAGAATTAGCTGTATGTTGCTAGATTGATGCTGACCTACAACTCTTAGATATTTAGATGTTATTGCTATTGATCAAAAAATTGGCATTAACACCTTAGCTTACTATACATATATTTTTCTTTACAAGATGCAAGTGTAGGACGTACCAAGAGAAAGAGAGATATTCACTTTCAATTGGAGGATGAATATGCACCAATGTTCAAAAGAACTATAGAAAGGGATGATGCAATAAGATACAAGATGCAACAAGAAAGAAATTTAGGGGGGAAAAACGTGGACCTTTGGGTTGATGGGTGCATTTATCCACCTGATCCAATCACTCAATCAAAGGCCACCACAATTTGAAGGGCTTACATCGTTTGTAAAGTTCGTTTATGAAGGCAATGAAGGATTGTATGGATACACATGCAAACTTGTCACACAAGGATTAGCAGGGGTTCATCAAGCTTTGAAAAATATGCATACAAGATTATAAGGAAATATGTAGTCTTTGATGGAAAATGATAGATTATTGGCTGAGAAGAATAGGGAGAACCATAGCCTACAACAAGCAATGTCTATCATTAAAGATGCTATGCAGGCTACACACGTGCAAAATATGGAGTTACAGTCTAAAGTTATGGACTTGGAGAAGAAGAATCAAAACATAAAGAGGAAGCTCACAAAAACTTTGGAGATTGGTCCCACTTTAAAAACCAAAGAAGCACATCGCCACATCCGATTACTTAAACCAATTCACCAATTAACCAAAGGAAGTGGACAATATCATAGACGGATATATGCTCAATCTACTACAATGAGAAATATATTCCCTCATACAGAGAATGATACTATTGCCAAAGTCCTAAGCAAGGATATGGTCCAAAATGCATTGGAGAATCGTAAATTTAAGGACATTGTAGATGGTGTCGCAAGTGAATATCTTAGGGATGTGAGCTTTGAGTCATATAGTATGCTCTATCAACAATTAGATACAGGATTTAAACAAGTCTTCAAAACTAAGCGCATAATGCCTTTGCCAAAATCGTTTCATATGAAAAAGGCTCAAAAACAACTAAATGAGAAAGTTTTAGAACTAATTGGTGAGCCAACACATCGGGAAAATACACACATATTGAAGTATGGTTCCAAAGAAGTTGCATTTGTATTGAAGGCATCTAACAACTTTGTATTGGATATATGTAGGGTTCAGATTGCTATGGTCAAGTTCTATGATATGTCTATGGAAGCATGTAGATGCAAGCTTAAGTTTGTCCTCAAACTTGATGAGAGTGAGATTATTAAGGGGAAAAAACTTGAACATGTGAGTATAACACTTATGAATCGAGCATTGGATCCCAACATTGATGAAAACCATCCTTTATACTTCAATGTACAGTCAGAGAATAAAATATGGTGGCTTGCAGCATTTGAAGTACCAGAGGAGGACCATGAAGTACTAAAAAGAAAAAGAAAATTTCAGGAAAGAGTGGAAATATCCTTTGTAAACCATGCTTTGGCAAACCCAAGGCTAGGAAGTTTATATCTCCACCTCAAGATGAGGAAGACAATATACTTGTAAAACAATCAAAGAAGTATGAAGCATGGAAAAAATTACACCTTATTGTTCCATGTTGGAGCAATGGGGGACAAACGAGGATTGCAAAGGCAGAAGTGTGCATACACCTAGATAGATTAGCAGCTCTCTTACAAAAGTTGAGGTTTAGGGATGGTGATGCCAATACATTTAAAGAGACAGTTTCTAAATTTCATAAGTCCATGGTGGAGGCATGCACTACAAACAGTATAACACACTACATGGTCAGTATTGTCACCATTACAAAAAAATATCATCATTTTGAATTAGTTTGTGTTTATAATCTCTCTTCTTGTTGTGAGGTGCTTCCTCTAATAGGCCTGGAGGAGTCCTCTAGTAATCAACCAAAATTCATATCCATGCACATCACCATCCCGTCTCCCCATGGGAAACCTTGGACGTAGTTGAACATGGAAATCTTAGTTCTACTTCACAGGGGAAGCGTGGACAAGTCACCCCTAATAGCAATCTAACACCCACCTAAGAAAGACTACTTTGTAAATCAATCAAAGGCAGGAGTGAGGTTAACACTGCACTTGGTTCAAAGAGAGTGAGAGACAGGAGAAAGTTACTTGATTGATCTGATGGGTGATTCTCAACTTCTAGCCATTTATGCTCGACGTATCACTATTAAGACCACAGATATGGTTCTTCTTCATAGGATCCACAACAACAAGGATGCATTTAATCTTAATGTCAACAATATGCCTTGAGAAGCTACCTTGTAATTGGATCCATATTTTTAGCTCAGGTTTGGTTGTAGATTGTAAGGAGCTTAGTTTTGGTTTATCTTTCCAGTAGACCTTCAAGTATTTGATAGCAGTGCTCTACAAAATGGAGTTAAATTTTTCCTAGCTCTAGTTGTACTTGGTGTAATGCACTATCTACCATGTATTTCATGGTTTCGTAATGCCAAATCTGATATTTGATATTCTATTTTTCCATGATTTGCATTGTGCATGTTTTTAAGTTTTTAATTTTGAAAGTAGTTTTGTTGAGGATAAATTCAATGTGCAATCATGCACACATTAGTGATGATCAGTTGTACATGGGCCGATGCACTATATCTTTACTGTATTTAGCGGTTTGGCAACACTATATCCGATATGCGATATTCCATTTGACCCATGAATTATTTTTTGTGAATTTTTAAGTTTCCAATATTTCACGTAGTTTGGTTGACAACACATTTAATATGCAGTTGTGCACATTCGGTGTGGTGGTGAGTTTTTCTATTATCAGTGAAGTATAATCCGATTAATACATTTTTTTTAAATGATTGAACCATCAATTTTATAAATTGAAATCTGGTGAAACTTCACCCACATGCGGGCATCATAAAAACTCATGGATATTATCTGGAGGCTCACGTCTGTGGCCATGAATCCTAGATTCAGGGCCCCAGATAAATTCAAGGCCCTAGACACGAGCCTCCGGACAGGTGTCCCAAAGACTTCTGATGAGGCCAAATTTGTTTTGCATAGTTGATGTACCCTAGAGGAGTCCACAGGTAAAATTTCATGTCAATCGGATCAATGGTCATATTTTTCCAAAGCCTGGATACATTGATTCAGGTTTAAGGGTTTTTTGAAATTTTTGCTATAAGTTCAAAGTTTCACCTCATTTACACATTTCACTTTTGAGTTTTGAGCTTTCTCTCCTAGAAGACATGGTATGCACCAAGCAAGTGGCCCGAAGACCCCCCCTAGAAATCCTAAAGCAGAGGCCACCTCCCCTAGCTCCACCACCACCATGCCAGCATCACAAGCATCGATAGAAGCTAGGCACAGTGGCTCTTCGTGAGACCTACCATTACCAGAAGACCATGCACCTCCTGATACCAAAGGCTCCATTCTAGAAGCTAGTGCGTGAGCTTATGGACAGCATACTCATTAAGAATAGCAGGAGGCACTTCCTAGATGGAACACGATTGCAACAACCCAATCGTTGGACTGCCCAAGCCCTCCTTGTACTACAAGAAGCTGTCAAAGGTTACGTCATCGACTTTTTTGAAGACTCAGTCTATGTAGCAGTACATGCAAGGAGAGTCACCATCACCGATAGGGATTTTCAGATAGTGAGGTTCTTTTGGCGATGGAATGATAGTCCTCATGGAGATCAACAATGATAGGGGTGTACTACCAAAACATATACGGAATGTAGCTTCTAAAGAGATTTTGTAAAACCTTGGTTGTAATGGATCCCATGTAAAATGTTATGAATATGAATACTCTTTTTTTTGCGAGCCTTATTTTTGTTTATTCACTTGTTATTTTTTTTATTTATGTCTTTGAGTTATCGTTACATGCATTCAAACGAATGCATGTTGCGCACGAACTCGATAAAGCACTATGTATTAAATTTAGGGTACAAATTGTGTTGCGTATAAATCTGATAAATAAACATAACATTCAAGTAAAAATAATAATAATCAACACATGTGACAAACTACATTGCACGAAAATCCAATAAATATCAGTTTTCATTACTTCAAGAGAAAATTACAAATTACATTACATTGGTGATGGGATATCATTTGGCACTAAGTACATCTACTCTCTCCTAGGCTTCTTTGAGCTAGACTCCCCATGGTCAGTGCTATTCTTGATCATAGGCAGCACCACATTTTGCCCTAGTAGTTCCTGCCTAATGACATTGGGGTCTTCAACACCAACAACCATGCCACGGGCCACCATGGAAAAAAGTGGCCCAGACCTAGTACTAGAGAGTAAGTAGAGGAGCTTCAAATGTCGAAGCAACCCTAATTTCTCCAAGCTAGATTTCATTGGGATGGTCTTGAAGGGCCTAGCCTTTGTTAGTGTCCTCAAATTCAAGAACTTCTCAGCAAAAGTTGGAAAACATGTCTTATGGAGTACAATAATGTCACTCACAAGCTTACCAATATACTTCTTCAATGCCGAGTCCTGCACCCTTCCTTGGCTACTAGATCAGCCACCTTATCTAGATGAAAATTCATCTATATAGACAATGTCCTACATCACACAAGTTCAGTGTCAAAGTCACTATGCATGGAGTGTGATAAAGATATATACATCAAACTTGCATAAAAATTAATCAGTAGGGCCTCTAGGGCATTTGAAGTGTGCACATAAAATTTTGTCGAGATCGGGCTCCTAGAGCTACCCTAGCCAGAGGCTTGCATTTGGGGGCCCGATCCCAGCAAAATTTTATGTGCACACTCCCGATGCCCTAGAGGCCCTACTGGTAGATTTTTACATGAATCTGATAACATTACCTTCTCTGCATCATCTATCTACTGTTGTAATGGAGATCCAGGTCTGCTCCTACAACTGGGCCATCCTCGTCTCTCTCTTGGGAAGGTATTGCGTAGTAGGGTCGAGGTCCAAAAATGCTTTCTTGCAACCGCTCAAACTCCTCATCTGAGATCTCATACTGTGGCGCCACATTCTCAATCTGCTCTTGGATGCTCACAATGGCAAAGATGTCATTGACACTCGTGCCATCATATCAAGCCACCTCATCAACATGTGCTGGCGCATCTTGTATATCAAAATCTATAAAATCATTAGGTGCATCACGCACCATGATACAATATAGCTCTTCTTCTCTTACCGCCAAAATTTCTAATACATCCTGCATAAGTAAATATTCTACCCCCTTGATGATGAAAGCATGGAGAGAAGGGAGGGGTGGCTCATTGCTTGTTGGCGTCTCAACAGGGCAAGGAGGTGGGTGCACAATGGCTAAGCTTTATGCTTTCTCTACTCTCAGATCAAGTGTGATCTCCTTAGGCTCGCTCTTGAAATACTCTAGCTATGCCCGAGAGGGTGTGTCGATGTCTTCCTCACTATCCTCTTACACCTCAATGCATAAAACATATATGGCAAATGCTACATCGCGCTCGATGAGATCCATCGTGGTGTGGTCCTAGGATGAGGTGGACACTACTCTAGCATGGAGATGTTGCCCCACATGCACGAGGACTCAATTTATTACCTTTCAATGGCTTGATCTAGCATGTAAACTATATAAGAAATCTATGAGAACCCATCTGAGAGCAGAGTCCAAAATAGAGCAAGTGAGAGGGTTTGCCACATCACAAAACGATGCCAATATACTAGAGCTAGGGTCTACGATAGAAAGCAAGCTCTCTAAACTCAAGGTTGCGCAAAACCTAGGGTATATCTGGTCTCCTATGTGTGCATAGCATGTGGATCTAATCCATGCGGCGAAGGTGGGAGTGATAGCCATGGCACACAAAGAGAGAAGAAAGGAGAGCACAAGTGTAGGAAAGTAGAGAATGAAAGTGAAAATGAGCTTGGAGTTATAGCTTTTATGTATCTAGGGTTTTAAATAAAGGTTCTTTTTTAACCCTAAAGTTTCAAATAAAAACTTGTACCTTAGTTTCTTTATTTCAATACTTTAAAGTAACAGTTAAAATTACTCATACAGACAAATGCTTCGTTTTACATTATTATATCCTCGAATATACTTGGATTGCTAAGTATATTCAAGTCCAACTACAAAAAATATAGAAATTTTTTAAGAAAAAAAATCTACAAGACCTTCAAAATCCCTTGGATCCAATTTAATATTTAATTTTAAGGAATAAGTAGAAGAGATGAGCTACAATATATCATTATGCAAAGACAATATTGCATAGATTATCGAACTCCAGCCTGTACTCTAATTATGATTTTAACCAGCATGATTGACTAATTACATTATGTATTATCGCACACTTGGATCATAGTAAACTAAGATTATCTAAATTGAAAGTACTCAAAAAATTTTAAAATTTTTATATTCATTCTTTATATAAAAAATTACAAGGATTCCACTATCTCAAGGATATGTGGAGAAGCACATTGTTTACATGTCATGGATTTCTCACTACGAATCCTGACTTTTCTATTATCTAACTTGAAATAGAAGTTACAGAGGGGCTCATTAGACATTAATTGGATTTCTTGTCTCAGAAAAGAAATAGGCCAATGGCTCCCTGCGCTGACCACAAAAGGATTATGACTATTCCACAAGATAACCACATCTATGAGAGTTGTATCTGTCTCATCTCGGGTATCTTGATCCAAGTTGATCCACTCCTCTTGCAAAAGTCACCATATTCTATATCAAAAGTGAATGCACAGAATTTGTCTAGCGATGAAATACTTGTAATAAAAACAAACATAATGGTAAGTAAATGCGAATAACACAACAATTCATCTAAGCAAGACCTATATCAATTAAATCAAGGCATTCAAAGTAGTAAAAAAGATTTACCTGAATGTGAGATCAGATTGGTTGACCCTGCACTCAATCATCTCATCAAAATGTGTTCTTTTGACTTGCCAAGACTCACCTAATAGCTGACTCATCCATTCCTTGAATGGACACTTGCATTGATAAGTAATTTTTGTTTTCTTCAGAACATCACATGAACCAAACAAATGTGCAAACAATGAGAATGGAATAAACCAACTAAGATGCACATCTTTGGAGCCTATGGTGGGTTTCATAGCACTATTGATGTCAGATTTTTTTCTTGGACTTACATGCTCCTAACAACTCCAAGCTACGAATCAACCATTCACCACTAGATAGTGGCGGCAATGGGAAATGTTGCAATCTTTGGATTTCTACTACATACAATGAATTATAAAAAAAGATATTTTGAGTTGCAAGTTGACTTGCAGAGTTATTATCATAGATCAAAGAACCTATGTCTTCATACCAAACATGTATCTTGCCACTCAAACATTCCACATTCTTCCATTCATGCAAAGTTGATAGATATAGAGCTGTCAATAAAACAAGATTGAATTAGAACACTGCAAAGATTTTTAAAAACAACTCTGAAGTAAAAGAATAAACAATGATAAAAATCTAAAAACTTACTGTTTTGTTTATAATTTGCAATGTAGTTCTTGTCATGTACAGAGATTTGTTTGTGCGTATAAACATGTTGGATCAACACTTCTATTACTATACTTGTTTCATTAAACACTTTTTTGAACTCTAAAATTCTACCTTTCCAATGTTTGCTAGGGTTTGCAACATCCTTATGCTTGACCTTGAAACTCCCTCAAGTACTTATCACAAATCCAATTACCGCCACTATCTTTCCTATTGAAGACCTCCACTGTAAGTATATTACTAATGTTTTTCCTCTGTGAAGACATCTATGATAACCAAATAAAAAAGTTACCTATCAGCATGTGTATAATTTGCAAATGTTCTCTCCAAATAAAATGAAATTTAAATGGAGCAATTTTAAAAAAAACATTGTACCTGTAATTCTTTTCACAAAGAAGCCCAAAGATGTTGAACAAGAAGTTGACTTATAACAAGACCATTGTTCCTTCACTGACAAATTCCTAGAGTACAAAAACAAAAGAAATATCGAGTCAAAGCATACATATAACTTACATAGGCTTTGTCCAAATGAGTTGAAACTTAACCATGGAGCAACAGAAAAAAGTGGCAATATACATGTGGCTTTCTTTACAAAGAAGCCCAAAGATGTTGAAGAAGTTGAGTTTTTTAAATATCATTGTTCTCCAACCTCGAAGACTCTTGGAGTTAAAAACAAAGGAAAACTCACTATGCATATAGCTTGCATACATTTTGTCTAAACGAGATAAAATTTAACTATGGAGCAGCAAAAAAAAAAGACAACATACCTATAATTTTGTTTACAAAGAAATGAATAAGAGGTTGAGTGTTCAAAAGATAATTGTTATTGACTGTAAGAGACTCCTAGAGTACCAAAACAAAAGAAATTACATGTCAGAGAATGCACATAACTTGCACAAGTTTTGTCCAAATGAGATAAAACTTTACCACAAAAAATCCATGGAAGAGAACAATATACCTGTAAATTTCTGTGAAGAAAATCTTAGGGCTTTGGTAGAATAAGCTCTGCTCTCATAAAACATGTGAAACTCACTCTATGTTTGTGTAGAGGAAATGAAATTTCACAGGGTTACAAATAGGGCAAGCAACAATGAGGCTGTAAAATTTCGTCAGGAAAGAAAAAGCAAGGAAAGAGATATGATAAATTTGAGTTCCAGCTTAAGAAAGAGGGGGAAACTAAAAAGGGGAGAAATGAAAAGTCAAACATAAAAAAATAAGAAAATGAAAATTCGAGTCACAAACTTCCAGGAAGTGTCAACATTGTATTCCCCACATTTTCCCTCATTTTATTGTTGAGGGAAGATTTGGGCCAAGATGTGGGTAGAAGATTCATGTTACATGAATCTGGAATCCTGGCTCTGTCATTGGTTAGAGGCCTATATTTTTTTATTCACTCCTTCAGGGGCAAAAAAGAGAGTCCATATTTCTCCTAATGTTTGAACCTTGATGTGTCTAGGTTGGTGCTCCTTTTAGCAACCTAAGGTATAAAGAGCTCACATTGTTGGTCAATAAAGTCACACTTTTAGGCATGTGAAAGGCACATTTTTGCTATAAGGATTTTATACACAATTATTATGGATGTAAAGGTCTATTTAGAAGTGTGTGGATGCCCTTAATTTTTAGGGTTTTTCTTTTTTTACTTGGGGTAGCCTCAAGAGGTCAATTAGGAGTGGTATTTCCACTTGAAATTGGTTCAAGAACTCTATATTACCCTTGATTGAAAGTCCTTACCACCATGAAAAAGGGCTAGTTAAGTATTTATTAAGGATTATTCCTTGATTCCCACACATCTCACCAACTTGCTCACATTGTATGAAGTCCAATTGAGCAATCCATGTTTGATATACTCAAGTAAAGTTTAGTAACAACCCCCATTCTAAAACTTCCTAACCTAAAACAAGAGTTTGAGGTTGTGACAGATGTAAGATTTGTTGCATTGTGTTGTATACTTATGCAAGAGGGACATCCAATTGCTTATTCCTCAAGGAAGCTTAAGACTCATGAAAGAAACTATGCTACCATGATTTTGAATTGTTGAATTGTGTTATGTTAATGGTTGGTCCTCACACACATATTATAAATTTTTTATCATATTCTTAGATGTTATTTTTAGATTTAGGTATTACATCAACTCATATATCTAACTCTTTAGCCATTATACTCATAAATGTGTTCTAACATATATTGATCATATGCACATTTTGAGTTGGCAATGTTTTGTACATGGTGTTGCTTGCAATTTTTTAGTTTAACATCAAATAGGATTTATTTAATATTTTTTTAAATCTGATCCAATTGCATTAATTATTTTACCACATTTATGTGTGACATTTAAAATCAGCTTCCTTAAACCCTAAACCCTAAATCCTAATTATCTAATTAGGTCCTACCACATTTATATGTGACATTTAAAATTAGCTTCCTTAATTAAACCTTTTAGGGAATATGGTTCATTCACGTAACTTATGGCACTCACACAAAAATAGCTTAGACAAGTTCCTTGGAAGTAAACTTTATGTTAACATTACAGCTCAGCTACAAGTTCCGTCCATAGGACGTTTCCCGTGATCCGTAAGGACTTGCTTATTTTCCTCCAAGTTTTACCCTTGCACTAGTAACAGGGCATCAAGATTCTATCTCAAGTCACGTAGATCGTTTGAGTAGGACCCAGAGGCAAGGAATTTACAGCCATACCCCCCCCCCCCCCCCGGCATCCAATCACCCTCCTACATTCAAACTAATCCACGAAGAGACCTCTCGTGGTAGGTTCAGTCTATGTTCCCAGCACAGTTATTTAGAATCCCCTTGGATAAGGTTGGCGGCCAGCTGTGGCTGGTTTTGCACGCCCTCCATGAATTTAACCTGATTAATTATTCCAATTTCTTTTGTGAGCTTGGGTCATACAATCCTTTCACAAACAGTGATTCTAGATTTACAAGCGCAAACAATAACTACTAAGGTGGAGTCCCTATTTTGAATGCTTAGCATTTCCCTTTGGATTTCTTCCTTGCCTTGGTGTCAACTGCAATGGCCTTTTGAGGGGTGGGTATTACCCTCATTTCAACCCTCATTTTGAGGGGTAGGTTTACATCCAATAATTCTTGGATTGTATTTACCCTAATTTTCTAACCTTTAGACTAGGGTTTCTTGTCTTGAGATCACAAGATCTAGATGATTCAATCTAGGCTTCAAATTGGTCATTTTATAGCCGTTTTCCTCCTTATAACTTTATTGGGGTTTTCTAAGTTTACCTTAGGGTTTCACTCCCTCAAGATTTCATAATAGCAACTTTTGCTCATTCCTCCCGCTAGCCAAGAGTAAACTAAGCCCTTTGCAATCCTTGAGTGGTTGCGACCATCGAATGTCATGTGGAGAATGGGTGTTCTTGCTTGCAGATACGCCATTCCAGTTTTCTTGTATTGACATCGAGTTGTATCATGGTTTAAAATGATATCTCTAAGGGTGTTATTGGAATTATCGTGACTAGTTGCTAAGATAGAGACCTATGAGCATATTTACTTGATTCTAAGTCAATCTATGATCGTAGCATTAATTTGACTTATTCACAATTAAGCCCTAGCCTTACTTATCATATAGGGTTTCATTTACCAAATTGCCTCTTGCAATTAAGTTTAACAATTTACATGTGCATCTTAAATCTATCTTTTAAGATGAGTCTCTATCATGTAGTGCAATCGAAACTATCCACAATGCTACGCACAACTAAATGCAAGTCCTACCTTAGTTGATCATACAATGTGGAGCTTCTATTCTTGAAAATTCATTTCAATGAATTTATGCAAATCATAAATTGTGACTTATGTTTTTAAGTGCGAGGTATATGAATTCATCATGCCCAATGTACATGCAAGCTAAATCTCCTTAATGGTTGATAGGATGCAATCGTCCTACATGGTCTTGTATATTTATATATATTGATAATCTAAGATGAACTCACAAAATTTGTACCTAATAATCAGTTTAGTATTGTCGACAATCCATAAATTCTTAATCAACTCGTAGCATATTATGGCCATCGTGAACTTGATTCAAACCTATGCATCTACCTTTCCAGTTATACTAATTACGCGATGCAAACGTATGATTCCTTTCTATGATAATTGCACTCTACCACTCCGTTCATAGGACAAGTCATTGTAGTGGTACCTGGTTTTGGAGTGATGATTTGGCATTTATACCTGATAATCCATTCATGTTAGTGCTGGCATCTTTGCCCATCCTCCTTCTGTGGTTGCGGTCTTTCTAGTTACTTGGGAGAATTTGCACTTCTCGCCCATTTCAAAGCTTGGAATGTAGGTCTTCTCTTCTCCCGGTGCACTCCTTTGTGCTGGAATTTCCTACGCTCTACTTTGACTTCCGCAACCTTTTGCAAAATAGAGGGGTAGTTGATAGAGAAATCACGCGAATAGTGAGGGAGGGAGGGATCTTGTATCCTCTTTTCAAGAGAGGGAGGAAAGGAATTTTCCTTGAGGCCTCTCTCTCTCTCTCTCTCTCTCTCTCTCTCTCTCTCTCTCTCTCTCTCTCTCTCTCTCTCTCTCTCTCTCTCTCTCTCTCTCTCTCTCTCTCTCTCTCTCTCTCCTTCACAAATCGACAGTAGGGGGAAAAACATAATGTGTCATCCTTTGTTTAAGGAGGGATTTTATAGGGGAGGGGAAATGGGTATTATTGGGCGGGGGAGCACTGTAATAAGAAACATAATGTGTCATCCTTTGTTTAAGGAGGGGATTTTATAGGGGAGGGGAGATGGATATTATTGGGCTGCCAGATTTGGCCATTTACATGCAAGGTTGTTAAGGGGGGAGAAGGGATAGTGGGGGCGGTTGGAGGTGGCACACATGTGCCCCTCCCCCCATCTATTCCATCGTCACGATCATCGCCTGCTTTAGTAGATCTGCCATCAACCACGTCATCTCCCCCTTGTCTCCCCTTGTCTTCACTGAGCTCCCCCTCCATTTACCAACTGGCAGCTTGGATAGGGGGAATTTAAAAAAATTCAATTAAGTTTAATTATTAAGAGGGGTCCTTCCCCCCTTAAGGAATCGAGATGTCCTCATCTCGAAAGGAATTGGGGGTATTGTTTGTTGAGAGTGCTCTCGTCAATCCATGTGCCATCTTCTTCTGGATAGTCCTTCCACTAGATGAGGTACTCTCTAAGAGTTCTACTAATGTCTAAGATTCTATCTGGCTAGAGTTCAAGGACTCCTTGGCTTGGCATTACAACTTATTGATCATTGAGTACATGGCTAGGATTGGATATATATTTCTTTATAGGCTAACATGAAATACATTGTGAACCTTTACATTCTCAGGAAGTTGGAGTTTGTAGGTATTTGGCCCTAGGCACTTGAGGATCATGTAGGGTCGCAATATCTTGGACTTAATTTCTTAAATTCTCCCAATGATAAGGAACTCTTCTTGGGTTTTACATTAATAAAAACCATATCACCTTCTTTGAAAAGTTGCTCTTGTCTATTTAGTTCTGCATAGGCTTTCTGCCTATCCTTGGCGGCTCTAATGTCTTGTCTAATGGTCTTAACCTGCTCATCCATCTCCTCTAACATTTTCTTAGAAGCTTATACCCTTAAGGTAGAATCTGAAATATTCAATGGAGTACGAAAACCATGCCCATAGAATGCCTGAAAATGTGTCATTTGAATGCTTTGCTAGTAAGAAGCATTATAGGTGAACTCTACCAATGGTAGATATTGGATCCATTTCTTGGGTTCACGGAAGCAATAAGCTCTAAGAATATCTTTAATGACTTGGTTGAATCTCTCCGTTTGGCCATCAGTTTGAGGGTGATAGACTATAGTGAAATAGAGTTGAGTCCCAATGGCCTCGAATATCCCTATCCATAAGTGAGATGTGAAGATGGAGTCGCGGTCACTAACGATCCTTCTAGGCAACCCATGGAGTCTGAATATCTCCTTGATGAATAATTTGGCAATATCTAAAGCTTTATAGTTTATCTTGACTAGAATGAGATGTGCAACCTTGGTGAGCATATCTACTATACCCATAATTGAATTATATCCTCCTTGAACTGAAGGTAATCCAACAACAAAGTCCATGTATGCCAATAAATTCCCACTTCATTTGGGGAATGTCAAGAGGTTGCAACTTCCCAAGCATCTTGACATGCGCTGGCAAGACAAACATTCCATGACATATTTGAGTACATCTCCCTTAAGCATTTCCCAATGGTAGGTCTTCCTGACCGTGTTGAGGGACTTGGCATATCTGGGATGGTTTGAAAAGGGGGAGTCATGTGCTTCCCAAAGTATTCTCTATTTGAGTTTCTTGCTTGAGGGTATGCATAATCTTGTCCTAAAATAGAAAAGTCCCCCATTGATAGAGAATTCTTGATACCTGACCTTAAGTCTGGGGTTTTGGTCCTTTTCCAAAATCTCCTTTATCATCTTCAGATATTCTGGGTCATGGCTAGCTTCCTCCTTAGCTAATTCAAGGATAGGGTTGCTAGGCATTAACACCATAGTTGCTAATGATTTTACCATTGAAGGTTCCTCCATAATAAGAGAGTTGAGGAACACCTTGCGACTTAAGGCATCGGTGGCCACATTCTCTTTACCAGGTCAATACCTAATCTCAAAGTCGTACTCCTACAGAAGCTCAATCCAATGACGTTGCCTCATATTGAGGTCGGTCTAGGTGAAGATGCATTTGAGGCTCTTATGGCCCATGACTAAAGAGAACTTGTTACCAAGAAAATAGTGTCGCCAAAGTTTGAGAGCATGAATAACTGCTAGTAGCTCCAGGTCATGAGTAGCATAACTCTTTTCATGGGTTTTTAGCTTCCTCGAAGAGTATGCTATAGGATGACCTTCTTGCATTAGTACGCAGCCTAGTGCAAGTGATCTAGTATCCGTGACAACTTCGAATTCCTTGCTCAAGTCAGGGAGTTTTAGATTGGTGCTGTCACTAAGCTATGCTTGAGTTGATCAAAACTCGATTGTTCGGTGGGCATCCACACTATGGCAACCTGCTTTTTTAGTAGATTTGTGAGGGGTGCTGCTATTAAGGCATAGTCCTTAATGAAGATCATGTACCAACCTCTTAATCCAAGAAAGCTACACACTTCCGTGACAGTGGTTGGTGGAGGCCTCTTGGACATCCTTAACCTTTGTAGGGTCTATAGAGATTCCTTCTTCTCACACAATAAATCCAAGATATTTGATCTGTCTCTTGAGGAAGACACACTTTTTCTTCTTAGCATAGAGCTTGTGTGTCCTCATGGTCCCAAGGACGATGCAAACTTGGGGTTCATAATCCTCCTCTTCCTTTGGAGTAAACCAAGGTGTCATCAAAGAAGACAAGTAAAAAATCATTGAGATATGGTCTAAAAATGTCCTGCATTAGCCTATTAAATGTGGCAGGGGCATTAGTCAATCCAAAAGACATTACTATGAATTCAAAATGACCATATCTAGTATTGAATGCCGTCTTAGGAATATCCTCATCCTTGATGCAGATCTGGTAGTATCTTGACCTCAAATCAATCTTGGAGAAGATTTCTGCTCCCTATAATTGATCAAGTAACTCATCTATCCTTGGAATAGGATATTTATTCTTGATGGTTACTTGGCTTAGGCCTCTATAATCGATCAAAGGTGAAGTGTCCCATCCTTCTTCTTTTGGAACAAGACTAGAGCCCCCCAAGGAGAACTGCTAGGGCGTATGTACCCTTGGTCCAATAGTTGTTTGAGTTTTTCTTTTAACTCAATAGCTTCAAGAATGGACATCTTGTAGGGCCTTTTTGCAACTGCTGTAGCACCTGGTATTAGCTTAATCTCATGATCCACTTCCGTAGGTGGTGGTAATTCTATCAACTCTTCCAAGAATACATCCACGTATTCTTTTAACCATGATGGTTCTTCATTGGAGTCCTCTACCTGTTCCGGCTTGTTTGGCTTGATCAGATAAATAGGTAATCCTTTTCTTATTCCTTGAGCTATTCACATTTCCTTGGCTAGCTGGATCTTTCGTTTACCTACTTCTCCTTGAGTTGTAACTAACTCACCTTTAGGATTCCAAAAGGAGACTTGGCCCTTCTCACAATGGATGTGGGCATCATTTGGGACTAGCCAGTCCTTCCTAAGTAGGCACTGATGGACTCCTTGATTCATTACCTTGAACTTAACAGATGTGGACTCGTTTTTTAGTAGAAATTCCACCTTAGCAATTTGTCTAGTGTAAGTGATTTCTTGCCCATTTGCTAGTTCGGCAAGCAAAGTAGGTGCAGCTACAGTGGCTATCCCTAACCTTCTTACACAAGCTGGTGAAATGAAAAAATGAGTACTGCCACAGTCAATCAAGGTTTTGAATTTCTTACCTTGGTAATCTGATGGTGTTTGGATCACTAAAAATTGGTGATTCGGGCCCTTTTTATGGAGAGCAGCATGAACAGATGTCCTCTTGATCTCAGCTTCCATGGACGGGTCTTCATCCTTCCCTTAGTGGTGATATTGGAAGTTTTTTCTCTCCCTATTGCTGCACGTCTGCAGCCACGGGTAGCCCTGGCTTTGGCCATTGAATTTTCCTTAATGACAATCTTCGCCAAGTTTGGGACATTCCCTTTTGAAGTGCCTAGGTTACTTGCAGTGAAAGCATCAAAGGCTTTGGTCGTTTCGCTGAGTAGGGACAAAGTCACTGATTACATTTTCCCTTGGCTTCTTCCTTTGTGCTTGACTATGTCCTTGTGCCTTTTTAAATTGAGCTTTTAACATCCATGGATTCTGGTTGTGAGACTAGGATCTATTATTCCTAGACTTTGGCTGGACTTCTTAGGCAATGGGTCCTGCTCTTATTAATGCATCTTGTAAATCCGAAGGACGCATTGATTCCAATCAAGTGTTCATTTGTGGGCTTAGACCATCACAAAACTTTGAGACTTGTTGGGGAATACTCATTGTCAGAGCGTATTTTAGCAAGGAGACAAATTTCGAGTAGTAGACCTCCAGAGACATGCCCAATTGTTTCAAATTAAAGAACTCATTCATCTTTTGAGTTCTGTATATGGGTGGCATGTACCTTTCCTATATTGCTTCATTTAGCTTATCCCAAGTTATTGTGCTTTTCGTGTGACTGCTTAGTCTTTACACCACTGCTTCCACCAGAGCTAGCTTTGCCAGTGAGCTTGAGCTTGGCAATCATAGCCTAGTTTGTAGGTGATGTTCCTGTTGCACTGAAGTAATCTTCCATGGATTCAATCCATACTTCGCCATTGACTTCAACAATCCTCCCTTTCCCATCAAATTTCGGAGGTTTGATTTGTTTGAGGAAGAAACTTCCTCTTGTGCCTCCACTGCAGGCACAAGATTCTGGTTCTACGTTTGGGGTTGTATCTAGTTTTCAATTTAAACTTCTGCGTTAGGATTGCATTTACACATTTATACACAACCTATATCAATGCACAAATTATTTTTCATTACTACTACGCAACAAATCAAATAATCATAGAATTCTTATTTTTCCATAAAGAAGCATAAGCCTCAAGTACAATTATTCATGGATAGATAGAGATTTGTTGGCATGATTTTCTTTCCAAGAGGTACATCAACACCAGGTTAAAAATTCCTTATTGGATTCAGTTACAGGGAATAATAGTAATATGGATTTAGGGAATGGATTCTCATGAAGCGGTAAGTCATGGGAATTTCAAAGAATCCCTGTTTTTGATAGCCATGACGTTCATTTCATCCCATTACTTTAATTCTATCTATTGGCAAGACTTTGACCACCTCCTCATAGATGTAGTGAGTCTGTTCTACTTGCCGGCATCCGATGTGTAGGATTGAGTTTACACGTGCCTCATGGAAGATGAATAACTTGAAAATTTTCAAGTCCTCCAACCATTTTAGCCTCTTCAAATTGTTTTGAAGATAGGCAAGTCGGTTGGCGACTAAGTAGCAATAACCTACACTCCAAGTCCAACACCTTTCTGCATGCAGTGGTGAAGGGTTGTGGAGCCGATCCACTAGGATCCCCATTATGTTGGTTCTTTTGCAATAACTTGAAGAGTTCATAGCAGTTCTGAACATGATATGGAATATGAGGAACCTGCTCCATGCCTCGTAGGTTTGGAAGCAGCAACAATCCACAAGTGAGTAAAAGAAAAAATGTTTTCTAGTGAAAACATCACTTCACTCTTCTTGATTTATTCCTATCTTGATTGTTTTACTCGTTGGTTGGCTCTAATACCAACTATAACGTGCCCATCTATCGACTATCCAGACACATTTTTAGCGGTCCTCGAGAGACGAATCTAAACGATGCTGCCTGGCACCCTCATGGAATGTTATGGGGTTTTTCACCTAGGGTTTCTCAAGTCCGCCTCGCAATGAAACATTCGCAGTCGAATCCATTGGGATCGACCTAATTTTGGGTTCCTACTGGCCAAGGTCCCTGACAACACTCTAGCATCGGTCTTGGACATCCTACTTTACGCCAAGATACCCAAGCCGAAGTTGACCCATGCTGCACTTGGTTCAAAGAGAATGGAAAACGAGAGGGATGTGTTGCTCAACCTCTCTACCCGTAGGCATAGTCCCATTCTAGTCCCCTAAAAAGGCATGAATCGGGATTCTAACCTAACAATTTTTTAGGGTACAGACGTCCATAAAACCTTGTGAGAAGCCTCCTAGTTCTCTGGGACCAGGGGGTTCCACCCACCTGCTTCCCTCAATAGGTGTTCTTTAGTTATCTAATTAGGTCCCACCACATTTATGTGAGTTTAAAATCAGCTTTCTTATTTAAACCTTTCAGGGAACAAGGTTCATTTGTATGTTAACATTTCAGTTGAGGTACAAGTTCCATCCATAGGATGTTTCCTGTGATTTGTAAGGATGAGTCTTATTTTTCTCCAAGTTCCACGGCAAGGAATTTATAGCCAGCAGAGCCCCCCTTGGCATCCAAGCATCCTCCTACATTCAAACTAATCCATGAAGAGACCTCTCATGGTGGGTTTGGTCCATCTTCCTGGCACAGTTATTTAGAACCCCCTTGGATAGGGTTGACTGTCAGCTGGGGGTGGTTTGGCACACCCTCCATAAACTTAACCTAATTCATTATTCCAATTTCTTTTGTGAGCTTGGGTCATACAATCCTTTCACAAACATTTCCCGTTGGATTTTTTCCTTGCCTTGGTGTCAACTGCAATGGCCTTCTGAGGGATAGGTATTGCCCTCATTTTGACCCTCATTCTTATGCGATAGGAGTGAGCATTTATGCAATTTCATTTATATCCAATAATTTCTAGATGGTATTTGCCCTAATTTGCTAGCCTTTAGACCATGGTTTTTTGTCTTGAGATCGTAAGATCTAGATGATTCAATCTAGGATTCAAATTGGTCATCTGGTAGCCATTTTCTTCCTTAGAAATTTATTGGGGTTTTCTAAGTTTACCCTAGGGTTTTACTCCCTCAAGATTTCATAATAGAAACTTTTGCTCATTCCTCCCGCCAACCAAGAGTAAACTAAGCCCTTTGCAATCCTTGAGTAGTTGCAAGCATCGAATGTCATGTGGAGAATGGGTGTTCTTTCTTCCCGATACGCCATTCGAGTTTCCTTGTATTGACATCGAGTTGTATCATGGTTTAAAATTATACCTCTAAGGGTGTTATTGGAATTATCATGACTAGTTGCTAGGATAGAGACCTATGAGCGTATTTACTTGATTCTAAGTCAATCTATGATCGTAGCATTAATTTGACTTATTTGCAATTAAACCCTAGCCTTATCATATAGGGTTTCATTTACCAAACTGCCTCTTGCAATTAAGTTTAACAATTTACATGTGCATCTTAAATCTATCTTTTAAGATGAGTCTAATCAAAACTATCTACGATGCCATGCACAGCTAGATGCAAGTCCTTTCTGAGTTGATGATACAATGCAGAGCTTCTATTCTTGAAAATTCATTTCAATGAATTTATGCAAATCATAAATTGTGACTTATGTTTTTAAGTGCAAGGAACATGAATTCATCATGTCTAATGTACATGCAAGCTAATTCTCCTTAATGGTTTATAGGATGCAATCATCCTACACAGTCTTGTATATTTATATATATTGGTAATCTAAGATACACTCGCAAAAAATTGTACCTAATAATCAATTTAGTATTGCTGACAACCCATAAATGCTTAATCAACTCGTTGCGTATCATGACCATCATGAACTTGATTCAAACCTATGCATCTACCTTTCCAGTTATACTAATTACGCAATGCAAACATATGATTCCTTTCTATGATAATTACGCTCTACCACTCCGTTCATAGGACAAGTCCTCGTAGTGGTACCTAGTTTTGGAGTGACAAATTGGCATTTATACCCAATAACCCATTTGTGTTAGTAGTGGCATCTTTTACATGATCCTCCTTCCGTGGTTGTGGTCTTTCCAGTTACTTGGGAGACTTTGCACTTCGGGTCCATTTCAGAGCTTGGAATGTAGATCGTCTCTTCTCCCGGTGCACTCCTTTGTGCTGGAATTTCCTACGCTCTACTTTGACTTTTGCAACCTTTTGCAAAATAGAGGGGTAGTTGATAGAGAAATCATGAGAATAGTGAGGGAGGGAGGGATCTTGTATCCTCTTTTCAAGAGAGGGAGGAAAGGAATTTTCCTTGAGGTCCTCTCTCTCTCTCTCTCTCTCTCTCTCTCTCTCTCTCTCTCTCTCTCTCTCTCTCTCTCTCTCTCTCTCTCTCTCTCTCTCTCTCTCTCTCTCTCTCTCCTCTCTCTCTCTCTCTCTCTCTCTCTCTCTCTCTCTCTCTCTCTCTCTCTCTCTCTCTCTCTCTCTCCCTCCTTCACAAATTGGAAATAGGGGGAAAAAAAGTGTGCCATCCTTTGTTTAAGGAGGGGATTTCATAGGGGAGGGGAGATGCGTATTATTGAGGGGGGGAGTGTTGTAATAAGGAGCCTTAACTGATCTGGGCAGCGAGATTTGGGCATCGCCATGCAGGCTTGTTAAGGGGGAGAAGGGATAATGGATGGGGAGGGGGGATTGGATGTGGCACACATGTGCCCCTCTCCCCATCGATTCCATCATCACGATTGTCGCCTGCTTCAACAGCTCTGTCACTAACCACGTCATCTCCCCCTTGTCTCCCTGATTCACTGTCATGCTTGTCTTTTCATTGTAGCTCCCCCTCCATCTACCAACAGCTGGTGGAGTGGACAGGGGGCATTAAAAAAAACTCAATTAAATTTAATTATTAAGGGGGGGTCTTATGGGCCACAGGGATATTACACAAATCTCCAACCTATAGGACTAGCTAGGGTCCTTCTATGCTAGGTTTATTTGAAAAAAATGGAGCTTTCCAAATAACAATCAAATAGTCATCTACTTCATGCAACAATGCTACATCTTGCATAGTCTAAGGAGGCACATAGATTGAAATGATAAGCCAATAAATGTGGGTGTAGGCCAATGATGAATAGTTAAAGAGCTCAAGCACAAAGAGAACAAGATGCATAACCACGAAGAAAGAGGCCTATTTGTTGAGATTTCTACAATCACACCTACTTAGCCTCTTTGTATGGAGCAGTGTGGGCTCAGGACTAGAATCACATAAGCACAATAGGAGAAGTTCTACCATCCAGTTTCCTATAAAGCATTGTACTTGCTCTCTTTTCTAATGCAATGTTTTGTAATTTTTTCCTTTAGTAAAGTCTCTGTATCATTGTCAGTCTATACACAAGATTGTGTTTATGAGTCCAAGCTTCCATCTTCAAACCTAACTCACTTGTGTAACAGTCAATCATGTCAATGTCTTCATGAACTCACTCTTTCTCTTCCAACCTCCATAGCTTCCGCCTCAAGCCATGTTCTAGATCCATGTTTTTACATGGTATCAAAGCCATGGTGAGCATGGCATACATTAGTTCATATCAGTAAACCCCCCTTCCAGTCTCTCTCCAACTCTATTCAGCATCAAATCAAGGAGGGGAGATTCTAAAGGTCTCAAGCTTTGAGCCACAAGCATCAGTATCTCTCTTGATACTATTCATCTAGTGTCTTTTGGCACTTGTGCTTATCAAGTACACTCAAGATCAAGTCTTCTGTTGTTGAAATCTGAGAATTTTGAAGTTGATTTGCTACTGATCCTCTAACTCCAGCATGGACAAGGACTCTCTGACAGTTCGCTTCAAAGGGGTTGGGTTTCACACCTACTAGACCCGCATCAAGCTCATCCTAATGAAGAAGGGTCTTTGGGCCATCACCAATGGCAAAGAGAAGAAGCCTCGTGATGCGAACTTTACAATCACTTGTCAAAAGAATGATGATAAGGCTCAAGCCATTATCAAACTGAAGCTAGATGACAGCTATATCCACCATGTGGATAATTGTGATACTTCACAGGATACATGGAAGAGACTTGACACTTTGTTTGGTGCACAATTTAAGTCATCAAAGTATGGTCTCTTGATTAAATTTTTTAGGTTTGAAATGAAGTCCAGCACATCACTTGCCACACATCTAAATTGCATGGAAGGACTTCTAACCCAGCTTGCAAGAATCAACATTAAAATGGAAGAAGATGTTTGCATTGCTGTTCTGCTCAAAAGTTTGCCTCCTGAATATAATAATGTGTCACCAACTCTAATCAATATGCCAAACCCTAAGCTTGTTGATATCCAAGCATCACTATCGGAGGAGGAAAAGAAGCTAAAAACTAAGGAAGAACCAAGCACCTCTAGAGATGAACAAGCATTATGTGTTGGCAACAAATACAAAGGCAAGAAGGACCAGCTTTTTGTGACTCTTGCAAAAGGACTAGACACACTGAGAAGTTATGCCACACCAGAAAGAGGTCCTAAAAGGCCTATCTAGTTGTTGTTAAAAAATAAGAAGAACATGGAGCAAAAGAAGAAGAAGACCACCAGAGGAAGGAAAAACCTCATGAGTCCTTCTATTCGGATAGACTTTTTTAGTCTTGTATTGCCTAGCCCTAATTCTTCAGACATAAACTTGTAAACTCCTCATGTAGCCTTGTACTATAGTCTCTATACACTTTGTGAGGCCCATGTTACAGCCTATGGATGTCCACGATGTTTGTGGTACCCACACTTAGCCTTTTTTACAACAGCCTCTGGTGTTTTTCCATGTTTATAGTGTGCCCACACTTTGCAGGTGTTGCTCTCACTAAAGCCTCTACACACTTTGTAGTTTTGGTTGTGATTGAGGAGGGGTGTTGAGATTTCTACAATCACACCTACTTAGCCTCTTTGTATGGAGCAATGTGGACTCAAGACTAGAATCCCATAAGCACAGTAGGAGAAGTGCTACCATCTAGTTTCCTATAAAGCATTGTACTTTCTCTCTTTTCTAATGCAATATGAAGTGGAATTTCATTAGCATGGATTTTGTGGTAGGATTGCCTTCAAAATAGGAAGATACAACCCTATCATGGGGATTGTGGATATGCTAACAAATATTGCTCATCTCATTTCCATTTGACAAAGTATGAGACTTCAAAAATCACAAGGCCGTTTGTCAAAGAAATCTTTAAGCTTCATAGATTGCCAAAAAATATTGTCAATGGATAGAAATTCTATCTTTACTTCTCAATTCTAGAAGAGTGTATTTGAAGCTATTGGGACACCTATGCTTTAGTACAGCATATCACCCCACAAAACAATTTCCAAACATGTGGGTCAATTAAATCATAGAAGACATCCTAAGGGCATACTATTATAGAGAGCTATTTACCGTAGCACAGAGGATTGGAAAATGGAGTAGAAGTGCGGGAAAAATGGAAGAAGGAGATAACCGAAAAGGCACAGAACAAAGGAAGGAAAAGGCGCCCCGGCTGGAGGTCAGACACTGAAAATTTGAATGACGACCTCTCCAGACTTCATTGTTGCCTCGAGAAAAGAAAAGAGTAAAAGCGCGCCATTAAATATGAAGGCGCTCCCGAATCCTTGTAAAAGGAGTGCTGGGCTCACTCCTATGCAAATTGTATGCAGCCAGGACGGACTGGTTCAAAGGAACACTAACCCTAGGCAGAGGAAGGATCTCCCGAGGAGATTTATGAAGTTCAAGAAGGGTGACAGGGTAGTAATCCTATTGGGTACCAAACGCCAAGGGCAAACGAGTGAACCCATCGAGGGACCAGCCAAGGTCAAGGAGGTGAACCTAGCACAGGAAGGGGAGACACCCCGATTGGTCTTAATTGCTGATGACTTGACTAAGGAAGAGGAGACAAGTCTTGTTGCTCTCTTGCAAGAGTATATAGATGTGTTCGCTTGGTCCCTGGAGGAGCTTAAGGGGGTGGATCCGAGTGTAGTGACTCATAACATACCCATGACACCAGACCAACATCGGTCAACACATCGGTCAAGCAGCAACCTTACAAGATAACTGAGGATTCACCTCAAACAGCTAGACACTGAGCAGACCAAATTTAGAATTTGACTTGACGTTTGGTGACCAGCCAACCAACCAACCCTGAAGCAGAATAGAGAATGCAGCATGGACTTTCATTAAAATCTTAGATCATCCAGAACCTACGCTTAGAGCCACATCAGGCTATGAACGTGAGGGGAAGAGTGGAGTTTGCATTGAGCATTTTGTGCATCCGCACCGCACTTTTTGATTTCATCACCTAAGGTGCACTACAAGAAAAGGAAAAGCTTGTTTTCGCACTGAGCACTAGAAAGCACGAAGCACAACTTGTGAATAAGATTGACAGCTGCTTTCAATGACAAGAAACTCATCAGGAGACATAATAACATCAAGGAACCCACTGCTAGGAGAAGATCACAAAACATAGATGGCTACATGGGAGCCCCATCAGTAGGACCCTAAGTGGACACGAAGATCCGGAAGGTAACAACATAGAGGATCGGACACTGCCGAAGCTACTCAAATTGATCGAGGACCTTGTGGAGTTGGAAGTGGGAGCAATGTCAGGATCACGAGGCAGACAAGGAGAGGACCGATTGGACTTGGGAGAATTCCCAGTCCTAGTGCAGGAGTTAGTCAATGAGTATGACTTGTTGACAAGGACGGTAGTACGGGGCAGGCCAGTAGAGGAAGTGGTAGCAAACCTAGAAGAGGAAAGAAAGGCGATTAGAAAGGCACTAGAGAGCATAATTGCCTATAACCACGAGCAAAAGGCTAGGAAAATCCAACAAGATGTAGACATGTATGAGGCCTGACGTGTGCTAGCCCTAGCTGGTGCAGCCAAAGCAGGACCAAATGCAGAGAGAGAGCAAGCAGCAGAGGCTGACTTATCATTGAGTGAACTTGTAGCCAAGCGGCTCATGGACAACACGTCCGCTGAGTAGAACGCAACGGCCTTAGCCACAGCATTACTCTCATGATTAGGGGTCACGCAAGGGGAACAGGGGCAATCTAGGATCCCTGTTGTAGCAAAGCAGCTAGACAAGTATGAACCTAGCAATGACCCATATAGCTTTGTGGAGCAGTTCGAACAAGTTTGCGAAGCAAACGGTCTCACGGACCTTGCACAATGCTCTCAAGATTTCGGACTGTGTTTAGGTGATAAGGGGAGAATTTGGTACACTAGTCTAGATGAAGCTGAGTGCACGAACTTTGCCCATCTTAAAGACCATTTTATCAAGAGATTCTTTGAGGCAGGGTACTCTAACAATCTCATCGTCCGGTTGATGAATGTCAGTCAGAGGGAAAAGGAAGATGTAAGAGACTACGTTACTCATGTGCGTGGCCTCTTCAAGAGGATCCCTGGCAATGAGCAACCTAACGGGAAGGCTATGTCTACTGTGTTTATATATGGAATTCAAAGCAAGGAGCTCTATAGGGCTTTGGCTAGTAACTCCACTCTACACAGAGATGTGTTGGCTAGAGTTTTTGAAGAGGCAATAATGGTGGACGATCAGCTTAGGGAGCGAAGCATGAGGAACGCCAGTCGGGACAGTACAAGTCAAAGAGCTCTAGAGTGGACAACAGCTTTGGGAGAGAGAGAGAACTCTAGCATACGGGATAAGGGAAAGGGTGTTGACCAAGGCCAGGAGATGGCTGAGGTGAGAATGGAGCTTGCAAGAATAGATGAGGAAGCATGTGCGATCGCATGTGCAGTGTATACACTGTGGAAAAAACCACCTCCTAGCCGAGTGCCAAGATCCTAGATCTAGGCCATGCTCGAATTACAGTGGGTTTGGTCATGACGCATTGCATTGCAGATTGCCAAGGAGATTCCCATATGCGCAACAATACAACCCTCCATACTTAGGCAATAGGCCACCTAACCTCTTTGGCAAGGGAGCCCAGCTGGCACTTCCAGCACCAAATGATGCAAGACTGGCCATTCCTAGGCTAGAGATGAACCCAACAGGCATACCCAGACCACCAGGGCCCTATGTAACCCAACCACCAAGTGACGCTCCTGTTCACTATGTGGAAGAACCTAGTGAAGAGGAAACCTATGTGAACCCATACATCTCCTCTGACAAGGAAGGCAATCCAGTCCTGATGGACTATCAACCAATACTGGTAATGGCGCTGGGTAGAGGAAGATGCAGAGGCTTTGGAGGACCAAGTCAAGATCCAATCTCATGCTGGACTTGCGGTCATCCAGGCCATATTTCATCACGTTGCCCAGAAAGGGAACATGCAAACAAGGACAAAGCTGACATTCGATGCACCGAGTGTGGAATCACACACCTATTTCCTGATTGTCCTAGATGGAAGCCATCAACTATTTCTGCCAATGTGCCCTCCATACCCTTGGGGCTATTCGGTGTGGAGACCTTTGGCAGTGAGGATACACCCATCCCACTGCATGTCATGACGCGAGCACAGACAAAACGAACAGGCATCTCGTTGCCTGGGCCAAGTAACCTGAATGCAACCTCGTTGGGAAAGAAAAGCCAGAGGAGAAGGAGAAAGAGAACAGACGCAAAGATTACCCTTAAGACTGAGGAAGCTACAACTCTAGTGGCAGGAAAGGGGGTCACTGATGCAGAGGCAGAGACCTCAGCTCCTAAGACAGCAGAACTAGGGAGTGCCAAGGTAGAGGAATACCCCCACCCCAGACGGCAACTCGAGGATATAGCCAAAGTTAAAGAGTGGATCAAGGATGCCTAGGAACACCTTAAGGATGTAGAACCCATACTGGAAGACCAAATGGAAGACCTCTCTAGTGGGAGTACACCCGTTTCACCATCGCGACCTCAATCGGGGAACACGCACACACCATGAGAGATGCCATAGATGCAAGACCAAGAAGAAGCTTGTCAGCAAGCTAACCAAGACATATGGCCAAAGAATGCTAACCAAGGAGGAAGCCAACCACCCAGCAACCTCCTCACCACCTTAGTAACCACCTCAGTAACCGTGAGCCTAGGAGATTTGCTTTAGCAGCACCCTCCCTTATGGCAAGAATTAAGGCACTGGGTGGAGGGAAAAGGGGAGCATACTGCCGCTGACTTGCAAGAGCAAGACGCAAACACGCAGATTCCAAGCCTAACGCTACACTCAACTCCAAGGTCACTGCACGTCAACGCTTTCTAGGAAGGCACGGAGATGCATGCAGTCTTACCTATCTTAGCCTTGGGGGTCACAACACGAAAAGGAATCATAGACACAGGCGCCGAGGTCAGTGTCTTGAGCCACGTAGTTCTACAAGCCTGGGGAAACCCACCTATGGAAGCGGCTAGGTTCAATGTCACATTGGCCAACGGAATGAAGGTTAGACCATTCGGGGTCCTAAAGAACTGGCCAATGAAGGTCGCAGGAGTGCAGTTTTCGGTAAACTTCATTGTCATGAAGGGAGTGGACTATGACATACTGCTAGGCTGACCCTAGATGAGGAACGCGTGAGTTATTGAAGATTGGGGGAACAATCTCATCTTCTTGGGGAATAGAATTGAAGTGGTGAGGGTTGAGATGGACACCTGGAAGACTACCCCATCCGACCTTGATGCTATCTCAACCATGCTAAAAGGTGATGCACAGGCAAGCAAACCCTATGGGTCATTGACCAAGTACATCCCTTTCCCTGAGGACGAGCGGGATCAGATGAAGAAGAGCTATATAGGCAAGCTGCTAAATCACTAAGCATGCCAACAAAGGAGCCCATCGTGCCACTCTGCATGATGGTAGGAAGCTCAGGTGACCCAAGGAAACCAATCTCGTTCCATATCCCCACCAACAAGCTCGAGCTTCAGGAAATCATAGAATGCCTGACCGATAAATTGAAGGGCAACATGGCTAGGCCTGAGTGGAAACAGACCAAAATTCACGATCTTAACCTGTTATACAATTGGGCCGAAGAGGAGATTGGAGAGGAAAACATAGGGGATGACGAGCAGTCAGAGGGGCAAGATTCTGATGATGAGGGGTACGAAGACTATTGCTCTGTTGGGGATGAGAGTGAAGAAGAGTTAGACACGATAGAATATGACACTAAGGGGAGAACAATCGAATAGATCAAGGCAAACTCTAGGCCTAGAAGGGAAAGGGCAGGCTAGAAGGAAAAAGGAGTCATGCTAATGGAGTGCGATAGGTCCTAGTTGGAGCGCATGGGAGCCATGGATTACAAGCAGGCAGGGGTGGCGCAGCCACTAGAATTAGTTTGAGGGATGATAGCAAAGTGGTCATATCAAAGCTCGAATACTAAAAATACTAATTAGAGACTATAGTAATAGTTTAAGCCTCTCTTCAAATGTATTCTTGTGGGGTTGGAGCTAGATCTTTCCTTATATGAGATAGAATCAAGAAGTTTGAGATTACAAAGTTTGATTATTCCAAGAGAGTTTTGAATGGAAGTTATCTTGATTATCTCTTAATGAACTTCCAAAAGTTCATGCTATCAAGATTCATTAAATATGCATCTTACACCTATCTTGGGCCATTAGGGTTTAGACTGATTCTAGTATACCAAAGGAATTATGGAGAGAGCCCCCTTGGATCCTTGATACTCCTAGCTAACCACAAGTTTCTTTGGAGAGACTCTAATGTTCAGTATTGATCCTAGTATCCAAAGCAAAAAATACACTCATTGGTAAAAGTGCTCAATAGCTAACCTTAAGGGAGGTCGAGCATGGCCCTCAAAAGAAACTTCTATTGGCACAGCATGGTCCTTAAAATATACAAACAATCAAAACAGTCCTTTTCAATGCACCAAGCAGTTTTTATAATACAATTCCATGCATAGAATCCATCTAAGTGCTTCACCCTCTAGTTTTGGGTTTCATTCAAATTTTCAAGTCATTGTAAACTTGAGCTAGGCCTTACATGATCTCCCTTAGAACAAAATCAATCCTTGGAAATTATCATGGCTACCTTACTTTGTTTAGGTCCCCCTTGGAACTTTATTTGTTCTAAGTTCTCTATCTTCCCAAGGTCTAGGGTATTTTTCTAACATTAGTCCCTATTTCTAACCAATTTTGACTAGAAGCTATTTTAAGGATTTGTCCTAAGGATAGAATTTTTTATCTAGGCAAATACCAATGGTATATACACGAGCACCATGTACAGGTGCACAATGTAGAATAATATATAAGTGAAAATAACAAAGAAAAAGCATACCATTCATTTTGTACCAACATAACTCTCGTGTGTTCTCTCTCTCAACCCTCTTGTACTCCATAGCTTCTACCTCACATCTTGCCATTGCTTCTCTCTCAATTGGTAGTAGAGTGATTTTTGGTGTTATGGGAGCTTGTGTTTGGAGTGAGGAGCATGAAGAGTGAAGAATTTCTACAAAGATCAAGGATTACAGCTTCTTCTTTGACATTGATGCTTGTTGTCTGCATCTTAGAGATATTATTCTCACCAGTAAGCTCTACATCTAAGAAAACAGGTGCTTTGATTTGAAGACCCATTGATGCTTGATTTGGACACTTCAATAGCCTAATTTTCTTGCATTTGGGAAACCATTAGTGGCTAGAATTGATACAAAATAACTTGGATTTGGATGCTCAAAGAGATTGAGCAACATTGAGGCATCTCAAGGGAAGAGAAATCAACACTCTATTCCATTTTCTTGCTCTCAAATATATATACAACAAAGGAGAAAGTGAAAATACCTTTCAAACATTCACTTTAGAGCCAGTCTATCCATTTTGAGTTGATACAAAGCATACTACAAGAGTCATGGATACCTATAGTAGCTTGATATGACTTCCATATTTTGGCCATACTTTTGCATGTGATACTAGATTGATGTATTCTATAGCTCAAAACAAAGAACACACAAGAGCTACATATCTCAACAATCATAGAGATGATTCTATGCAGTTTTTAGTTCTTAATTTTACAAAGAACATAATAGCTCTAATTTGGAGAGCACTTTCATATAGCAACTCGCACTCATAGGCTCCCAAATTACTCCAGGCTTTGGATTGCACACAGATTTTGAGGATTTGTTGACTTGAATAATTTATCATGCTATTTTAAGATCATTTTACAAAGATTATGCAGGCTCAAATTGATTTATGAACACAATTTGTATGTACTTAGTCTCCATTAGTGGTCATTTTATGTACAAAAGGTAGCCAAAATACTTGGAAAATCTTGCAAAAAATTCATATGCCTTTCGAAGTACTAAAATACCATTTTAACATTAGTTTTATGTTGGTTTTGATATGTATATATTGATTGCTTGGCTTTGTGGGGCATTTCATTTGTAGGCTATTGGTTTATTTTGAGCTTTCAATTGGGTATTCCTTAATATTTTTTGTGTACATGCATACTTTTGTCATTATGGCTTTTTTATTGAATTCAAATTATACATTGTTCAAAATTTAAATGCTTGATGGTACAAAATTTTCATATTGAAAAGAGAAAATACAAAATGTGTTGATCGAAAAGAAGGAGGTAAAGTTGATCAAATGTAGTGAGATCAAGTCTAAAGATATGGGTGCATATGTATGGAAACATTTGGATGAGGTAACATGCTCAACCATTAAATTGACACTCTCAAAGTTTGTTTATTTTAATCTAAAATACACATTAGATGCATGATATATGAAAAAAGCTTGGCAACATGTATGAAAAAGAAAGTTCAACCTTGTAGATTTAATGGCTAAAAAGGCTTATTGATACAAGGAGGAGGTGGCTTCGATGTCTAATCGCATCAATAAGTTCAACACTATTTTCATCCTATTAATATATCAAAATATTTTATTTCATGATTCAATGAAGGCCATGTCCCTGTTAGCCACTTTGCATGCATATTGGTATACTTTAAGTTTACTATTAATAGCTCCGCACCTGTAGTGTGGTATTGTGAGTACTAATGTTGAGAGTAGTTTGCTCATAAAGAACATGAATAGAAAAAACAATCTCCAATAAAATTATGTTGAGAGGAAGGTCAAATACCAAGGGAAACTCTTGTAAGAGAGGCAAGTTAAGAAGCAAGTCACATAGCAAAAAGGATGTATAATGCTACTTCAGTAACCGGTATGGTAAACCAATCTAGTTTTTTTCAAGAGATCGCCACTTATAAGAAAGGATACATGAAAAAGGGCTACTTCAAATGGAAGAACAAGCAAAAAGGTAAGAAGGAAAATAACGATAATGGCAACAAGCTAGATGGATCTGCACATCTACACTTAGCACGTTGGTGGTCATTATGATCCTCACATGGTCATTGACTTATCACTTGTTATATTTAGTTTATTTCACCTATCTACAACTGGCACAGTTATAGTATAATCGATTAGTATAGTCAGTTATGCACTTCTTGACTTAGCCACTTTTCTTTATGTTGTATCTTATCTATACTTTGTGTACATTGTATTATGTTTGGAAGAAAGGAGAAGAAACTAGCAAGAAAACATTTCAGCCTCCATCTCTCTTCTTGTGTCATTGAGTGAACTTCCTCTTATGTGTACGGTGTGTGTTTGGCACAACAGCTCAAGCAAGTCCCCCCACCATGTGATTCTTGACATGTATCCTTTGCATATTTTTTGTGTTAAATATCATGTTGTACTTGTCATTGAACATCCATCTGTTTCTTTATGGCATTCACATTTGGGCCATATATCAATCACTAGTATGAAAGCTTTATGCCATTTGAACTATTTTCCTTGTCTAAATCTTTCTAATCTTGGTTTTTGTGAGCTCTTTTGAAAGAGAACAAACATGTTGTTGCATAAGAGAGATAGTGGGATTAGAAGACCAAAATGTCTTGATTTGGTTCATAGTGATTTGTTGAGCCCATGCCCATGATTTCATTAGGCAAATCTTTGTACTTTGTCACTTTTATAGATGATACCACAATGAAGGTTTTTGCTTATCCTTTTCACAAGAAGATTGATGTGTTGAATGCATTTGAAAATTTCTTGACATTTTTAGAGCATTATTCAAGTAAGAAGCTTAAATGATTTAGGTATGATTATGGTATAGAGGACACATTGCATGCCTTTACAATTTTTTGTGCAAGTTGTGGTATCAAGTGAGAGTTAATAGCTCTTGAGAATCCTACTCAAAATGGTGTGGCTAAGAAGATGCACATGACCATTCAAGAAAGGGTCTATAGTATGCTCCCTAATGCTAGTCTCACTAATGGGTTTTGGACTAAGGCTACAAAGATAGTAGTACATTTGATCAACAAGCCTCCTAGAAAGCCAGATGACAAGATGCCAAAGGATTTATGGTCTAGAAAGAGACCTAGTTATGATTACTTGCATGCTTTTAGATGTGAGGCACTTATTGCATATACCTAGGGACAAACAGAGTAAGCTTGATCCTAAAGTCTAAGAAATGCATTTTTCTTGGCTATGGAGAGTCAAGTGAAATGGGCTATTGCTTGTGGAATCCTAAAGCAAAGAATGTAGTACGTAACCATGATGTCATCTTTAATGAGAATAAGATGCATAAGTAGCCTACCAAAATGGTTGTGATCTACAGAGTAGTATTTCAAGAGAATGGGCAAGTAGCACATGAGTAGATTGTGTAATCTATTTTGCATTATGAAATGCTTGAATAGCCAGCAAAGTGTTGAGATGGGAGTGCCATGGGATGATGAACAATCTCATGTATTATAGGATAGTGAAGTGGAACAATGAGAAGCTCCTATTGAGCCAGTTTTACAAGGCCTATGAGGGTTTCTAGATCACTAAATAGATATAGTAAGTCTTTAGACTATGTCATGGTCATCATAGATTGTGGTGACCCTTCTTATTATATTGACATTATGACTAGAGATGACAATCATTAGTAGAAGAGGGATTATGATTGACATTGGCAAGAAGAATTAGGAGAAAAGTATCTCAAGATACTTGAATAGCACTAGATATATGTGCATATGCTTTGGAAGGAAGGATGGATCTCTTCTTGGATATGTAGATGTTGATTTTGTAGGGAGTGTAGATTCTAGGAGGCCTACTAGAGGTTTTGTCTTCACTTTCATAAGTGGTTCAATCTCTTCGGTCTCTTGATTACAACCATGCAATTGCATCCATACATGGTTGTATCTACCATTGAGGTAGAGTATATTTGCAACAACCACTAAGACCTATAAGGAAGCTATATGGCTTACTCATTTAGTGGGATACTTGGGCATTACACAAGAGGTACCTACATTGCAATCTGATAGTCAGAGTATCATTCAATTGGCCTAAAGCCTATCTTTCACGTCCCACAAAGAAAAATCATATTGAGGTGAAGTATCACTTCATCAAGGAGGTTCTTGAGGATAAGTGCATTGATCTTGTCAAGATCCATATGGATGATAACCCTACATATCTTCACATGAAGAGTTTACATTCTAAGTGCTTTGCACAATGCAAAGTGTGGATCGGCATTGGATAGCATCTTCGCTTTCTTTTTATACTCCCATAAAGATGCATTATCCTTTAAGTGGAAGCTTTTTGGGTGAAGGCCTAGCCTATAACTACACAAGTACTCCTTGCATATATACACTAAGTTAAAATAACATAGAATAAGGGTGTCATTCATTTTGTACCCATAAAACTCTCTTGTATTCTTCTCTCTCTCTTCCATAGCTTTTACCTTGCATCTCACCATTACTTCCCTCTCAATTTGTCCTATATGAAAAAAAATTGGAAGAAAATTCTTTCCAATTTTTACACATCATATTTCCTCAACAACCATTCTTGGATTTTGCAAGGAAGATAATATTCTAACTAGCTCAACCTCTAAGCGAAAGGAATTTTTAAGTATAATTTCTCAAGTTCACCTTAACCTAGTTAGGCCTAGGTCTTAGAGTCAACACAAATGCATGAACTATCCCACACTTGTTCTTTGCTTAGCTCCTTCCTTTGCTCCATGGATCACTCTTTGATTTGATACTCGTATATGACCTTCAAAGCGGCTTTTGCAAGACTAGAAGGATATTTGGCTTGGTAAGAAAACTTGTGAGATGACTACATATAAAGTAGAAATTGAAATGATACTTAGGATTAGAAAATTAGATTATTTGATTTTCTTCAAAAAAATTATAAAGAATAGGTGGAGATGAGGATTGATAAAGGGGTTATAAGTGGGGAGGAGTTGATGAATATCAATTAAGGATAAGTGAGCTTGATAGAATGAATCTATGGTATGGGGGATTAATGTGTCTAATTTTAGAGGTACGAGGAAGAATCAAAAGATACAAAAAATAAGAAAATAATTCTAGGCCATTGGTCTCATCATCAAAAGTAATGTGTTCTAGAGGGGGCTCTTTCTTTTTATCATAACCCTGTCACTTTCCACAGAGGATAATTGGAGGAGACCAAGTGCCCTATGAGCACACATGTAGTTGGATATCCAAGAATAAGGAGAGCTAATCATCATAGTCACAAATTGTAACTAGGCATCAATGCAAAGCCCAACACACCTGTCAAATTAGGCAACGAAACACCTCAGTATATGTCAATGGATCCAAACAATTGTAACTTCCCATTAATGATGATCCATGGAAATTTGAATTCCGAGGCATAGTGACCAAGAGTGCATCCAGCTAACAAAATCCAAAAAGGAATAAGGAAAGGTCAATTAATTTACTTGATCTACGAAACAAAATGGAAGAACTCAAGAAAGGAAATCGACCCTCACGGATCCATAACTTTAATTATGTATTTGTTGTTGAGCTAACAAAATAATGTTCTAACTAGTAGATCATGAAATTGAAGTAATCACTAGAGCTAAACTAATGTCAAAATAAATTACAAGATGACTATGCCAAAAGCCATTGAAATCAAGGAACAATGAAATAATTCTCATTGGGGGAGCACATGTACTTCTTTGGAAAGTGAAGGATGGATCTCTCAAGCTATGAAATGACTTTAGAGGTAATAACTAGGTGAAAGAAAAAAGTATCCTATTCCCTAAATTGATGAGATTTTGGCTAGACTTCATGGAGCTAAGGTCTTTTCAAAGATCCATATGATGCTAAGATACTACCACATCAAAAGCAAGCCTCGAGTTATATCCCTTCAATATGAGCTAGGACTATTATGAATTCTTAGTCATGCCCTATCATGCTCTTGACTCATGCACCGGTTATTTTTAATATGCTAATGTAAGATACAGGTACCTTTTAATGATGCCCTCATATCCTCAAAATCACTTAAGGATCATGAAGTCTACCTGAAGAATAGAGCTACTAAATATTTAACAAAATCAAGTCTATGTTGAGAAGATAAAGTATGTCCTTTACACAAATCAAATTGAATATCTAGGATATATAGTTTCAAGTGAGGAAAATCTCTATTGGCATACCAATGTCAAGGATATACTTGATTTCCCACCTCCTCAAATAATTACAATGATTTATGGGACTTACTAGATAGTATCTTTAAAAGTCTACTTTGTCATAGCAACACCTCTAAATGAACCTTCCCAAGAGACATAGTATGATCATATTAGTAATAGAACATTAGCAAAGCTTCAATAACATGAATGGATGGGTCGCAACATCACTTGTACTAACTTCTCCAATAAGTTACAATTCACTAAAGTCTCAATACAAAGGCCTTGAATTAGCATCATTCACAAAAGTCTCAATACAAAGGCCTTGAATTAGCATCATTTGATCTATATTAATGTTGAATGCAATGTGAGTTCTACTACAAACGCAAAATAAATATTGACAGTCTTCCACTCATGTAATGCATGTTCCTTATTACTAGTCACTTTTACACATGTCAGCAACAAATTCAGAACTTGAGGAATATTTTTATTTGAATCTTTCTAGTTCAAGGCATGTACATGGATGATTTTAATAGGTGATATTTGTTAATTTTATACTTTTTATAAAGATTCAAAATCATGGTTCAAAACCTTTATAGATTCAATAAATCATCTTGAAAGCAATATTGCCAAAATAGAGTATTATTTTAACAATTGATTATAGATTTGTCTTAATCTTCAATACAATATTATGTATAGATATCTTGCAGTACATGATGCATGCATAATATGTTTTATAGTATATTTAGATATTTATATGAGATATGTTACACACATAGTAATATTTCAAACTTAAAGTATTTTGTCATATATTCTCAAATGCAAGGTATACTCTATACTTACGAGTTGGGGTGTGTTCTCAAAGTTATAACATATTTATTATCATAGAATATTGCAAGAAATATTCTACAAGTGTACTGCTAAGCATAGGAAGAGTCATCAAAAAGTTTGAGCTTGAAGCATATTGAGATATTAAAGCATCCATGTATTACTATACAATGTGAACACGAATATTTTATATTGACTTTTAGAAGGACATGCCTTGCAAATACATATTTTGTTTCAAGTATTATGATGTGTATGCCCTTAATTTTCCAAAATAATGTAGGGTATGGTTGGACTGAAAATTCTCAGTGTGAACACAAATATTTTATGTTGAATTTTAGAAGGGCATGCCTTGAGATTACATATTGTGTTTCAAATTTTAGGATGTGTATGCTCTTAATTTTCCAAATATTGTAGAGTATGGTTGGGCAACTAATTCTCAATTTGAATTACACCATTGACATGATCCCACAACCACATATCATGTTGGAAATTACAATTTTAATATCTTACAATTGTAACCAACAATCCCAAACATCCAAATTAATATATGTAAGCTACAAAAATAAAAATATGGATATGATCATTTTTAACTTTTCTTTCATATCAACCTTCGCCACGCAAACGGAAAAATGTTGGAGGATGTTCATTTTGAATATTTCTTTCATATCAACCTTCCCCACACAAATTCTATGTTTTAAATGTCAAACAATGGTTGAATCTTGTGAGCCTCAATGTCACATTTTGCATTTCAATAATAGTCAATTCCTAGTGCAACTTGGTTCACATGGATGTGATAAGCCCTTCCACCTTCCCCATTAGATTTCAAAATCAAGGCTTATGTGGATGTGATAACCCCCTAAAATTCCCCAAAGATTTTTCTAATCCACTTTCACATTTTTGCATTTTCTACACTTTAGATATCACATTTTAAAGTCACTAGTATTTTCTCAAATACTTAAGTCGTATATATAATGACCTGACATCACATATGGAGGATGCTCTCAACCTTGAATCTTAAGCATTGTCAACATAAAATTTGAGAAAGATAAGTGAGGTCAAAAGGATTTATAGTTATATAGTGTATATAGCTATAGCTATATGTTTGACAATTATATGTCTCAATGAATGCAAAACAACAACATATGACTCTCTCTTAATGAGAATATAATACAACATACAAATTCTACATGGACAAGGTCAAAATACCTTCAATGTACCAACAAAATAGATGGACTTATGCTAGACTATAGTGTTGCATTATGGAGTTTCTATAGCATTGAATCACCTCTACTTGGGAAAGCAAGATAGATATGGCTCCAATGGCATGGTCATTAGTACTATAGATCACACTAAAACTCTCCACTCCTCAAATGGTATCTTACTATAGATGTAGAATTTTCTAGCCCTCTCTCTCAACTTTGAGACGTCTAAAAGGATGTTAATACCCCCCACACACACACACATATGTATACAAAATGTACAAATATACAAATAGATAAAGATATACATGTACATGCAATTCAAGGGCATACGTGACTAAAACATAACATTGCATAAGATGATAATGCACTCTGAGGAAAATCGACAAATACTATGAAACTAGGGATCTGGTGGGGCATGTGTGAGAGTGATTTCATATTCTTAACTCATGTTGTGTGATGAATTTTTCCATATGATCTATTGCTTTTGAGCAAGTTAATTTACTTCAAAACCTCACCTATATCTTTATTTTCTTAACATATCAAGATAGAATGTGTATCACAATGATGTGTATCTTTAATTCTTATCATTGGCATTATTCACTTGTGCACATGTCAAGCACAAGTCAAATAAATCATAGTGATAGCCTAAGTACCCTAAGTGTGTAGTGGGTGACATTGGTAAAATTTGTACTAAGTTATGTTGGACAAGGTCTTGTGGGTACCTATGGGCCTAGAATATTGTATGGCCCTTTAAAATATCTGATGGTGACATTAGGACTAGGCCTTAATTAATTAATTAGCTAGTTCTAGTCTAATAAAATGTCATATGGTGAAATTAGGACTAGACATGTAAAATGCCATGTGATGACATAAATTAATTAATGCTAGTCTAAGTCCATTCAATGTTGGAAACAACTTAGGGTTCCATAGATGTTAGAACAAAAATGTGGATGTGCACTAGCCAACTATTGGGCTAGGTTATATACAAAATTAATTACTTGTAAAAATTTTAATACTAAAAATTAATCAATTAGTGCTAGAAGTGCCTTTGAGAAGGCTATCACTTGGCAAACTTGTCCGTGCAAGTTGAGAGAAGGCTATTTAGGGCTAGATGAGGCTAGTGGGAACCATTCTAGAGGTAGAGGGAGGTGGAGAGCTTTTGTGAGAGAGGTTTCCAACATGCAAGAAGCTATCAGAACCAAGAAATAGTTGATCATGAAATGTGACAAAGATTGCAAGATTTCTTTCATGTCTCAATGAGAGGCAGCGATATGAGAGGAGAGCTTGCCAGTCGTACTGGAGTTTTAGCCCCTTTCAAAGTTCTTGGCACCATCAAAGCTACCATTCAAAAGATTCTCTCTCTAGCTTGTTTTCTCTCTCGCTCTCAAAAAGTATTCCCCCCAGCAATTCTCAGCATTTCTAGCTTTGGGCGAAGAGTAATTGAAGAAATTGCTTAGAACCCTAGCTTACAATAGCAATTAGGGTTTCCCAACCACTTGAGATATGTACCCAATAATTAAAAACCCCATACTCAAAGAAGAAAAGCTATGAATTGAGAAGTTACCATTGATATGAATTGTGAGTCCATTTGCATTTGATTTGGCTCACATGCAAGAGCCCAAAGATCAATTTATGAGAGTGCACAATGTAAGAGAATCACAAACACGAAGAGAAAAAGAGAGAAGAAGAGAAAGCAAGGAGAGAAGAAAAACTTGCACCAAACAATGAAGGAAAGATGAATACAATGAAGACTTATCAATCTCGAAACACAACCCAAGGTATTAATTAGGGCACTAAACAATTTAGGAGAGTTGAATATAATGAGGATTGATCAGCACTTACACGTAGTCCAAGGTGCCAAAATGAGGGCATTGGATCAAGCTGAACAATGATGACAGCACCTATGATGATGATAGTGACAGTGATGGAGATAGGGAGTGTATAGTCTATTGTCCATGACACGAATAGAGAAGATTTCAGCCGCCTAAGAGCACTTGCTAGAGAGAATGAAGTGATCTACCCGACTACACTCCTATAAATAGGTGCAAACACACAAAATTGGCTAACTACTACAATCGATTACATTAAATACAATCCAACTGCATTCAATGTAGCTATGAAATACTGGCATGGCAATCACAGGTAGCCAAGGGAAAAATCACAAGCATTTGGGCTTGAAAATAATTTGGCAAGGCTACATAGCTGAGAAACATGAAAAACTAAGAAGAAAACACTATCACAACTTTGTCCTTATCAAACTTTGATCATAGCTCACAGCTAGGAAATGATAGACTGATAAAACAAAAAGGCAAGGTAACACCCCCTCTCAAACCCTAGGAGATGCTGAAGACCCAACAATCTCATAAGATGAAGCATGGAAGCCTTAGGCAAAGGCTTTGTGGAGAGATCTATGGCATTGTCCACCATACGATAGTAAACCACCACTAACTTGGAATCCACGATCTGCTCTCATATGATACTGAACCTCGATGTGGTTTGTGTGAGCATGAAATATGGGGTTCTTTGCAAGAGCTAAGGTACTATGACTATCCATGTGTAGCTAAGTGGAACCTTCTATGGAAAGCCAATCTCTGCTAGCATCTGGCAGAGCCAAATTGCCTCTATAGCTATGAAACAAAGGGCATGATATTCAACCTTTGTAGCAGAAAGTGCCATAGTAGACTACTTTTTACTACTCCATGAGATAGTTGTTGATACGAGGGAGAAAGCATAACATGTAGTGGATTGCTTCAAATCCACATCACCTACCCAATCTAAGTCGCCCCATCTAGAAAGAGTGGCTCCCTTTGTGAACATGATCCCATAGGATTGAGTTCCATATAAATATTGCAAAACATGCAAGGTGGCTCTCCAATGAGCTTATTTAGGAGTCTTTATAAAAAAAGACAATAATTTCACTACAAAGAAAATGTACAGCTTTCTATGAATAAGCTAGATCAATAAACCAACAAGGCACCTGTAATGGGTAGCATTGGAAAGGGGATCTTTGTTGTCAAAATCTTAGACTCTGTGTCCATGATGGGGCAAGAAATACCCCACTAAAAGTAACTTAGATATGTACATATGCTAGGATATGAAGATGCCATGTGCCATCTGATAGATCTCCAAGCCAAGGAAGATGTGTCATGTCAAACTCCTGTCACAAGTTCTCCCAAGTTTGATCAAGCTCCTAAGAGTCACTTCTTATAATAATAAAGTCATACACATAAAATATTATGAGCACACACTTGTCACCTTCAATTGTATAATAAAGGTTGGGATCATGATCTAATCATTGGAAGCCACTTTGTATGAAGAATCGATCAATCCTCTAGTACTAAGCACATGATGATCTTGCTTCAGGCTGCCATAGAGGGCCTTCCACAACCTATTAACATGATCCTCATTCCCTTTCACAAGAAAATTGAGAGGCTATGAAACATAAATATCCTCCTCTAGGATGCCATTTAGAAAGGTAAACTTTATGTCCATTTGGAAGAAGGAACAATGGTGATGGGTTGCAAGAGCCAAGATAGCATGAATAGTGGACATTTAAGGTATACATGCAAAGATCTCTAAGAAATCCAACCCAAACTGCTAGGCAAATCACTTGGCAACAAGATGTGCCTTATGTTTGTCCAAGGATCCATTTGCAAGATACTTGGCCTTATATACCTACTTCACACCAATCATCTTCCACTTCTTTGGATGCGGAACCAACTCCCAAGTCTAGTTTCCCTCATTGATAGAATCAAGATCCTCTTACATACCACGACACCAAATATCATGTGCAAGAGCCTCATCAACAATAGTAGTAGGCTCACAAATATCCTATGGTGCAAGAGCCTCATCAACAATAGTAGGCTCACAATCATCCTATTGCAAAGGAAACTAAGTAGCTTTTGGTACCTGAAATGCACATGTTTAGGATAGGGACTTCCCTAGGTGAACGTAAATCCTCCTCATTCAAAGAGGAAGGATCTACTTTTGATAGCTCAACACCCCAAGAAGAAACTTAAGGGGATGGGGATGGGGATGGTGTAGAAATGCTCGAAGACATGGTAGAAGAACGAGCCATCAAAGGAGGAAGGTAATTGGGTGGAGGGGGAGGAGGAGAGGGGGGAGACACAAACAAAGAAGAAGTGTGGATAGGTAACTTAGAAGGAAGGTGAGGAGCTGATGGTTGGGTGTAGCAGGGGGGCAAGGGGCTGTCAAAGACAAAGAACCACCTCTGCAAAGGAACAATAAATAGGTTTATGAAAGCCTCATCAAAGATAACATCCCTACTCATTTCTATATTTCTTTGCTTAAAATTGCAAATTTGATAACCCTTTTTGGTCAAGCTATAGCCCATCAAGATAAGCTTCTTCAACTTGGAATCGCTTGTTCTCCCTTTGTTCTTCTTGTCCACATGGACAAAGATATCACACCCCAAAGATGCAAAAATGGGAAACAGAAAGCTTCTTTCCAAAGAATGCCACATAGGGACTCATATCTTGTAACTTGAAGGTAGGAGACCAATTGAATATCTGAACTATAGTAGCCACTGCCTCATTGCAAAGGAAGTGAGGAAGACCCCTCCAACACAAGTGATCTCAAGGATGGTCTTATTGGCACACTTCACCACACAATTCTCATATGATTTGTTCATATGGAAGTACTCCACCAAATGTTGTTATCCTTGCAAAACTTAGAAAAGATGTCAAAAAAATATCTCCATCATGATCTACTTGAATACCTCAAAACTTGAAGGATGTTTGTGTATTTGCAATTGCCTTCTAATCGCAGAAGTTGGAGTATGCCTCACTTTTGTACTCCAAAAAATAAGTCCAAATATAATGGCTAAAGTCATCAACAATCAACATAAAATACTTGGCCTTCCCAAAGTGAAATCCTTTGTGGAATTGGATCTATTCGCTCTTACCTCTTTAAGGTGCTTATCATGTCCAAGATTGATTGGGCAAGCTCCTCCTAAAGGAAAGTTTGTCAAGTCCTCAATGTAAGAAGGTTGGTATAGAAGACATAAAAATTTGGAGATGTCAAGTGAGTCAAGAGAATCATTGCCATGTCCTCAAAAGATATAGTCCACCCAAGGGATGCAAGCTCATCCCTTGTGTCCTCCAATTTGTTGATGTGATCCTTCATGGAAGGAGAGTCATCACAATAGTGAGCATCCAAAGTTTCTTCTCAGGATAAATCACGTTGCTAAACATCTTCTGATTGTACAAAGATGCAACATCTTCCACACTTCCACCACTCTCTTTAATATGCAAAGATACACTAGGATAGAATCATGTAAGCACATGAAAAGGAAGGATCGGGCTTGAGAACTTGGAGAAAGGGGAGAGGAGAAGGCTATTTTGAATTATGAGACTATAAAAAAGAGCTCATTGACCTCTAATAATCACACCGTCAATTTAGAGGAGGGATGGGAAACCTCCTTTTCAGAGTCATATAAGCCTTGGAATTGAAGATCAGACATCTTTGCATAACCTCCAAACACACAACGGTTGTTGCATTTTGTTGTAGAAGATCTTGAATGGAGGAAAAATCAGCAACACCTACAAGAAGAGAGATGTGGATGTCATGTCTTTGTCACACCTATGAAATGCAAAAATTATGCATTTACAATAGCAAACAACAAGTTTAAATGTAGTTCTCAATATAACAATGAGGTCTTTTCTCTTTGGTGGTAAGCTCTATCTATGTCTGTAACGTGCAAACCGAGTTTTCCTTGTTAGTGGTACGTTCTTAGTAGCCCATCAAGAGATGTCCTAGGAAGCATCATCCGGGATTTTGATAAAAGCTTCGAAGTTTGCTAACTAGTCTTGCTTGAGTCTACCCTGCAATGGAAGTTGCGGCCTTTTCCACGAGGATCGATCTGAGTTTTTCTTGTCAAATCTATTACTAGCGGCTAATTAGTATTAGCGGATTCTAAGGTGATGCGAGTGAGGTTTTTGGGTTTCTAATGGTCCATCAAGTGGGATTTTTATTCCTTCTTAGGAAAACTCTCGACTTACCGAGACCACCCAATCATAGGTCTAGATCCGTCGGGGGTCCATCCTCCCACTTCCCTCGAGAGAGTAGTTTTAGTTATCTAATTACCTACCACTTTAGGTTCAACATATAAAAATATCTTCTTTGAATTATCTCGTGATTCAAATTTATTGTATGCCTTTAATTCACAACACAAAAACAAAGTAAAACATTTTCTTCTTAATAGTTATTTTCAAAAAAAAAAAACTTTATAATGTTTTCTATTCAAAGTATTATTCTCTCCAAGTTCCATTCCCCAACTAGTATTGGAACTTCCAAGACACAATTTGGAAATTGAAGGGTAGTTGGTAGTTCGTAATAGCCTAAGGAGTTTGTGACCAAAGCCCCCAGGTATCCTCACCTCCTCCTACCGACTAGAGTTCCCTACAACAAGACCTTTTGCATCACGATTGGTCTACTCTCACTAACATGAAATAAAAGAGAAAAACCCCTTGGAGTAGGTTTTATTCACACTGGTCTTGGGGAAGTCTATAGCACCATTAGGAACACTGCCTTAGTTGGCATTCTATGCTCACCAAAATACTTCCTCAATTGGTGATCTATACTCAGTCATCCATCTTTTAGCTTGATGATTTTAGAAAAGATCAATACCTAGCTTGCAATCACAAACATCTTTATTTTGAATGCATTATACTTAAACTTCTAACATGTTTATTTCCAAGACAAATCTTTTCTTTCCAAAAATTAATAACATCGAAAAAAATTAGCATAAGTAGAAATACTTAATAACATCGTGGCAAATTAGCATAAGTGGAAAACTTAGCATAGATGGCAATACTTAATAGCATCGAGACAAATTAGCATAAGTGCCAATACCTTCCAGTAGTCTACTTGGATTTACCTTTCCTTGGGGATTAGTTTGGACTAAATCTAAGCAAGAATTTCATACTTGAGGATAACTCCCTTGGAGTTTCAAGGGTCTTTGCATGTAATAAAAGAAAATCTCAGTTAGTTTAATTATGAACAGTATCCTTTGGTGATTTCATCTCAAGGTCTCTTATATACCAAGGATTAGAGTCCCTGATTACCCATCAGTGATTTTATTTTATCAACACAAAAATTAGAAATATTAAATCTTTTAGGGACACAGTACCTTCATTGTACTCGCATAGGTTCATCTTGTACAAACCCAAGTTACTCCTTTGAATTCACGGTTAACGATTCCTCAAAGAGATTATATGCAAGAATCGAATAAAATCTTATTTTATCCATGCAGCTTTTGTTGCCTGTTCATGGGATAAAGGCCTACTAGCTATTTTTATTTAAGAAAAATAGTACTTGAGGATCCATGATGGGTGCTTGGTTGATGGTATTTGCAGCTTCGTTTGTAATCCCCGTACTTGTCATTCCATTTGTAGTCATTGTGTTCGCAGCAATGTTATTGGCAGCTCCTGCCTCCGCGACCTTCGTACCTTTCTTCTTCGAGGTCATGGTCTTTAATCACGAGATTGCAAAAAGGAAAATTTGATGAAGGAGCTTGGGGGTAATTAGATTGATGGAATTTTGATTGACCAGGGGAAAGGCAATCACCAAGAATTTTGAGAAATCGAGAAGAGTCTTGATTCCACGGGGGAATAGGATAGAAGGAATGGAGGACTTGAATTCAAGGGCTCATGAAGTGTCCTCCTTGTCTTCTTGATGAGACATTCTCATGCTCGCACTACTCTTGCCACACTCCCTCTTACTCTATACTCCTGAGAAAGGCCTCTCCCCTCTTGCTCTCAGACTACCCTCAACAGCTCCCCATGCCATGTATTTATAGCTAAATTGAAGAAGAAAGGTTGTGGCTAAGAAGAAGAGCTCTTTATGGAGGGGATCTTGGCAAAATCAACAATTTGAAGCTTCCAAGATGCAATCTGATGCTGGCAATTTGATCTTTGAGGTCCAGAGAGGCTACTAGAGATGCCATGACTAATTCGTCTGGCTCTCAGATGATCTTGCTTCATCCCAAGCCTCTCGTTGAACTGAGAAGGGGGGGGGGGGGGATTACTGGAGTTAATTGCTGAATCTCTGGAGCTGAATTTAGGTTTTTAAGTACAGAATTGGAGATGCTGAATTGGGGGAGGGGAGGGGGGAAAGTGCATCATTTTTTCCCATAAAAAAGGGGTGGGGGGGCAGATCGTTGTCATCTTCCTCTCTTCCTTCTATTTTCTCAAGCTTTTTAAGCTTTAAGGCTTAAAGCTTTTGTGATTTATCTCTACTTACTAAGTTTTAAATGTGTGTAGTCAAATTCAACTTAAGGCTCCTAACTCTCATTTGCACTATCACTTCTGTGATGGATGGTTACCGTCTTTGTTAATTGGGGAAAATGTCAGGTTACGATCCTTGGGTCTTTTTGCTCGAGATCTTTTCTATTTAATGATTCTAGAGTCCAAGTCTGTTCTGCGAGAAGTCAAGAAGATTTTAAATTAAAGTCAAGAAGATTTCAAATTAAAGTCAGGATATCACAATGTCATCACATAGCTAATGATACAATGTGAGAGCACACAATGGAAGAGAGTCACAGACACACAAAGAAAGGAGAGTAGAAGAGAAAGCAGGAAGAGAAGAAAGCCCAAGGCCTCAATGTGGGAACTAGATCATGCTAAATCATGATGATAGAACCTATGATGGTGATGGTGATGGTGATGGAGACAGAGAGTGTGTAGCCGATTGTCCACAATGGAGATGGAGAAGACTACAACCACCTAATGAGGCATCTTCAGAGAGAGAAGGAAGTCATCTATCCACTAAGTACCACTACTATAAATAGCACCAAACTAACAAAACTAACCAACTATTGTAACCAACTACATTTAATGCAATTATAAATGCCAATATGGAAATTGCAGGAAGTTCCAAGAAAAATTGTAGGCATTCTAGGGCTAAAAATCATCCAACAAGGCAGCATAGCAGCTGACAAAGATGCAAAATTGAGAAGAAAACATAGTCAAAGCTCCAAATTTCCCTACCAAACTCTAACTAGGGCTCATAATGATACAAGTTAAAGAAATATTGTAAGGGGTGGCCAATTGGGTATCAATTATCCAAGATTAATTGGTAAAGGGATTGTTTTCATATTTGTGAATTTATTGCTCACGAATTGTGTTAGATCAAGTCATTTACCACCCTATTTAAGGAGGAAGGCTAGTTTCATGGTTCCATTGCCGAGATACATCAACTCCCATGAGTATGTGGGCCCATGGCACTTGTATGCAAGCAAATGTGTTTGCACTTTGCTATATTTGTGATTAGCTAATTGCAAGATAGCAAGCATGCCGGCATCATACTCTAGTGAAATGGGTTTAAGTAATGGTAATGCTTGTCACAAGGATGTGATTGTGTAACTCAATGCTCTTTGGATACTTAAGTTGTGACACAAGTTGTGCACAAGTGAAGATGCACATGTGAGATTAAGTTAGATATCTATCACCATGATAGATTGGGGGACACTGATAGAAGTTATTGTGGATAGGTGCCACTTTGGTATCTATGATAAATCTTGGTCAATGACATTAAATTTCTCCTTGGGAGAGACTTTTGGTGCCAATGGGGTACCTAGGATAAATCTTACTCAAGGGCATTGAATTTCCCCTTGGAAATGACTTTTGGTGTCATGGGGGTTAGAGATTTAGATGATTTAAATATTACTCAAGGGCATTGAATTTCCCCTTGGAAATGACTTTTGGTGTCATGGGGGTTAGAGATTTAGATGATTTAATGTCCTAGACTAAGGTTTGCAAAAAGTTTTAACACTCCAATTGAATGAGGTTAGGATTTAAAATTAAGGTTGGGCACCATTTAATGTTATTAAAATGAGGGTAGGGCCAAAGGGCTAGGTAGCTCATTTTTGCATGTAGAGGCCCCAATGAAAATGGAAATTTGCCAAATGTCAAGTTTGGATTTTTTTTGGGCTAGATTTTTTTTGGGCTAGATATCTTCCATATTATGCTATTTTTCTCCCATTATGGGTTGTTTTGGGGCAGATTTGAAGGTGAAGAACTCAGTTGCGTATAGGGAGGCAGTTGTTGAAGTTGTAAGTCAACAAAGCAACCTAGATTAGAACAAATTTTGGGGTACGATAAAAAAAGCTAAAAGCAAGTCATCGACAATCACTCATATGCAAAAATTAGGGTTTTAGACATATGCAAAACCTTAAAAACTAAGAGGTGACCTAATTTTCTCTCTCTAAGATAGGAAGGGATTGTTGTTAGAACACTTTCTTGGGATCAAATTGAAGGTTTCTCTCTCCTCTATTATCTTTCTCCCTCCTCTCAGAAAATCTCAAGATATTCAACACAATTTTGCTACATTCAAATCTAATTACTATTGTAATTAGATAAACCCTAATTCCTTTTGTAATAAGGGTTTATCAACTATTTCAAGAAGTGTACCATTGAATCTCAACTATTCTAAGTTGTGCTTAGTGGTCTAAATGTGGACACAACAATGTTTATGTTGTCAAAACCCTAATCATAGAGAAACTAGGATTTCTCAACACCTCAAATTACATGCCCATTAAACAAAAGCCCAAATATAAAAGTAGTTGGAATCAAAGCAATTAGAGAAAATTTGATAGAGATTATACATCCACATTAAATTTGGCATGTGTGCAAGTACTTTGTACCCAATTTAGGTAGAATCAAGGGGAAAATTGGATCCTAGTGTTATTGGTCATTGGTGATAGTCCAAAGTATTGGGTCTTGCACCTAAATTATGTAAAATCAAGGGGAAATTTGGATCCTAATGTTGTTGGTCATTGGTGATAGCCGAAAGTATTGGGTCTTGTAGACAAATTAGTATACATCTTAGTATACTACGAATTCATAGCAATATAAGTTAAAAGAAATACTACAAAAGGGGCACTAATTTTGGGGCCAATCGACAATCAGTTGTCCAAGATTTTTGTTAATAAATTTTTATCTCACTTTTATAAATTTGTTTGCTTGTGATATCACATCATCTACCATCCTTTCCAAGAAGCTACTTGTAATGTCCCCATTACTTAGCTTATTTTAATGTGTGTATACATTCCAAAAAGAAAATTAATTTATGTTGCACATTTTTAAAACTAGCTCTAATTATGAAACTAGCTCTAATTACGAAGATAATTGTTATTATTAATGAGGTATTATATGTCAATTCATGGAAGAAAGACTTGGGAAACCCTCCCAAGACTAGCTTATTAAGACTATGTTTGTAGTATAGAACAACAAAAAGAACTAGCCTAGTGGATACTCACTTGGCAGTTAAGTGCACTTGGGTAATGCCGGGATGGGTGACCTCCCGGGAAGATTTTCTACCAGCTAGCGGGAGCTTCTCACGTGTAGCCAATGGCGTCAATGAAGCCTTTGTAGCCCGTTGCCAAGTATGTCAAGGCCAAGATGCCAAGGTCTATGCCTAGGTCGCCACCTTAGTCGCCACGTGGGTGGCACACAGTGCGGTGCTCGCCCATATATTCGTTAATTTTTATCTTCACTCTACAAAAAAGGAGCCCCTCCTTGACATCGTCAAAAAAATGCTAAAAGAAAGTGTTCTCTCTTTGTCATCAATGATGTCATCAAAAACACTAAAAAAGCAAACGTCCTCTTTTTACCCCCCTTGCTTACTATATAAACAAGGGTAGAGTGTCACGTCGGTAACACTGAGTTATGGCTATTATGATTCTGAGCTTGCACAGCTGCGGACGAGTTGTGAATTGTGGCGGTTTGGGACATTGAGGTTCCCAACCCAATGCTCCATTACACTCTATAGAGTGTGGAAAAACTCACCTACGGGTGGGGATTCTACTCTCCCGATGGAGATACGTGTTTTTGGTTTTTGATCACTCGAGCACTTGAGAGGGCAAAGGGCCGAGTGGTAAGTGCCCATGTTATGTAGGAGGATGGCTCTGGAGGCTCAAGGAAGCGTAGAGGGGCTCTGAGCCAATAAATTCCATGTTGACCGTGGATGGAATGCGATCACATACAGCCCAATCCCAAGGGATTGGAAGGTCCTATCCTAGGCTGGATGATGTCTTTCTGCGAAAAGACGGTTTTATATCACTCTCCAAAGTGATGGTGAAATAAAGTATCTGATTTTTGAATTGTTTGTTATGTGCTAAAGATCGATTTTAACGAACCCGGTTTAACAGAGTAATAAAAGGAAGCTGATTTTATATGTGCAAACAGTGTGGTAGTATGCTTTGCTAATTAGAAAACTAAGTAAACCCATCGAGGAAAGTGGGAGGCTTCGATCCTGACGATTGGATGCATGTGGCTGTTGGGTAGACGCAATAAGTCGGGTAACTTTCCAATACTAGATAGAACTAATTAAATCATGACCCTCCCAAAACCGGTAGGATTAGTTACTAGGTTTAACACCATTTTAGGGGGCCGGAGTTGAGATTTTACATTATGGGTAGGGGGATTGAGTTACACTCTCCCCCATCTCTCACTCTCTTTGAACCAAGTGTGGTGTTAACCTCACTCCTACCTTTGATTGATTACAAAGTGGTTTTTCTTAGGTGGGCGTTAGATTGTTGTTAGAGGTGACTTGTCCACGCTTCCCCTGTGAAGTAGAACTGAGATTCCCATGTTCAACTAAGTCCAAGGTTTCCCATGGGGAGACGGGATGGTGATGTGCATGGATATGAATTGTAGTCAACTACTAGAGGACTCCTCTGGGTCTGTTGGAGGAGGAACCTCACACTACTTTCATTGAATCACAATCAAAAGGATCAAGCAACATTGAAAGGAATGCAATACTCAATCTTGAGAATGTGGAAGTTGATCATGAGCCATGTCCTTCAAGGCCTCTAAATGCTGATGGTTGCCAACAAGGGAAAGATGATTATGATGCCTAGTGCAAAAGCGCAGTTGAGGAAAATAGCTAATATCTTTGCACAACTTGCAAAGGATCATCGATTTGTGGAATTTTTGCATGCTCCAAAGGAGGACAACAAGCGCAAGAAGAAGAAGTCGTATTCTAAAGCTTCAGGATAGCATGAGGCTCCAAAAGAAGAGCCACTTTAGCCACACAATACACACAATGTTGATAATGACCAAAGAAAATGATGGTAGTGGGACAAATACTGCAAATGCAAGACCAACTTGTTAGTGCCAATCCAATGAGTTTTTGATGACAAGGCATGCATGCTAATGTGGGACACCTAGGATACTTTGATGGTGAATCTATCTTCCATGCAATGGTTGGTCAAGGACTGTCAATCAGGATGTATGGCCTAAATCCATATGGTGTGTAAGTTCAAGAAATGCATGGAATGTAAGGCCCAATGTATAGGAGTATGGCAACTACAATGCAAAATCCCATATGTAATAATGTTGGTATAATGCCGACAATAGAAAGTGGCATGTTTGGTAATGCATTATTTGCTAACCTTAGTGTTTGCAGCTCATGGCATTAATGTTGGTTATCTAAATGCTTTGTACAATGGTAGCCACCAAGGAAATGCTGCCAATCTACTATTTTTGGCAACAATGTGAAATTCCAAGGATTTGTATGGCCTAGATGGACAAAGGCATAGAACCTAGTGGAGGTTGTGAAGCAAGCAAAGTAAGAGGTAATGTTTCCATGTGCCACTTGGAAAATTTCAGGATTTTTTCACCTATAGATGGATGCAAGTGAACGGAGGGTGACCTTTATCATTAGTGATGCACTTTGCCTTGATGTGTTTCAATTAGAGCCTCAAGCTCATTCATGTTTAGCACAACATAGAGGGTCCATATAGTATTGCTTGATGCCCAAGGAGGAGATTGTCTCTCCACTCCCCTAGTGATGGATAGATTAGTTATGTAGTGGATCTTTTTGAGATATCCACAATCACACCTACTTCAATCCCTTTGTAAGGAGCAGTGAGGGCTCAAGACTAGAATCCCATATGCACAATAGGAGAAAGTGCCACCACTCAATTCCTATAAAGCATTGTACTTGCACTCTTTTTCTAATGCAATGATAGTACTCTTTTATTTCCAGTAAAGTGTCTTGTCACTATCAATACACAAGATTGTGTTTATGAGTCCAAGTCTCAATCTTGGAACCTAATTCACTTGTGTGACAATTTGTCTTTGTCAGGGTCAATGTCTTCATGAGTTCCTTCTTTCTCTTTCAACCTCCATAGTTTCCACATCTGCCATGCTCTAGATCTCGCATATTTTAGCATGGTATCAGAGCTCAGTTGAGCATGGTCCAAATCTCCTTTCACTCCTCTCAGCTTCTCTTCATCTCAGTCTGAGTGCATGACCCTCATTTCTCACTTAAATTTCACAGTCACCTTATGGCACCCATAGCCAGACAGGACCTGCTGCACTTGGAGCTTTCATATCTCATCATAGAGCTTATATCTTTGGAATATTCCTTCTATAGAGTTGTGCCTTTTCTTAGGGAGAAGATTCCTTTCACATGACACCTTGACATTGGCCACTCCAAAGCCTAGCATTGTAGAAATTTGTGGTCACTGCTGCCTGTTAATGTTCGTACAGCTGCCGCCGTACAGCTTGCGATGTCGATGATCACCATATGGCATTGATAGCCCTTGAAGTAATCGTCATCCTCATATAAAAATTTTTCAAAATGATCAAGTATAGCTCCTGCAATATCAGAAAAACCGGGCTGCCCCTAGAAACCCTAACTGTGACTCCATAGCCAAACTTCACCAAGCTCAAAAACCTCATCATTTTCTCTCTCCTACCACCTGGAACAACCCACCATCACTCAGATTTGAAGGTCCTAGCATCAATTCAAGAAGGGGAAGATTTGGATCTGAAAGAACTTGAAGGATTTTGCAGATTTGGAAGACTCAAGGAAGAAACATAGTGTCTATTGACACTCATTTTAGTGCTCTAAACACTTGTGTCTTTTGACACAACTCGACCAACTCTTCTGCTGCTTAAATCTAATAATTCTAAAGTTGATTTTCTTTTTTTCCCGTAAGTCTAACTGTCAAGATTGTGGGAGAGAAGGAAGGAGTCTTACTTGTAGCTTTCTTGCTTGCACAATGGGGGAATACACACACAGAGGTGGAGGCTGAAAACAATTTTCCTCTTCTTAGTTGTGTAAGCCAAAAAGAACTCAAGTACAAAGAAATAGAAGAACCCTATATATGGGTCTCAAACCAAACTCAACTAACTAAGGTGGCATACTAACTGAGCCACAAACTAGAGTAGATAAGGATAGCTGTCATCTAGCTATTATTCATGGGTGGTGTACCAAACGCATCTGCAACAACTGACACGTCGGTGACATAAATGCACAACGGTCACCCTGGCATATCATGAGTGGAGCTCGATATCTCAACACTCCTCCTCGAGCTCAATCCCAATTCCTGCACACCAAGCAGGTCTCTGAACTTGCGCAGCTTCTCTGCGCCCAATGCCTTCGTAAGTATGTCAGCTACTTGATCCTCTGTGCTGACATAAACTAGATCAATAAGACCTAGTAAAACCCTCTCCCGCACATAGTGATAATGCACCTCAATGTGCTTTGTTCTAGCATGATAGACTGGGTTATTTGCCAAGTGTATACTACTCATGTTGTCACAATAAATGACAACTGGCCCATCTGTGTCAAGATTGTGGGAGAGAAGGAAGGAGTCTCGCTTGAAGCTTTCTTGCTTGCACAATGGGGGAAGACACACAAGGGTGGAGGCTGAAAACAGTTTTCCTCTTCTTAGTTGTGTAAGCCAAAAGAACTCAAGTACAAAGAAATAGAAGAACCCTAGATATGGTTCTCAAACCAAACTCAACTAACTAAGGTGGCATACTAACTGAGCCACGAACTAGAGTAGATAAGGATAGCTATCATGTAGCTATTATTCAGGGGTGGTGTACCAACCGCATCTGCAACTGACAAGTCGGTGACATAAATACACAACGGTCACCCCGGCGTATCACGAGTGGAGCTCGATATCTCAACACTCCCCCTCGAGCTCAATCCCAATTCCTGCACACCAAGCAGGTCTCTGAACTTGCGCAGCTTCTCTGCGCCCAATGCCTTCGTGAATATGTCAGCTACCTGATCCTCTGTGCTGACATAAACTAGATCAATAAGACCTAGTAAAACCCTCTCTCGCACATAGTGATAATGCACCTCAATGTGCTTTGTTCTAGCATGATAGACTGGGTTATTTGCCAAGTGTATACTACTCATGTTGTCACAATAAATGACAACTGGTCCATCTGTAGACTGATGTATATCATAAAGTAGCTTATGCAACCAAGCTACCTCACATGCAGCCATTGCTGCACCCCTATACTCAGCCTCTGTGCTCGACAAGGCAACTGTAGGCTGTTTCTTGCTGCTCCAAGTGACTGCAGCACTCCCAAAAGAGAACACATATCCACTGGTAGATCGTCTATCAGAAATACTCCCAGCCCAATCAGCATCAGTGTATCCATGCAACTGTATCTGAACCCCAGTCTCATAAAATAGTCCATACTGCAATGTGGACTTCACATACCTGAGTATGCGTCTAGCCGCATCCAAATGTGGTTTCCTTGGAGCCTGCATAAACTGACTTACCAATCCAACAGTATAGCTCAAATCTGGCCTGGTAATAGTCATATAAATCAAACTTCCTACTATGCGTCTGTACATAGTAGGGTCTTCTAGAAGCTCACCTGCATTTGTGCTCAGCTTCACATTCTGCTCCAAAGGAATTGAAATAGGCTTACAGCCTGTCATCCCATATTTGGAGAGCATGTCCAATCCATACTGCCTCTGCAAGAGCTGTATCCCACTTGGTGATCTAATCACCTCAATGCCCAAGAAATAACGCAGCTCTCCCAAATCCTTCATCTCAAACTTCTGCTTCAATAGCATTTTCACATGAAGGATATCTTCATCACTGTCACCTGTCATAATCAAATCATCAACATAAATGACAAGTAGCATAATACCTTTCTCTGTTTTTCTCACATAAAGTGATAAATCTGCCTTGGAAATCTGAAAGCCAATAGTGACAAGATACTGTCCTATCTTGTCAGACCATGCTCTAGGTGCTTGCTTCAAACCATACAAGGCTTTCTTCAACCTGCAAACAAACTCAGGATGAACAGCATGCACATAACCTGGTGGCTGCTCCATATAGACCTCTTCTTGCAAATCACCATGCAAGAAGGCATTCTTTACATCCATCTGATGTAAAGACCATCCCTTTGATGCAGCCATAACAATGACTGCTCTTACGGTTGCCATCCTTGCAACCGGACTGAATGTTTCTTCATAGTCAATGCCATATGTTTGTGCATACCCCTTGACTACTAATCTTGCCTTGTATCTATTCACAGAACCATCTGCATTGTGTTTCACCTTATAAACCCACTTACAGCCAATTGCATTTTTACCTTTAGGCAAAGGTACCAATTCCCATGTAGCATTTGCTTCCAAGGCATCCATTTCTTCATCCATGGCTTTCTCCCATTTTTCTTTTCCCATGGCTTCCTCAAAAGAAGTGGGTTCTGGTTCTTGTATCACTTTAACCATATATGCATAGTGAATGGCTGTAAATCCATCATATTTCAGCCTATCCACAGGATACCTAGCTCTCGTAGACCTGCGCAAAGTAGGTTCGCTCCCAGGTGCTCTCAAAACATCCCTGGTTTTCCTTACTCCAGGTGTAACAATAGAAGGAATACCCAACTCATCATCAATGCTCTGTTCTGAGCCACTGGATTCACCATCCACATAAGAGTGACCTACATTCACATCAAACATGGGCTGATCAACCTTCTCTTTTCCTTTTCGTGATACATGCATACCACTATCTGCATTACTTTGAGAAGATTCTCCTGATCTCAATCTGCCTGTCCATGGCGAAGAATGTGAATCACTGCTAGAGGACGCTCCAGGTCCACTAATATTTTGTGACTGCTGCTGTGAATTCTGTGCAGCATTACCATTTTGTGCATCTACATCATCAATCACATTTACTGGTTTATACCAGCTACTCATCTCATCAAAAACAACATCTCTGCTCACTGTAAACTTACGAGTAGAAGGGTTATAGCATCTATACCCTTTTTGCTGCAGAGAGTAACCAATAAAGATGCACTTCTCAACTTTTGGATCCAACTTGGATCTCAACTCATCTGGCACATGTACATAGGCAATGCAACCAAAAATTTTCAAATGAGAAATATCTGGTTTCCTACCAGTATACCTCTCCTCTGGAGTCATTCCATGTATTGCTGCAGTGGGAGTCCTGTTCATTATGTAGACTGTTGTAGCAACTGCTTCAGCCCAATAAAAATCTGGCAAGTCTTTTTCATTGAGCATGGCACGAGATACCTCTCCAATATGCATGTTTTTCCTTTCTGCAATTCCATTTTGTTGTGGGGTATGACTGCATGAATATTGCTGCTTTATGCCATGCTCCTGCAGGAACCTTGCAAACTCATTTGAGAGGCACTCTCCCCCTCCATCTGACCTTAGGCGTTTTATCTGCAGGTCTCTTTCTTTTTCAACCATCGCTTTAAGAGTTTTGAAATGCCCAAAAACTTCACTTTTCTTTTTCATAAAATACACCCAAATTTTTCTGCTATAGTCATCAATAAAACTGACAAAATAATGACAGCCTCCAAGAGATGCAGCTTTAGTTGTCCACACATCAGAGTGGATTAATTCCAATGGCTTCTTACTCTCTTGAACATGTCTAGGAAATGGTTTCCTTGCCTGTTTTCCAAATTGACAGGCTTCACATACCTTATGCATTTCTGCAACCTTGAATTTCGGCAAACCTGCAACAATATTTTGGGCCTGCATTGATTTAAGTCGCTGTACATTAACATGACCAATGCGTTTATGCCAGATATCAATATCTGCAACTACACCGGTCCCATGTGCAAACATTGCTGCACTCAATTCAGACATGTCTGCATCCAAGGTAAACATTCTGTCATTCTTCTTTCCTTTTGCTATCAAGTGACCTTTATTTTTCATATCCTCAACAAAGCATCCATGAGGATTAAATCTGACCTGCAAGCCCTGTTCAACCATTTGACCAACAGAAACCAGATTCTTGGTGATATTCGGGACATGAAATACATCGGACATGTATTTCTTTTTCCCATCCTGCATAGACAAGGGAATTTTTCCAATCTGCACAATAGGATGTGCAATATCATCACCAGTCTCCACAAATCCTGGTTTTTCAATTTTCCTTGCATCCTCCATCCATTCTGCATGACCTGTCATGTGGTTTGATGCGCCTGAGTCAACATACCATACATTGTTGCTTTCTTCTGCACTTGTCACAGAATTGTTCATGTGCTGCACCATAAACAAATGCTCATTTCTGTCATCACCCTGTCTACTAGAGGATGCATAATTTCATTGTTGCAGTTTTCCATTCATGATGTCATTCTGCTTTTTATAGCAGTCTTTAGCCATATGACCCATTTTACCACAATAGTAGCATTCAACATTACTGTTTGCATTTTGGCCTCTTTGCCATCCACCACGACCTCTTTGGCTCCCCCTGCCTCTAGAGTTACCACGTCCTCCTCCATAGGACTGGTTTTCTTGAGTTTGCTGCATATTCTGATTTCTACCATGGCCTGCAAATCGGCCTCCTCTACCTCTGCCTCTACCTCTTCCAGCATTTGAGTAGAAGACAGCTTCTTTTGAAGTTCCTCCTGAAGAAGATGCACCACCATTTCTCTGTTCCTCAAAAATTAGAAGAGCAATCAACGCCTCAAAATCAGGAAATCTTTCACGAACTGAAATGGATGTCCGAAACTGTGCATAATCCTTTCCTAGACCATTCAAGGTCACAGAAACTAAATCATCATCTTCCACTGGTGACCCAATGGAAGCAAGTGCATCTGCAATCTTCTTCACCTTCATGTGGTAGTCGTTGATGCTCATATTTTCTCTTTGCACATTGTGCAACTCTTGCTTGAGCTGCATTTTCCTGGCTTGCGTATTTGTGCTATACATTTTTGACAAAGTATCCCATGCCTCCTTTGGCGTACTTGCATCCTGAATATGCACAATCATAGAGTCTGAAATACTGATAGACAGCCAATACATAACTTTCCTGGCTCTCTCATGCCATGCTTTGAATGCCTGCATTTGCTGTTGATTGGGAACATCAGGAAAAATTGGTTCTTCTTCATTTCCTGCAACAAATTCCAAATATCCTTTTCCCATAAAGAAATTCGTCATTCTAAACTTCCATGCTTGGAAGTTGTTCTTGTCAAGCTTTTCAGTTACAATCTGTGAAAGAGAATCAGACGCCATTACAGAATACTGCAAAAAATTCTGTCACTGCAGAGAACACAGCTTCAGCCTCACAAGGGCAAATTTGTAAAACTGACAAAAGTGGTATTTAACCACACAGTCACTTCCTAGTGACGATTTTGCATCAACAGGCAACAAGGATGATTCTGTAACTCCCAATATCTATGCGCACAGGCATACGATGCAATTTCAGCAGTAACTTTTCACCGACCTGTAGAACACTGGCTACACAGCATAAAACTAGGCCTTTTCCTGAGTGCGTGCAGAAAATTTCTGCCTCCAAAACAGGCCCCGAAATGGCCTCAAATCAAAAAAATAGGGTCGCCAAGGGCTAAAGCCCAATCTCGCAGCATATACTGCCCTCTTGCTTCACCACGAAGGGCATCTCAACCTGAGACAATGCACTCTTGCAATTTCCGGCTGTGCTGCCTACTGCAGAGATCTGCTCCCAAAAACAAAAAATGAAAGCAACACTGCTCCTCTTACCAGAACACCGCGAGCTTGGCTTGCTTTCTTGAGCTCCTTACCACGAATAAGGCTCTGATACCATGTCAAGATTGTGGGAGAGAAGGAAGGAGTCTCACTTGTAGCTTTCTTGCTTGCACAATGGGGGAATACACACACAGAGGTGGAGGCTGAAAACAGTTTTCCTCTTCTTAGTTGTGTAAGCCAAAAAGAACTCAAGTACAAAGAAATAGAAGAACCCTATATATGGGTCTCAAACCAAACTCAACTAACTAAGGTGGCATACTAACTGAGCCACGAACTAGAGTAGATAAGGATAGCTATCATCTAGCTATTATTCATGGGCAGTGTACCAACCGCATCTGCAACAACTGACACGTCGGTGACATAAATGCACAACGGTCACCCTGGCATATCACGAGTGGAGCTCGATATCTCAACACTAACATGGGCAAAGACTCTCAAACTGCCCGTTTCAAAGAAGTCGGGTTTCATACCTAGCAGACCCGTATCAAACTCATCCTGATGAAGAAGGGCCTCTGGGCCATTACCACCGGAAAAGAAAAGAAGCCTCGTGATGCGGATCTTGATGTCACTTGGCAAAAGAATGATGATAAGGCTCAAGCCATTATTAAACTGGAGCTAGACGACAGCTATATCCACCATGTGGATAACTGTGAGACTTCACATGATACGTGGAAGAGACATGGGCTATTAACATGTATGAAATATGTGGAATATACATTTGGATGTAATGTATATTTGCAATACATGTATTGGACATATGAATAGGGTATGCAATGTATATTTGTAATTCACACAAGAGACATAAATTTTCCAAAATACATGTGGTTTGCAACCACTGGATGTTTTACATGAGTATCATGCGGTACATCATTGTGATGAGGCATTGTTTATGCTCAATTTATGTGCATTACGTTGTTCTAAAAAGTGTTGCCTTTTGGTGTGTGGATGCATCTCTTATGGTTTTGACAATGGTTATGATTCATGTGTGTGGATTGGAACTAGTTCAGGTGGTTGAAATGTTAGACATACAGAAGGCATAAGCATGATTAAGTAATTGGTGCACATGTTGTTTGACTATAAGTCATAGTGCAATGTAATGGATGTCAAGTGCACATGTGAACTACAAGTCAAATAAGTCATAGTGATAGCCTAAATACCCTAAGTGTGCAATGGGTAGCATTGGCAAAAGTTATATGTGCGAGACATGTATTTGTGGGTGTGTTGGTATCAATTAGGACCTATGACATTAAATGGGCCTTGCAAATGTCATGTGGTGATATTAGGACTAGGCATTAAGTAATTAATTAATTAATTAATGCTAGTACAAGGCCATTTAACATTGGGAGCAGACTAAGTCAAATTACTTTTCAAAAATTTAATTCTAAATGTTAATTATTCAAAGTTGACGTTTGCCCATGCAAGTTGAGAGAAGGTTGTTTGGGGATGGTCAAGGGTGTGATGGAAACCATTCCAAAGGTAGAGAGAGGTGGAGGGCTATTGTGAGAGGTTTCCAATAGATAGGAAGCTACCAAAATCATGCAATAGCTAATCATGCAACACAACAGTAGGATAGGGAAAATAAGATCCCTTCCCCACCTTAATGAGAGGTGAGGATAGAAGAGAAGGGATCGATATTTTTTACCCCCTTTCAGCGTTGTTGGCACCATCAGATATACCATTCTTTCATTCTCAAATATTCCCTCAACAATTCTCAACTTCTATAACCTTGGATGAAGAGCAATTGGGGTTTCTCATCCACCTCAAAATCGGTGGCCAATAATTGAAGACCCCATACTTAGATTAGCAACCAACTGTGAATTGAGAAGTTACATCTGATCTAAGGGGTGAGCCTATTTTCATTTTATTTGACACACATGCAAGAGCCCAAAGATCAATTTGTGCTAAATCAAGGCAAATTTTGATACTTGTTATTATTAGTCATTTATGATAGCTATTTGTATTGAAGATTGAAGAAGATTAGTCAATATCTTAGTGTACTTCATCTTAGAGTAATATAAGTTAAAGAAATACCATAAGGGGCACCAATTGTTGGTGCCAATGAGGTGTCAACTTATCACGAATCCTATGGTGGGGGGACTTGCTTGAGCTACTGCACACACACTACAGAGCAAGCTTACTCAAGAACACAATAAGAGATATGGATGCCAAAACATTTTCTTGCTAGGTTTTCTTCTTTCTTCCTCACACAATATACAAAGTATAAATAAGATACAATATAAAGAAAAGTGGCCTACTAATTCAAACAATGCATAACTAACTACACTAATTGATTGGCGTTATATCTATGCCAGTTGTAGGTAGATATAACAAACCAAATATAATAAGTGATAACTACTAATTCAAACAATGCATAACTAACTACACTAATTGACTAGTGTTATATCTATACCAGTTGTAGGTAGGTATAACAAACCAAATATAATAAGTGATAAGCGATAGCCATGTGAGGATCATAATGACCATCGATGTGCTAAGTGTAGACATGTGGATCTATCCAACCAAGTAGTCCATCATCAATGTTCGCATGTGTTGAGCTTACCATCTCAACACTCCCCCTCAAATTCAATAACATCTTTACAATTCCAAGTAAGGTTTGAAATTTTCAAAGCTTGTCTGCACCCAATACCTCTGTAAAAATGCCAGCTATCTCTGATCCTGTGTGTTAACATATACCAAGTTGAACTCTCCTACAAGTACCTTCTCTCTTATAAAATGATAATATGCCTTCATGTGTTTTGTCCTAACATGAAACACTAGGTTCCTAGCCAATTGTATATTGCTTATGTTGTCACAAAGTGATTGGACCATCACCATATATATCCAAATCACCCAATAACTTTTGCAGTCAGACCACCTCACATGCTGTAATAATAGAACATGTATACTCAACATTTGTACTCGGTCGCTACTCTAAGTAATTGTTGCACTACCAAAGGAAAAGCATAAATCCAATGCTAGATCTTCTATCAGATGACTTACCAACCTAATATGTATCTGTGTACCCAAACACTTATACATCCTTACTTGCCTTATAAAAAAGTCCATAATGCAAGGTAGACTTCACATATCTCAATATACATATGATTACATCTAAATGAGGCTTCTAGGTACCTACATAAATTGATTCACAAGTCCAACAACATACCTCAAGTCTAGCCTTGTGATAGTCATATAGATCAAACTCTATACTATCTTCCTGAACATAGTAGGGTCTTCTATCTCATCCCCAAAATCATCACTCAAATTTACATTTTGCTCTAATGGTGGTGAAAGAGGCTTACTGTCGTCATGTCATGCTTGGATAATATATCCAAGCTATACTACCTTTGAGATAGCCATATACCATCAGCACATCTAATCACCTCAATACCAAGGAAGTACCTCAGATCACCCAAATCATTCATCTCAAACTTTTTCTTCAAAAGACCCTTGACATTAGCAATCCCACCGTCACTATCACCTCTAATAATCAAGTCATCCACATAGATGACTATGGCAACCAAACCTACATCACCCTTTCTCACATAAAGTGAGTGATCTGTATCTCAACCATAAAAGCCAATATTGACAATATACTCTATGATCTTAGTAGACCGCACTCTAGGCGCTTGTTTTAGCCCATAGAGCACTTTCTTTAATCTACGTACATATGTGGATTGCTCTAAATTCTCATAACCTATTGGCTACTCCATATACACCTCTTCTTGCAAATCACCATGCAATAAGGTATTCTTCACATCCATTTTCTATAAACTCCAACCTTTGGTTGTGTACCACTCGATCACTCAATGGAAGTTGGAACCTTTAAACTACCATATGCTCTCTTTACACCTAATTTCATTTACTGAAGGAATATCAAGCTCATTATCCAAACTCTCTAAATCACTAAAGTCTCCATCAAGAACCACATGACTAGTAGGTACATTATTACCATCTAACACTTTCTTCTTTACTTTATCATTACCTATCACAGTAGTAGATGCACCTAAAGATGTAGGACTACTCCTTAGTCTCCCGAACCAAGAACTAATTGTAGATTTACTACCATGTGATATCTTTGGTCCACTAAGAGTCCATGATTCTTACTTTTTTGTTTGCATATGACTATTATGTTCATCAACATCATCCAATGCATCTCCATTAGATGCATACCAATTGCTTAACTCATTAAAGATAGCATCCTTGCACATCCAAAACTCACCATTAATAGGTTTATAACAATGATACCCTTTCTGCTTAGTTGAGTATCCAATGAAAATACATTTTCAGCCTTTGGGTCCAATTTTTTTCTTAACTCGTCAAGCACATGAACATATACAATACAACCAAATGCTTTCAAATCTAATGCATCAAGTTTTTTTATTGCAAAACATCCTTCAAGAGTCATACCATGAACTACAGATATGGGAGATATATTCATAATGTAGACAATAGTATGAATAGTCTCAAACAAAAAATGCTCGAGTATATTTCTTTTAGCCATCAATGCCTATGCAACTTTTGCAATACGTGTTTTTTTTCTTTTTGCAACCCTATTTTATTATGCGGTATATCTACATATAAACTATCGGTTTATCCCATGAGACCTTAAAAAATCACCGAACTCGTTAGACAGATATTCTCCCTCTCCATCTGACCTCAAGCACTTAACCTTCAAGCTTGTTTTTGTTTCAACGACAACCTTGAAATTTTTAAAGTACTCAAACACTTCACTCTTTTTCTTCATAAAATATACCTAGATTTTTCTAGAGCAATCATCAATAAACTTATTAAAATACTTACTACCACCAAGGGATACATTCTAGATGGGTCCCAAAACATCTGTATGCACGACATCAAGTATATTTCTACTTACATCTCTATCATGAAAAAATCATTGCCTTCTTACGTGCTTTCTAAATGGACATGTCTCATATACTTTAAGTAATTCTGTAACTTTAAATATATACAAACTTGTAACTAACCCTTTCGATTGCATTAATTTCAATCTTTGTAGATTTACATATCTAATGCATTTGTGTCATATTTCAATGGCTGCAACCATACCTTTGCCTTTAGCATATATAGCAACATTTATAGCATAAATTCTAGCATTCAAAGTAAACATGTGACTAACTTTACTTCCTTTTGCAACCAACTTACACTTACTATTAAAGTTTTCAACAAAATAACCCTTTGTATTAAATCTAATCTATAGCCCTTACTCTACCATTTGACCACAAATTCTTTGTAATAGATGGCATATGTAAAATATCTAACAAACACTTTGACTAACCATTATACAAGGATAAGAAAATTTTTCTAGTATGTGAAATCAGATGACATGAATAATCACCTCTCTCTATATAGCCTAGACTTTGTAAATCATGCATCTCTCCAAATCGTTCACCATGTCTGGTCATATGATTAGATGCACTTGAATTGGCATACCATACATCATCACACATTCCCTTTCGTATAATAGCATTCATCATATGTTGCATGATAAACAAATGCTCATTTTTGTCTTCATTCTGTCTTGGAGATTATGCATAATTTCCTTGTTGCAACTTGCAACTATGAATGGCATTCTTCTTATCAAAACAATGGGCTGCAATATGATATATTCTTCCATGACAATGACAAACAATACTAGACTCATTAAAATCCATATTCTACTATCCACCTCTTTCTCTAGAGTTCCCCCTACCTTTAAAATTAACATGGCCTCCCAAAATCTACGTATCACTAAACAATTGATTTAACATGTTTTGCTAGTTACTACCCGTACGACCCATACCACGACCTCTTGAAGAGGATGTGTCACATCCCCTTCCTGAACTTGAGTAAAAAACTTAACCTACTCACCACTTCTTTCAAATGATTCACCCTGTACGTTGATCTCTTTAGTGATCATGAGAGAGACCAACTTGTCAAATTTTGAAAATAGCTTCTATACATATACAGAAGTAACAAAGAATTTCCAAGTATTCTCATTATTAGGGCCATCCAAAGTAGATAAAACCAAATTATCATCATCGGATATTGCATCAATAAAACTACTTGGGCATCTACAATGCTCCTCACCTTTAAAACATACTCTCATTTATAGACGTCTTTCCTTTTTTCAATGTATTCAACTCTTGCTTGTTAAGCTGAATATTACATGCCTTTACATTTATTGAAAACATATTCTCGAAGGTTTTCCAAGCTACATGTAAACTTTATGTATTTCTAATATACCCCAACATAGTGTTACTAAGACTAAAGATAGCTAATACGTCACCTTTTTATCTTTTGTATTCCATTATTTTCATGCCTTTAATTCTTCTATAATCAGAGGATACCTTAGCTTTTGGTTCTTCACCTAAAATAAACTTGATGAGGCCTTTTCCAATAAGAAGGTCCATCCACATGAAACTTACATGATGGGTAATTGTTATTATTTATCTTCTCAATAGTTGAATTTTGACTGTTCTCGATCATTATGACACAACTAAGTACCAAACAACAAGCAAAACTTCTACAACTCTTCAAAAAATATACACAATATCGTGAGGAGACTTACTTGAGCTACTACACCAAGCACATACACTTCACACAAGAGGAAGCTTACTTAAGAACACAAGAAAAGAGATGAAGACCAAAATGTTTTCTTGCTAGTTTTTTTTCTTTCTTCCTTATACAATACAATGTACACAGAGTATAGATAAGATACAATATTCAAAAAATTTGCCTACTAAGTCAAACAATACATAACTAACTATACTGATTAACTGGTGCTATAACTATGCCAACTTTAGATAGGTATAACAAACCAAATATGATAAGTCACTGGCTATGTGAGGATCATAATGACCATCAACATGCAAAGTGTAGATGTGCGGACCTATCTAACCAAGTGGTCCATCATCAATGTTCGCACGTGTTGAGCTTGCTATCTCAACATAACTGTCCAAGAGTAATTTGTAAAGTTGTACTTTCAAGTTTTTGAATTTATTATTTACTCTGAATTCTTTTAAATCAAGTCATTTACCATGCTATCCAAGAAGGAAGACTAGTTTCAATGCCTATCTTTTATGCCAATTAGATAGAACTTTTTAGGAGAGAACTAAAGTAATGGTCTTTGCATTTGCATTATCTCAAGAGAATTTGGAGAGTGAAGGAAAAAATGTGTACAAGGACACACACATACACATACACAAAGAGAGAGTCGGTTGGAAAGACATTGACAATGGTAGTTCTCCATCTATCAAAGGGACATGCTGATATAGAAAGGTTTCATCGAATAGTGCCTAAAAACCTTAATGCCCCTTTAACACATGCACTAAAGACAAGCTTCCCCTCTCAAGGTAAAACTTAAGGTTGAAAATCTATTATTATGGGTGTCTTTCCCATCGAAAACCCATACATTTATGTATCATGATCCCTTAAAGCATCACAATTGCTCACCTCAACACTCATTTTACCTCGTTCAATAGAGCATCATGCTTGCTCACCCCAATATCCCAAGTAGCTACCCTACTCCTTAACACATTCACACTTAAAACTCTCCATATCCTCTACACCTTTGACAATAGTCTTGCGCTATGGTTTAACTTTCAAACTTTCTTGCTAAACTAAAACTAAAATGCATGTAAAAGTGTTTCATCACCTTTGCAATCATTGCAAATCTTTGGATAGCTCATAACACCCTTGGTTCATTGTCTTGGTTCTATTAGGACAAATCTCCTTGCGTTACAAAAATAAGACACCATCGCTCTTGCGAACCTAATAGGCCCTCAAGTAGCACTTCATCGCATCTGGTCCAATGCCTTGATCTCGAGTTGAGTCAAGAAACTTGCTTTCAACTACCTTAGGAACTCATTTTGGGCATGAGAGGGGGTGTTAAGCTACTCAAATTTAGCTTACAAGGTGAACTCATTTTTCTGCTAAATTCACTTGGCTCTCATAAAAATTCTTTGATTAAATTGGATTAGAACAATTAGCTAGACCTTTCGTAGGCTCAAAAAGTTCTACAAAAGGGAATCATTGTTCGTTGGTGCCAGCTTTCCTACCTCTCCTTGATGCCATCATTAGAACCATCATCTTCTCATTGCCCTCATCAATCTATTGCCACCTTGTTGTCCTCTACCTCTGTACCTCTAGGTACTGCCACCCTGCTGCTACATGACCTCCCCCGCCATCAACAACCTGCCCCTGCTGCTATCATCATCAAGACTGCACATTTTCAATTGTGTTTCAGCCCCTACTGCTGCATATCAGATCAAGCAACCCCCCTCCATCCTTGGCATTGCTGCATTAGACTAATCTCTGCTGTCACATCAAGCTGCCACAATGCAACTATGATGCTCTGCTCGACAAGATAAAAGAGATCAGATCAGGCATTGGTGGCTTTGCACTTGGGATCTGCTCTAGAGGAAGACCTTTTGCTTGACAGTCTCTTAGTTCCTCACATATCTTGCCAGACATCACTGGTGTCACACTGAGAGAGAGAGAGAGAGAGAGAGAGAGAGAGAAAATTTTGGTCCAACAAGATTGAAACAAGATCTAACTACAAAAAGATAATATTAATCAAAGGAATGATCAATTGGTATCTTAATAGTGATGGATAACAAATTTATGTCAGCCCAAGTAAGATGAGTCAATAGCAGACTTTATTTGATAAGCAAACATGACATGCAAATCATGTCTTAGTAAGTGTCACAATTTGAATATAATACGTAATGATGCATACTTTTACAACCTAAAACTTAAGAAACATTCTGTTCATAAAAAACTATTGTGCTTAAAATGTAACCCTTCTATTTGTCATTGGAGGATAACATATACAGCCCCCCTGTCTTTAGATCAATGAAGCACCAGCTTGACCTTGAATCAGTCCATTGCGTATTTGCTCAGCTACATCACGTACCGCACCCGGGCCATGAGGGATAAAAACTGTAGAAGATTTTGAAGTGGCCCCAATTTCCTTCATTGTGTCAAAATATTGGGTCACCAAAACCATGTCCATTACATCCTTTGCTGTAGTGCCTGGCACGTTTTCAGAGAAGGCAAGAACACTCTCTTTTAAGCCATCGACAATAGCTTGACGCTGTCGAGCAATACCAAGACCAGATAGATATTTAGATTCAGCATCAGCCTCAGCTCGCTTCACTTGCAAGATTTTCTCAGCCTCTGCTTTCTCTTGTGTTGCCAGTCGGATTCTCGAAGCTAAGGTAAGTACAAGTTAAATTAGACATCTAAGAAAGGATACATGAAAGTGAAGAGAGGAGAGGGGGAAAAGAGAAGACAAACCTGCATTGATCTCATTCATTGCTCGCTTAACGGTCTCATCCGGAATGATGTCAACAATCAATGTCTGAACTATCTCAAAACCATAGTTGCACATTGCCTGCCAAAATGAAGTCTCTCAATATGTCTTATTGCAAGCACGTTACTCACAAGGATGTAGTTCATGCAAAGGCCATGCCTATTGTCCCTAAAAGCATGACTGTATCATGCTGATTATGTAGTTTTGAGACATTGCATGATCAGTTGTATCTCAATGAACTTAAGAAATGAGCCTCCCTTTCTTACAGTGCCTGAAAGTCCTTACACGATTCCATTACTAGCCTCCAGTTCTCAAATCTACGAAACTTTCACAAGTTGCAATGTCCTATACCTTCTCAAGCTCATCAGCTACTGATTTTGCCACTTCATTCTTCTGCTCAAATACATCATCCAGATTCATCTTTGGCACAGTAGCCCTCACAACTGCAATACATATAAAAAATAAGTCTTCAAAAACATCTAGTAAGGAGCCAATCACTACTGCAGTGCAAGATATGCACTCGGTATCATATGCAAAGAACTGCTTTCAATTCAGTGACTTGATCGACCATCGAATACATAGGCTTGAATCTGTTCGCGTGGATTAGTTAGCGTGTAAAATGCATCTCTTGCACTCTCCTGTAGTGCTCTATATTGTACAGACGCCACGATATTGACGAACACATTGTCCTGCAAAAATATTTACCGACAAGAATGTCTCATAGGATCACATAGAGCATGCTACAGAAGAAAGCTGTGCATGACTAGGTGCAAGGATCGTCTTTCAGCACACCTTGGTTTTTGTTTCACATCTGACATCAAGTTGCTGGATCCGCAGGGACAAGGTTCCAACAACATAGCTCCCAAAACACCAGTCCACGCAATGACACCCAGGTTCAAGAATTGATTCGAACTTTCCCCATCGTTCCTTGACACCAAGAGTGGCCTGGTCAACTTGCATACATCCACATATTTGACCCATGTAAAGAATTCCTGTTATCGACAAGGAAAAGAGCAATTACTGAGCTATATTGTGGTAAAGGAGCAAATACAGGGTCTCAATACAAACAACAGTATTGGTGAGGGCATGATTTGCCATTATCAATGCTGTCCATCTTGAAGTGTTGCAATCTGGATCAGATGCACTAAAATGAAATTCAACTCTGGAGGACAATTCCCGGATATTGGATGCAGTAAAAGACGATGCGATGCTTTTGAGGGCACTTCTTTGATGGACTGCTACACGATTTTGCTTCCAAAAAGTTGTGAAAAAACTAGGAATTTTCACAAGACGTGACTAAACTGGGGAATTAATCAGAGATTACTAAACCAAGAAATTCATTAGACACGACTGAACTACAAAATTCTGCCATAATTCCATACAAATGATCCCTCTCGAAAGGGCAACAAGAATCAAAGGACGAAATGACGAAGAGAATACCTGGTGCTGTTTGTATTGGCAGCACAGACAGACAGACTGACAGAGAGAGAGAGAGAGAGAGAGAGAGAGAGAGAGAGAGGGGGAAGGAGGGAGAGAGAGAGAGAGAGAGAGCCTGACAGAGGATTTCAAACAGGCAGATTTATCGACGAACCCTCGGCCCAATCGAAGTCTTTCGCCTATATAGGCAAAGAGGGGGGGGATTATACGAAGAAGCCTTCACCCAATCGTAGTCTTTCGCTTACACAAGGTAAAGACGTGGGTTTCTCAGCAAGGACTAAATTTGGCGTGATGCCTATTATTTCATGCGACTGCCAAGTTTATTAGAATGCCTTTCATTTGTCTAAATAAGTCTATAATTATCCAGAAATCTAAGCATATTATACATTGTTATCTCTTGTGGCCGGCAACGAGCTACAGCACTTTGCGCGGTTGGCATCATTGCGATCTTCCTTTTTTTTTGAAAGCTCATTGCACACACAAATATATGAATTTCAAGATTTAAATGTTCCAAAGAAAGCAAGGTGAGTTACCATTCCCACAACCCAGCTCTAAGACTTGTTTCAATTAGTCGTTTGCATGTTCATGACATTGTACATGTTCTCTCAAAAAAAAAATGGCAAAGTACACATCGACGATCGATGTCATAGACATATAGAACAATTGAAAGGTGAATGTGCATTTGGCGAAAGCACTGAGCAGTTTACTATAGCATAGCCAATGGAGGCCCAAGCTAAAAGTACACCAATCATTATAAAACCATTCAATATAGTTTTCTTTTTTGCAAAGGGGCTTTGTTAGAGAGCATGAGAGCATTGATGACATTGTATAGCGATGATGCTCCCATGTTGTTTCTACATGAACAATTACAATTATCACACCCTCTAAACGTGATTTTACCTGAAACAAACACATTAATCACATATCAATGGACACTTGTATCAAAGAAAAATTGAAATGAAATAGAAAATGTAGTTACAATCACTTAAATTAAAAGAAGGTGTTCAAATCTTAGCTCCATCAACACAATAACGTTAAGGTGCATTTAATGCACCCTAACCAAGCATGAAAGATCCATGCATTCATGATGCTCCCAAGATCATGGGATGTACAAAGAATGTCTTTTTTGAATCAAGAATGCATTCAATGGGGCAAAAACGTAAAAACACTAGACATAAGTCCCATATTGAATCTCCATGAATGCTGCACTGGAAGAATCCAAGTATGAGAGTGTCGGCATACGCTCGATAACGCGAGCAAGGCTCCTGCGCATTATGGGATCTGACAATACAGAGGTGTATTGTTCCTAGAGACACAATTGAGTTCTTGACGACGGGTAATATGTATAGACGAGGGTAGATATTTGAAGAAGCCAATGGAAAGAGTTGAGATATTGAGCATCGCAAGGAGTGAAAAACTAAGCAATATATATCAAATTAAAGAAAGCACACTCTATATACGAACATGTTTGAAAACATTGAACTCACCTCAAGCAAAGCTAGATGAAAATTATCATTGCATAATGCATCAATCTAAAGTTCATTTTTAAGGACAACATGCAATCCAACTTAATATTAAATAATAACTCTATTTTGTCAAATCAATAACAAAACATATACATAGAGAAAAACTTACGTAAAATTTTTAAAGAACACCAGTATTTTCACAAATTAACATCAATTTTGCTAAGTTGATTTGTTGAGAATTTTCAAAATTAGAAATGCCAACACGTGCATTTGCAAAAACCCACATCATACAGATCTCCCTAAAATGAGTGGAGTCAATTTCAATCTCCACTGAGCCCACAATGGAATGCCAATCCACAATAGAGAGATATTCCCAAACATTTGTGATGAGCTAATTCCATTGCTTAATTTGCTTGGAGTCGCTGACTCATTAGTGTCAACATGCCATTAAACCTAGCAATAGACAATTTTAAAGATGAAACTTCATTCTTCAAAAGCATAACTTGCTCAATATTCTCCTCATTGGCCAAAGTGTTTGTCGCACTATATCTAATCCCCTTAAATCATGTCTCTCTCTCTTCAACATGCTATCCACCAATCGTCTTGTTTCATACACCTCCTCTACTGCACCTTTTGTATTTCCTTTGAGAGGGATTGCATGAGTTGCCCAAATTGACTTGTTAGTTTCTCAACTTTAGCATCAATTTTTCAAAAACATCATGCGGAAGAAGAACTGCTCATTGTCTCCATAGTCCTTAGACGCTTAGGGTTGTAATGATGCACATCTTATCCCACCTCATCTATTGGTCGTGGGAGCGGCATGCCCTTCCATTGTTACAAAAGATTTGGACCTAAGGAACAAGCACATACAACATTTTCAAATACATCTTACAACAACACGTTCTTAGTGTTACACAAAGAAGCCATGTAGGGTTCCAAACACTGAAATGTTTAAGAAACTCAAGGTTGAGATCAACACATATCCTATAGAATGGCACCAATAAGGCAAGTGTCACCGAGATGTGGTTTTCCCAGTATCTTTCACATTACTTGCATCCATTGTATTGGGAGATGTTGCAAGAACTTGTTTAGAAATTGCAACATGCATAACAGGGACAAAGGATTGCTCACGCTCCATTGTAATGCAAAAAACTAAACAACAAAATAGTACTTGACAATTCACAAACCCAACAAAAAAAATGGGAAAATGGGAAAAAGTTGACAAAAGACTTGCAAGGTCGTGGAACATAAGATGGACATGCAAGCAAAAACATAGTTCATTATAAGAAAACCTCTACATCGTCTCGTAAAACACTTCCATAGTTACAACTCTTTTCACATGATGCAAAATGAAAAATGTTTGAATAGGAACATCAAGCCAAAACACAAAATCATCTAGCTTTTTGCAACACCTCTAGGTAAACAATGTTTATAGTGGTATGAGAGTTTGCACTCCTATCTTCCAACAAAACCTTTATGGAAGTAGCAGATCTCACTTAGCTAAAAGCAACATAGAGCTAACCATGAGAGAACACCAACATCTTGAGATACAAACCCAATGAGGTCAATGTTTGTCCTTGAGACTCATTAATAGTCATAGCAAAAACTAACATGATAGGAAATTGTCTTCGCATGGTGAAGGGCAACCCTATAGACATCGAAATAAAGATTATCCTAGGTATGAAGATGGTAACACCGACATAAATTCCAATAATAATCTTAGCCTCTTTAGCACTTTTCTATGAAATTGCTTGCATATCAATCTTGTACCATTGCAAAGGCACATAGCGGGATTCATGTTTCTAAATAGCATCACTGGCACATTAAATCACCCCTAAGATTGATGGAGTTCAGATACTCACTTGAGTAAAGGAAGGAATTTTCATCGGTCTCAGCTATAAAATCAGCATTGTAACTGAAGAACAAGACTCTTATGGTGAGAGGTTCATAATAAATAAAGATGTAATTAAGGCCTTTTGCTCTCACTTGGCCTCTGCTCTTGCATCAAGCATGCCAAGTGTTGAAATATGAGGCAATGGTCCAATATTTATTTGAGGGATAGGGTGATGCCTTTTTATAAAGGAGGTTAAGCAACTAGGAAGACCTTTCTCGTAGAAGAAAGTGGAATTTTCACTTAAAAATATGAAAGATGAGAAGTCTTTATGCATGAATGGGCTCCCAACTAAGGTCTACAAAGCTACATGGGAATTGTTGGTAAATATTTTATGAGGTTTCTTAGCTAAAGTTTCATAAATGAGAATATCCCTCAAGAGGTGAATAGATGATTAATCAAGGTGATTCCCAAGTTTGCAAAAAAGTGAAGTATTTTGTAATGGAGACCCTTGACTAAGCTTAACCTTAGCTACAACTTGATGAAAAAGGCAATAAATGCTCTAATAGTTAAAGCAATGATGTCAAAATTATTCAATCTTGTCAATATGGCTTTATCTATGGAAGGAGAATTCAAGACCCAATCTTAAAGCTTGTGACAACTATGGACTAGGCTTTGGCAAGTGGGCAAATATCAATCACACTCAATATGGATTTTGACAAGGCCTATGATCACATCAACTAGGAGTTCATTCTCATATCCATGGAGTCACGTGGGCAAATATCAATCACACTCAATATGGATTTTGACAAGGCCTATGATCACATCAACTAGGAGTTCATTCTCATATCCATGGAGTCACTAAGGTTTGGCAGATCCTTCTAGGGTATGATAAAGTCTCTTTTCTCTAGGAGATCCACCTAGGTATGCATCTATGGTGATCTCTCGAGACCATTTCCTTTGAAATTTTCTATTAGGTAGGATTTTCCACTTGCCACATTGCTCTTTGTGGTTATGACCGATCCACTCTAAAGAAACTGGACTAGTTAGCTTACAAAGGCTCATTTAAGAGCTCTTAACTTCCTAAAGAGGATTCCTTTATATCTCAAGTTTTTACAGAGTGAAAATTATGATATTGTCAAAGTTAAGAGAAGTTAATCGTGTTAGAATATTAGAATGTACTTATATGAACATGTACTTAGAGAATATCTAGGAAGACAATATCTAGATATTTTGGAGAACTAGATAAGATGGATCTAGAACATATGGAGGATACTTTACTAAGAGAAGCTATCATATCCACACCTATTTTACTTCACAACTATCAAGCTCCAATTGAAATACATCATCTATCTACATGATGAGCCCAAAGTCTATCATGAAGCAAAGTATGGTGATCAGCTCTTCATTAAGGTATCCATCAACCAAAGCCCAAAGATCTTAATCATCAACTTACATCATTGCAAGCAAAGATTGATGTTTATCTTTTGCAACAACAAGGACAAGATCTCATGCTATAGTCATCATTGTAATCTTACTTCTCTTGTAGCCAAAATGATTGGCAGAAAGTCCTTGTACTACAAAAGAAAATCCTATTTTCTTTTGAGAAGGGAGGAAGAATGTTAGAAGATATTGTTAACATTTTCTAGAGAGGGGGAATGTTAGAATATTAGAATGTACTTATATGAACATGTACTTAGAGAATATCTAGGAAGACAATATCTAGATATTTTGGAGAACTAGATAAGATGGATCTAGAACATGTGGAGGATACTTTGCTAAGAGAAGCTACCATATCCACACCTTTATTGTATATATATGTGTACTCTCACCTATTCCAATGTAAGAGTGTAAGCAAGTGAGCAATACAAGTGTGTGGTTCATTCTCCATCTCATTATTTCATTATCTCTCTCTTTCTCTCACCATCACTTTCACTACAAATCGGATATACTAACAAGGAAATTTCAAGCCTCCTATAAGCTCTCAAGCTCAATGATCAACTTAAAAATATAGAAATTCTACACTTGGAGTACAACTATCCTCCTAATTGGATTGCAAACTATGGCTTCATGATCCTCAAGATCAAGGGAAAAGTGTTTAATTATTTAGGCTGTGTATCACCCAATCATGGAGATTTCAATGGTTTAAGGTTAAAGCACAAGTTGAAGTACACAAGTGGAGCACGAGGCCTTCTCCTTTGGTGCAATATTTATCATACTAAGTTCAATGTTGGTTGATGTGATGGTCTTCTTAGCTACCATACTTACATTCAATGCTATGTGTTGGAGAGAAATAGAGAAGATATTCATTGTGTGAGTGCCATTTGTTAAGGAGGGTAGATGGTTCAAAGAGAAGTATCCAAAAGAAATCTTGTTGAGATATGCTTTGTTTGAGGAGATCTGAGCACTCCAAGGTGGGTAGGTGCTGCTGGCTATGGCGGCAGACATGAAGCATAGAGTGGAGATGGAGTGAAGAGATGAAGTCAACTACTTGATCTGAGCAGGACTAAGGTTATGGAAAGCTGAAGGAGGGATTTGCAAAGTTGGGCCATGCTCATCACCATCGCTTTGATATCATGTTGAGAAACATAGATCTTGAGCATGGTTGGCTATGGACGTTGAAAAGCATGGACTAGAAACATGATGACACAGACGAGAGACAATGATTGTTACTCAAGTGAATTAGGTTCCAAGATTAAGTGCTTGGACTCATAAACACAATCTTGAGTAGGACATGACAATGACTGCATTGAAAGTGATGTCAAGTACATTCTTTTATAGAGCAGGATGGTACCACTTTTCTCCATTATGCCTATGGGATTGAGATGGAGGGTAGACATTTCAGATCATGCGACTCTTAGGTGGCTCATTGAAGACCAAATCATGCACAATTGGGGTATTGATGAAGAAATTATATGGATTGGGAAAGCTATTACCAAGAGGAGGGAGGATTGGCCAACCTTTTGTGTGGTTAAGCCTTTGAACCCGCTTTGAAGCCATGAGACAAAGATAAGTAAGCTCCTTAAATTACAGATTATGCGAAGAGGAGAAATTTTCATTATTTTGAGGGTAAAGATATGTTCAAAGTATATGTGAACTAGAGGACAAAGTACCTCAAGGACTTGGAAAAGGAGAATAAGAATTTGGTCTAGTGATCCCTTGAGGAGGATTACTTTGATGCTATGGAAGACCCTCATGAATGACTTTCATGTGAGGGAGAGGCTATCTAAATCCTATCTCTTCAAAGTGCATACTTTTTAAGATGCATGAACATACAATACAACACTTATTTTGGGTATGTGAGGAAGTTAGAAGCATATGGTCAATGCTTATAAAATGGGTGGAATTGAGGATTTTCATGGGAAGATTTCTATTATGGCTTCTTTTTACTAGCAACTATGCAAATAAGAGTTTTTGATAGTTCTAAAGGAGCTTGGAAAGAATGGTTTGATGTTTAGGGTAGTTCATAGGCTTCTAAGTAGATATAACTAAATCCTCAAATATGAATTATCTCCACCAAATGGTATTCAACTAGGGTGTGGATGACACTCACAACTTGAAGAATGAAGAAAGCTCCCTCAAGCGTTTTTGAAAATGCTTATATCAATTATGTCTAGTTTCTAGTGTTCCAAGGTAAATCATAACAAAACTAGTTAAGAAGTCTTATCAAAAGGAAGTCCCAAATTGGCTTCTATTTTAGGGTTGTCAAATAATCTGAGAGGACAAATCTTTAAATTTTGAGAAATCCCAATTTAGTTGTGTTGCTTTAAACTCAGAGATGGAACGTGGGTCATCAAAAAAATCAATACAAGTATGGAAAAAATAGATGTCCTCTAAATACACATGGACAATAGGGTTGTAGTTATTAAACACATTGTTGTCTCTTATAATATATTTTTTGGGATGTGGGAGTCCCCCCCAAGAAAGTTATTGATCAATGGAATATTTTGTGTAGGAACTAGGTGAGGATAGTAACCACTTCAAAATCCCTAAAGTAGCATGGGACATCTATACAATCCTTAAAGAAAAAGGAGAACTTGGATTGCCTAATATTAATGATTTGACATGCATAGCAATAGCCAAGTGGATCCACATGTTTTTTCAATACCCTATTGATGCTTGTCTATACACCAAGCAAAAAAATTCACATTCAAGGGTTCAAATAGTTGAAAGGCCACAATGTGTTGCATTTCCTAACAATCAAATTCTTTGTTTAAATAACTTCCAATTGGCTAGAGGTTTGTGGTTCTCCTTGTTTAAGTTCAAGCCTCATCTCCTCCTATCTCAAAATCCTAACCTTAACCTTCCATAGATTTATGAAGACAAAGTATAGGTTGTCATCATCCTTCCTTCTATTGCCCCCACTTTACACGCTCTAGGCAAGTGCTAGTGTGACCTTTGGGACCTCCAAAATAATTGTTCCTAGATAACCCTTTGAAACTTACTTATATTTTGTCTCCTCAATAGCTCAATCCCATTAATTCTAGAAGGTCTATGTGGACCACCTTTCTCCCTTAGGTTAACTAGCTCAAAAATTCCATCAATCTTGATGCTTTCAACTAGAACTCCTAGAGCAACATGCTTTTCCTATGCCCTCTCAATCAACTCCAAATATATCCCTCTTTCCCTCCATAAAAGATGGAATTCACAATGGTAAAGTCATTAGTGGAGCTATAGGTTTTGAAGAATTCCAGCCTCTATTGTTCCTCCAAAGATTTCCTATTTTCTCTAGCTTATTCTTCACCAAAGGACTTTGAACCAATGAGAGAGCAATGAAACTAGGCATTAGTAATGGTGTTTATCCTTATATGTGGAGCATGCATTGAAAGCATTTCTCACCTATTTATGGCCTACAAGAATAATAAGCATAACCTCAATTTGATTGATAAATCACATGTAAATGGCACCTATATTCCACTATTTGGGAAGAATTGCTTATTGTTGTACCTATTTCAATCCCTCATTTCTTGTTTGGAATTTTCTATGAGGGAATCACCTTTTGTGTGTGTGCTTTGATAGGAATGCGATGACTTATAACAATGAAATATTTAATTTGACCTCTAGACTTATTTGGCAACTATTGTCTCAGGTTTCAAACAAGGCCAAGTTTGTTTCAGCACATAACAAGGCTAGGAAGTAAAGAATCAAGATAGTAGCCATAATTTCCTAGTAGACATCTGCACTTTTGATGAAGATAGCATGGATTGCTTTCTAGAAATGAATAAATAATTCCTAGAAAAAGAAGAACTCTCTAATGCACACTTCATCCCACCATATTTAACCAATAGAAGTATCTATTACCACTACTCTAGCTACGTCGTGTAAATACTTCGAATACTACTTTTGACACTACAATCCATGATACACAATTAGATGGGTGGATAATAGTCTTCTCTAAGCATTATACTAAGTAACCCTTTTGATGTAAGCTTTTTTTTCCCTCAATAAATACTTGATGTCTACTACATAAAAAGGATGAGTTAAATTGATTTGCTTTGTAGTTTTATAACTAAAATGTAAAATGGTCGACTAGTTTAGTCAAGTCACTTGAAAATTTGAACCAACATTTTGAAAACCTACCCATGAAAAATACACATATGGAATCTTCTCAATGAATTAAATGACAAACTAGAGGTTGATGTAAATGATAAGTGATGCTACCTAGTAGCAAACTCTTTGTACTTGTTCAATTATAACTTAGATTAACACAAATACCTTCCTTGGAAGCAAAGCATGTGCATGTTTAGTTATTTTATTATGTGCATGTAAAGATTGATTAGATAGAAGAGGCTATAAAGGTTTGTCTAGGTTAGTGAGAGAGATTGAACACTATCGTTGAGAGAAACTAGTGAGTTATTGGAGAATGGTCAGAAGATGGTGCTGGTAAATTATTAGATGAGTACTTTGAGGCCCATGAAAATTCTAGAAGGTTTTACTAGTGCATATGAGATCCTATGCAATTGTAGAAAATGATGCACAAATAAGCACGAGCTTAAGATCATTAAATGATAATTATAGCTTGAGAAGTTTTAGTCATTTGCCATTTTGAGAAATTTAATGTTATTGCAAGTAGTAATCTCAATATCACAAAATCTTATAAGGGAGCCACTACATACCTAGCTTATTGCAATGGGGGATGGGAACAATGAATTTTTTTCAAAGGCCTCTCTTAAAAAATTGATCATTATTTGGCAATAAGGTCCTCAACTTGAGAGGTACCTCATCACATGTTGCTTTATATTTTTGTATGGATGTTTGTGGATATCCATACTTTTCCTCTATAAGAATAGCCATTTTAAGTTATCAAATTGAATTTTTATGCCAAAATTTTCAATACTATGCAATCATTATAAAATGATCCTACTTTTCATTTGATTTGTCTAGGAACCCATATTTTTAGACTAAAAAACAAAAATTTGCCTAGAAGAAAGCAATGGATGGGAAACATAAATCTCCCACTACCTACAAGCTAGGGATGTAGTAGGGGTGTGAAAGCTCCCATGGAAGCTAATCATGTTGTTGGAGTTCCTAAAGTTTGAGAGATGGGGACATATATGTTAGAAAAAGTTTAGAACTTATTTTATATATATCCTAGGTGTACAAGTGCATCACCAAAGTTGGCTACAGTAGAATAAAACTAAATTGGTAGCCTTCAACAAAATGATATAATTATAGATAAGGCTAAGGGAAAAAAAACTATTCCATAGTAAATGTTAGACTTAAGAAAAAGATGTAAGTTTGTGAGATGATGAACAATAAGAGTAAGAGAATTCGTTATGTAATGTTGGTCCTCCTTTGATAAGAAGATCAAAATAGATTACATTATGAAGCCCATAAAAAAGTCTTAAATGTTACCTACATGTAATGCATTCTCATTTGCTTTATGAAAAGTGCAAATTTTCTTTAAAAATATCCACACAGTCTAAACAAATGTGTTTATACTTTGAAGACACTATAAAAGTAGGTTGGCGCTCAAAACAATGTGCTTGTTGACTATGGTAAATATTCATAAAAAATTTTGTTTTTTCTTTTTAATATGAAAAATAAGGGTATAAGGGACTATGAAAGGTCTTATTAGATACTAAGGCTCTAATTAGTACATTGTTTGACCCCTTCTTTTTTAACTATGTTTTTAAGAGAGCTTTTTTGGCAATCAAAGTAAGGGCATATTGCTCACATTGTACTATGAAGTGTTAGTCAAAAAAATACTTGCAATTATGATATTTGTTTGACCCCTTGTGAGTCTCTCCACCTTTTGAAGAAAGAGCTTTTCTCAATTAAAGCAAGTGCAAGCTTCCAATGCAAATAGACTTCTTACTTAAATTGTAACACGAAGTGTTACTTGATATTTTCAATTACCAAATTGTTCAACTCCATGTGAGTCCGTGAGTCCATTAGAGAGAGTCTATCTCCCAATTGAAGGTCATACTTGCAATGTAGCATGAATCTTTTTCTCAAATTGTAACTTGAAGTGCCAAATTTCATTTTGAATAGTCTGCAACCTCATTCGAAAGAATGAAAATATCAAGTTATTACAATAGAATTCCAATATATGCAGTAAGATCTAAGTTGCCATTTTTCATGAGGATGATCATGATCTTGAACACTTGGAGAAGTGGGCCCATGAAGAGGGGAAAAAGGTCTTTTGTGGGCTCATAGTGGAGATAGATAGACCTATAACTCTTTGCAATGTATTATTAGATCAAATCATTTCACGCCTCAAGATTAATATAATTGTTCTTTATACAAAACAGAAACAAAATTAATTGAAAAGGCTAATCAAGGGATGATCTTCCAAAGAAAGTCTTTTCACATTAGTATAAAAGATAGGACAACAAAGCAAAAAGAAATCGTTCTTTGCACATTAGTTTAGACTACTAACAACTATATTCATTAGCCCATAGTTTCAATGTCTATCACATGACATTTTATGCAAGGGTAATAAATACATGTATCATCTCGACTAGTGTTAGTAGCTAATACTTATAAGTAGGCCTAGACCTCCAATCAAGTCATACACATATCATTTGGATTGATATTAGTGGCTAATACTTATAGGTATGCAGCCATATCATTCAATTTACCAAGCTAGGAGGAATTGTGTCGCATAATTGTGGGCTAAGTATTAATAATTACACTCAAATGTCAAAGTCGTCCCTATGCATGCTCTTTTCTTAACTTTGATCTTAAATGATTTTGGTGAATCTATGCATAGTTACAAGAATAACAATGCATAAGGCTTTCCTTTCATTAAATTGGTTTTGCAAGCATGGGCATCTTATTCGTGATAAATGTAGTAGCTAGTTAGAACTTTAAAAGGTTGGAAGCTTCATCTCAATTAAGATAATGCATAACATGTGTAACCTTTGTCAAGTGTCACTATGCCAAATGCCATTAGTTGACCAAAATCTTAAATCTTGCACAATTTATTTCCTTAAATTGAATATACAATGTTGGATGGTTCTATTTGATTGGAAGTTGATTGCCTATATAGTCTCTTAGGAAGGGTAGAAAATTGTAAGAGGCAAGTTTCAAGACATATTGTTCTAAAGGCAAAACAACTTAATCAACTTTTATGCGGGTTATCTTATGTGAGTCTAAAGCTACATCAACTTTGATGGTGGCTTGTTTGCAACTAGAGATCAACCTTAGTACAAAAGATGTAAATAGAGTTATTATAACACACCCTGTTTTCATGAGCTTATTAACTTTATAACAATCCTCCTCCCAACTTTTAGCATTGTTAGTTAATCCCTCTCCAAAACTACAATGTATGCTTTTGTTAAGTTGCTACAAGGGCCATATTTAAATTTGAGCACCTCACTTTTATCATTACTATCACTCACTCTTCCAACCTACACTTTTGTGATGGTCTTACCATACAAAAGTTGTTCCCAAAAAAAAAAGCAAGATAGAAAATAATGTCACAAGGTGTTTTGAAAAGGAACAATCATTCTATGATAGAAATATCTCATAGTGGGTAACCCTAATCTATGGAGGTGACTCAAATGCCCACTTCTTAATAGCCCATACATGCTCTAAGTGCCAATGTTGTAAGGCCCCCAAATGAGAAGAAGCAATGATGGGCAATGGGCATTGTTTGAGTTCCCAATTTAGAAATTGGAAAGGGTCTAACCTAGACCAAACGGTTATGAGATGGCCTATGTGTACTTGACTATTGGGTCGAGGGGGGGGGGGAGAGTTAATGAAGGTAGTGGTATATATTGGGTGTGATTAGTAATCAAATAAACCTAGTCCATAGGGTCAAGGGCTAGTCTACTAGTGGCAAGGTTTTAGGGATGGGAGCATTTTGCCTAATGGTACAATGAATATTCCCTAGACTACCATGTCATAAATGTGGGGGCAATGGCTAGTGCGTTGATCAAGACTGCATGAGCGATGAGTCAAGGCAAACAACCCATGTACATCTATGACTACTTGATCTCTAGCATAACATATAAATAGGCAATGCTACCCTTGCATAGAATAGCTATTGAGCACTCATACCTTCTAAACACACTATCCTCCATCTATCAACTGTTTAGATCACCATCTAAGCTCATAGGAGGGCAAGGGTGGACAAAGGCTTCAACAATTACTTGTATCAATGTGGTAAAATATTAAATTTTGTTCTCTCCTTTCTCTCTCTTGTACTTGTCTTCACTATTATGGTATGCTATGTTTTCTTTCATTATCTTAGGTGGATTGACAAGGTAAAGTTTGTAGGTAAAGATTTCCATAAAAAGTGTCCCCCATCCTCATGAGGTCACATTCCCTCTATAATGTAAAAGTTCAAAGCCCAACTTGCTTGTCTCACAAATGAATAAAGTTGACTAGATGTGGGCCATATCATAATGCCATCAAAATAACTTTGAGAAGAAGGAGAAAGAAGAATCGTCCAAGAAGGAAGGTGGATCCCAAAGGTTTGCTCTTGGAACTCCTATAAGCACTTGTGTTTGAGGGTTCTTATAAAAAACCCTACTTGGATAATGTTGCCAATTAGATAGAATCCATATGTACTCCTCTACATTTACACTTTTATGTCGATATTGTTATCTTTGAAGCTTAAAACTCTACACATGTAGCTAGATGTGACTCAAATGTTAACTTATCTCTAAGTTTGTATCCACATTTCTTCTTATATTTTTTTCAACTCCCCTTGGGGAGAGTACAATAATAATGTAAAGTGTGCATGAGCATGCATGTGCACGTGAGTGCACCAAAGAGAGAGAGAGAGAGAGAGAGAGAGAGAGAGAGAGAGAGAGAGAGAGAGAGAGAGAGAGAGAGAGAGAGAGAGAGAGAGAGAGAGAGGAACCAATAGATGACAAAATGAAGATATGGTGAAAATAAAGCATGCCCAAGAATAGACAATGAACAAATCAAAAGGACTAGCCTTGGTAGGCATTTGTTAATCTAAAGGCTATGTGAGTAAGTGAAATACTTTTTTGTAGTTAAATTGGCAACATTGTTTGATATGATAAAGATTTTGGTGTACTAGAGTTAGTTCTATATTTGAGACATTCATGTACATGCATGGATAATCCATTCTTTCACTATAATATATGATCAATATGCTGTTTATTAAGAAACACTAAATCTTCGTGCTTAGTGTTGGGTGAAAAACAATAATGCCTAATGGAGTTACAAAATGGTTTTCTTCAAATGTTCGTATTGTATATAAAATGGCTTTAACTATGCTATAGTGAAGTAGATTTACTTCCCTTGCAAGAATTCATCATGAAGCACTACATGATTTGCATTACTTGTCTCTTATTTTATATAGGATGTGTGCATCTAGCTCTTTAAGTGTGTGTGTGTGTGTGTGTGTGTGTGCGCGCGCGTGTGCGCCATGCATATAATGTATATTATCATGTCAAAACCATGAACATTTTAAATTCATTTTCCTTTTACAAAAGGTGTACAAGGAGGAAGTAGCCATAGAGCCATGTTAAGAGATTTCAATAATTGCCAAATCAATCAAATCATCCTAAAAATAGTTATCACAAAAAATGGAAATAGTTGAAGTCCAAAATTTTAAAGAAGCTACCAAAGGCACCTTAAGTTACCAAAAGCACCATTTTTAAAAGTTATCAAAAATAGCAAGTGTTAAAAAGAAAGGCAAAAAAAAAGAGAGGTGAAGGGCAATAAGTTGGAAAGGGCAAGAAGAGACCAACATGGGAGCTCAAATTTTTTTAAATAGTTTTTTAAGTTATTTAAGTTTCTATTGTCTATTAAAAATCATCTCTCTATTCAAATTTAAGTCTTGAAACCATTCCACATTGTTATGTATTTGCTTCTTTAAATCCACATCATGAAGAGAATGTTTTTAGTAAGATTAGAGTATTAAGCTCAATCTTGAGTGGAGAAGAGAGGGACTAAAGGGTTGAAAGTGCCCAACCAAAAAGAATTATGTATACATAATGTGTAAAAATTTTTTAGAGAGCCCATTCTTACATGTGCAAGATTTGAAGAGCTCTTATTTCTTAATCTCATCTCCTTTTTGTTGTTTGCTTCCACCATAGCTGAGTGCAAGGAATTTAAATGTGTGACAGTGAGTTCAAGAGGGTGAGAAATTTTGAGAGAAACTTTCCCTCTTATAATAATAATACTTCTCATTTGCTTGTGGCAATAGTAGGAGCATCTCAAATTGAGGAGGAGGTAATTTGGAGCTTATTTAGAGTGTTCACAAGAATCATGTGGTTGTAAGAGATACCTCTTGATAGCCAAGACTACAATGAGCGAGGCAAGTAATGGGTAAGGTAAGTACAAATAGGTAGGCTTCCTAAGATATTTTGTGTTTTCATGCATTTTCGCGAGAGAGAGAGAGAGAGAGAGAGAGAGAGAGAGAGAGAGAGAGAGAGAGAGAGAGAGAGAGAGAGAGAGAGAGAGAGAGAGAGAGAGAGAGAGAGAGAGAGAGAGAGAGAGAGAGAGAGAGAGAGAGAGAGAGAGAGAGAGAGAGAGAGCACTAGTTGGTCTAGAGAGCTTCAAGTACAAGCCAACTAGGTGAGAGCTAGTTAAAAGCTAAGAGAAGGAGTGTGCTCAAAAAAAGAAAAATTCCACATGGTCTTAAAATTGAGGTTTAAACAACAACATTTTGGTTGTAATTCCAAGAACAGTGCAATTCTCCTTAAAACTTGTGCTCACATTTGGACCATCCTTGTAGAACATAAGGCCATGATTTTACTTGAGAGATATTGATCAATCCATCATACACCCTTGAAAGAAAGCATAGCTCTTTCGAATCACACTATGGTTAGGTTAGAATTAGTGTAAGAAGGGAAGAGAAGAAAGAGTAGAGAAAATATTAGAGAATGGTTTGAGTAGAGTATGTTCTGTTTTTGTGTTTTTTAATGCAAAAACCTGGGGGGAAAATGGCTTAGAATCTAGTGTAGACCATTGATGAGCCATGGTATCAATTGGATTCTTTGCAAAGATTGCTTGTGCTTCTTTCTTATCGTGCTTTAATATCATTGCTGCCTGATTTTAATGAAGTCCACAAAAATTCAAGTTATTAAGTGTTTTAGAGCATTGACATGTGAAGAATGATCTATGTCCGATTTTTAAATTTTACAATTGCTTAATCTTTGCATTATCTTACATTATGGTAGCTTTTGGAGGTAGAATTTATCTTTTTGCACTCAAAAGCATCCATCATAGTTTTGTCTACTTTGATTCGGTTATTGGCTTTATTTCAAATTGCATTTGAATAGTCAAATCCCTTTCAAATCATTCTACATCGCTTGACTAGCTTCCAAGGTATCCATGCATCATATCCAAAGCATTATGGGAAGATTGGGGTAGCTAGTACCCCAAGAACAATTTTATTTAAAAAAAATAAAATTGAAACACCAATAGTAGTCTATGTTTGAATACCCCAATGGCACCATTTGATAGATTATGTGGGCACTATTGGTTGGCTCTTATTACTTTTGCTTGATTGTCAATGTTCTCATATAGCCTTAAGTAGTAGTAGTGCTTTGCACTTAGGACTTCAAGCACACTCAAGATGTAATTTAAGAAAAGAAAAAGTCAATACAGGTCACTTAAATGCTTGAAGGTCAACTTCACTTAACAATGAACTAGGACACTCACTAAAAAGTGACTAGGAATTGTTTTAGCACATGTGCATTGCATATGATTTCCTATGGACCTTGGAATTCTTCTTCTAAACTTACAAATAACTCCCCAAGCGACTCTTGAGGTACTCTAGGTCTAAATACTTGAAGAGTAGTGTGCGTTTGCATGTTAGGGGCACCTCTTTGCATCGCATTTCTCATGAGTAGGTGGTTGCCAACAACATGGATGTTGAAGATCATCTTGCGAAAAGTCTTTAATGTGATCACGAGTTTAGATTATTGTTGCAGGACACAGAGCCCTTAACTCAATAAAACAAAAGGAGTTGATAGCGTGGCAGGGAAATGCCTGAATGAACTCAAGAGTATATTTAGGGTGCTTAGGCCCAGAGCCCATGTTTACAAGATAGCTTGCAAGGTTTTTAGCAAGCTTTGATGTAATTGTTGTGAAAAGTCTCTAAGAAAATACTAGAGCTCTCGAAGAGAGTGATTGGTCGAGGACATTGGTGAACTACATGCACCAATTAGGGTAGATATAGCGTTGCATTAAGCTTGCATTTTCACAGGGTTTTGTGGAGGCTTCTTGGGGTTAACAGAACCTTGCTAGCACAATAGGCCCTAGGAGTGAGTGTGTGCTAGTGGGGGGATGGGGGTTTCCCTCCCCCTCACTAGCACTGGGTGTGACCCAAAGCTCTGGAGCGAGTGTGTGCTGGTGGGGGAGGGAAACCTCACGACTAGCACTGGGTGCGACTAGGTCTAAAGACGTGAGGATAAATCCGCACGTGTGGAGCGAGTGTGTGCTGGTGGGGGAGGGAAACCTCACGACTAGTCGCCCTTAGGTCTAAAGACGTGAGGATAAATCCGCACGTGTGGCTTGCTATGCAATCCGAATGTCACCGGGAAAAGGAAAGGAAATGAGTGCGCAATTGCAGGAGGTCAAGCACGTGTGGTGCTTTGCAAAATCTTGACCGTTCGATCATTAATTATTTTTGTTATTTCACTAATAAAAGATTAGGTGCTCGACGTGCTTGCTTGACTGGCGTTGCCCATCGGACTTGGCTGACCGGCACGAATTCAACCCTTTTTCCGCGTGTAGCAGCAATCCGAAGTGTCAAACAAGAAATGCTATCCTTCGGATGGCTAAAGCCTCTCATGAAGAAGAGAAGCCACATCTTTAGGGTCAACAAGTCAAGGGAACGGTCCCCTGATTTTTCTGCTCTACTAATTAGTATTTTCAAAAAAAGATACCACTAAAGAAATTTATCTAGAAGGTTGAAGAAATGCTTTACTGATGAAAGGCCAAGAATTTGGAAAATCGGGTGAATTGTTACCTGGTAAAAAACCTTGGTCTTGAGTGTTCGGAGGTGAACTTTTTAACAAGAGCCTCATCTTAACTCTATTTTTAAGATGGTCGGTCTTGTATGATTTGTGAAAGCTATTAACTTGATCAAACCTCTTGTTAATGAGTGATATGCCTACTAAATGCCCAAAAAGCAAGCGAATATTAACAATGCATGAAGAATGAAGCTATTACATAAATAATAAATAGACCTAAAAATGTGCGTGTGTGCACATACGCATGTGCATGCACATGCACGCGCACGTACACACACTCAGTAAGTCACACACACACACACATACACACACACACACACACACACTCTCTCTCTCTCTCTCTCTTGTTGGGAGTAAAGGCGCCTCTGCCTAGCCGTCCGTGTATTACTACACTAACAGTACCCGCCTCTGCACACTGCGGGTGGCGGGCACCCGTCACTGTCACTTTATTCTTTATTCTTTTAGTGATAGTTTGAATAAATGAAGGTCCCATCACACATTGTGACTATTGGAGTTGCCATTTATGTGTCTCTCTCTTCTTGCTCTTGCTCTCTGCCATAGCTCACTTCCAAACAAGCTTCGATTCTTCTCACCTTTCAACTAGTATCAGAACTTTGGATTAGAGCTTGATCATGGAGCTTGGCCCGGCATTACTTTAGCCCAGATTGAAGACCTAAAGCATGGAGCTTCAATGCCAGCCATGGCTTCTTCCCCTCGAGGTAAGATTACATCTCATGTCTCTCCCCGGCCCTCATAGGCTCTTTGCAGGTGTTCCTTGGCTTCATTGCGCACCTTGTATGCCCCCATTTGCCCCCTTATCCTCAGCATAACCAGCAGGCCCCACTGTCAGCGCTCATTTTTTTTGCGATTGTTTCAAAATCTAGCTCAAAAATCCCATTTTTTCTCATATCTTGGGCATCCGAAATCCGATTTAGACAAGGTAAAAGTCTAACTTGGGGTTTTTGCACGCTCTGGACGTGATGGCAATGTCAAATCTACCAAATTTAGATCACAACATTTTTTGCAACATATCTGAGTTGATTTATAGCAAGAAAATGCCATACTCTTAGCTTATGTGATGCTCCCAAGGCTTGGTATTTGATGCCTAGATACTTTGGGGATGTTTGCCCAATGTTTTGAGATGCTTTGGGACTTGGTTTGAGCTTCCATAGCTTGATTTATACAGGGATTTACTGTTGTACATTGTTTGGGCAGCAAGGTTTTATCAGGGACGGCTTATGCATAATGCTCTTTGTTGACATTCGGGTGCCCTGTTGGATGTATCGATGCTTAGTCACCATGGTTTATGCTCGGATGTGCTATTTGAGAGCTATTGAGCCTTGATTTGGATGCGGACACTTCATTGTTGGTTGGGATTTATGCTACCTTGGTTGACAGGTTATTTTACCTCTAGTTTGGTTATGCCTATTGGTTTCAGGCTATGCCTTTGGGATATGCAATGAAGTATTGACCTTCAGGATATGACATCGAGCTTGTCTTTGGTTCCGGATCTTCATTTGAGCTTCAGCTTGGCTTTAGAATGCATTTGATGCTCCGTCTTGGATGTACATATGGCATGTATGTTACCTATGTCTGATCGGTCTTGACATGCTTGGCCTATGCCACTACTACATGCTACTTACATTGTTTGGAGCCGATTGCTACTAGTGCCTTGTCTTGGCTTGCATCTGGCTTCTGGGAACTTACTTGGGATATTTCTTGGCTTGCCAGAGTTGTATTTGGGATACAGTTGATGTCTATGGATGCTCTAATTGGAGGCTACAGAGCCTATATGCTCATGATGTCTTATTGATGTCTGGTCTTGGATCTTTCGTTAATGGTGCTCTCATATGCCCTTCTTGAGCTTCTTGGCTTGATCCATACAGCTTTTGTGCTAGCAGGAGCATCGTTGGGACATTGAGTAGGCGGTTTATGCTATTGAGCTTTGAGTCTTCTGAGAATGGGATCTTCTTCACTTGGATGTTGCATGGTTGATATGCCGTGATCCGCATACATGTACTTGGGCTGATTTGGGCTTTGCACTGAGCATACACCTCTTTGTGTTAGGTCTTGTCAGTGTTGCATACACTTTGCCCTATTACATAGGGGGTGTACCGGCTTACTGATGAATTTGTTTGACATGCTTGGGTGTTTGCTCAATGTTCGTATGTCTGATTTATGCTCGATTAATGCTGGTTATGCTTTGACAATCCATGGTTGACTTGGTGCATTGATTTTGCCTACAGTTTACTCTCATTGTACCTGGCTATAATTTATTACAGTAAGCAGTTGTGTATAGACTGATGTGGAATTTACATGTTGAATTATCCTAATTTTATGTATTTTTCATAGTACTTAGTGGACATCATCATTAGCTATCAGTTTCTAGTCATTTTGCCTTGGTTTTGGTGGTATTTTGACTGTTTACAACAGAAAATAGAAAGTAGTTTTGAACTATTTGCAATGTTTTGGACTGCATTATGGGTTCTTCTTTCATTGACAGTGCTATCTTCAACATCATTAAGCTTGATAGTACGAATTATGCCTATTGGAAAAGCCAAGTTTGGTAGGTATTGGTGTAGAAATCGTAGATAAAGCCACTAAGGATGCATGGCGAGAAACCTGAGACTGACTGATGATGAATGGGATGAGCTTGATGAGTTATGCAAGTCCACCCTCATCTTGTCTCTCACTGAACAGGTGCATTACAATGTGGTTGAGGAGCACAGAGTGCTTGGCAGCTTTGGGATAAAATTAAGAATCTCTATGATAAGAAAAGTTCAACAAGTCAGATGTATTGATTGAAGTAGCTTATGGACCTGTGCATGAAGGAGAATATGATAATGTATGCTCATTTGAGCCAGTTCCATGCTATTCTCAAGAACTTGACTTCGCAGGGTATTACCTTTAATGATGAGGTTACTCCATTGCTTTTGCTTGGGACTCTAAGTGAGTCATGGGATGCATTCCGCACTACCTTATGTGCTCCTGCTACTATTTTGAACTTGCCTGATGTAGAGAGTGCTCTTTTGCAGGAAGAGATCAACCGTAAGAACTTGGATGCCTCTCGTGTGTCGCATGCTTTGACTGTTAGAGGCAGAGATGGTAATGGAAAGAATGACTGTGGGAATGGTCGTGACAGAGACTCACAGAAGTCTAGGTCTAAGTCGCATGGTAAGTCGCGCAGCAAGTCTCGTGGGAGAAACGCTAATGTGACATGTCATCATTGCGGAAAAAAGGGTCATATACGCCCATAGTGTCATGAGTTGCGCAATGAGAAGCACAAAGAGAAGGGGAAAGACAAAGTATAGGAAAAGTCCTTCGATCATAGCATTATGCCTGTGAAATCCAGTGTGAAATTCGAGGAGATAAATGTCATGTAGACTAATGACTCCAATGAGGAGTACATACTTGCAAGTAGTTCTTATGATGCTACGTCGTTGATCGATGTTCACTCTATGTATGCGCAATGTTGGCTTTTGGATTCTAGTGCTTCATTTCATGTTACACCATGCCATGAGTGGTTCCACTCCTACCGCACTGTCTCTGGTTTAGTTCACTTGGGTGATGATAGGTCACTTGCTATTATTGGCATTGGGGATGTACGACTGCAATTATCTATTGACAGTACTTTTCTATTATAGGATGTACATCATGTACCTATGCTTACACGTAGTCTTATGTCTGCAGGGTAGCTTGATGATGTTGGGTTTCATGTTTCACTTGGGGATTCTGCCTGGAAGATCACCCGTGGTGGCAGACTTATGCTTGCTAGAGGTGCCAGCCTCTATCCTCTTGTAGTTGATGGGTCCTTTGTTGACCATGTTTTGTCAGTGGGTTCCATTCCACATATATCTCTTTGGCATGCCTTTGGGCCATATGTCCTTGAAGGGAATGAAAATGATTTCTGGTTTGCAGTACTTATCACCCCTTGATTATGCATGTTTTGATTCATGTGAGCATTGTCTTTATGGCAGACAGATTAGGAATACACATAAGAAGTCTGGTACGACACACATGAGTGAGCCCCTGGCATTGGTACATTCGGATGTCTGTGGGCCCATGCCCTATCAATCTATGGGGTGCAAAGTATTTTGTGACGTTCATTGATGATATTTCGCATAAAGTCTGGGCTTACCCCATTAAGCTTAAGTTCGATGTCTTGGCTGTATTTCAGAGATGGCTTGCATTTGTTGAAAATCAGACTAGGCATAGGCTGAAATGTCTTAGGACTGACAATGGGGGAGAATATGTGTCACGTGCTTTTGAGCAACTATGTGACGAGAGGGATATTAAGCGTCAATTGACCGCCCCCTATACCCCACCCCAAAATGGTTTGGCTGAGCGGATGAATAGAACCATCCAGGAGCGTGTACGCAGTATGCTTAGCCATGCAGGCTTACCACAGTGCTTTTGGGATGAGGCAGTCAGTATAGCTGTGCATGTCATAAATAGATCACCTTCTAGTGGTTTGGATTTCCAGGTTGTAGAGTAGATATAGACTAGGAAACCTCCATCTTATGCACATCTACGTGTCTTTGGATGTGACGCATTCTGCCATGTGCCCAAGGACAAGCGTACTAAGTTGAATCCTAAGAGTGTCAAATACATTTTTCTTGGCTATGGGGATTTAAGTATGCAATGTAGGCATATGTGCTTGTGGAATTAGTCCACATAGAGACCAAAGATACCACCCCAACACAATGGAAAGATCCAAGATTTGGAGAGAGCCTTGGATGACTTCTAGGCCACAATTGATACCTTCTAATATGGTGTTAGTTTCGCTATCTATAATATGATCCCACATATTGCTCAGTATCTTTTAACATGATTGGGGAATACCCCTGTAAGTAATAACAAAGTTAAAATTCCACTAATGAAAAAGTAGCTCAATGAGTATCAAGTGGAGGACAACCCTTCTAGATTTGTCACATAGTTCAAGCAAGTATGCAAAGTAAATGACCTTAGGGGTGATGTTAAGAAGGCACAAAGATTTTCGACAATGCCCTAGAGAGAAGGGGAAAACTTGATTTACTGGGGTAGATCCCATCAAGAAATCCTCATTCATATTTCTCAAATATCTCTTTATCAAGCACTTTACAGAGACCAGTTACAATGACAATCTCATCATCCACCAAATGAACATTGAGAAATAGGAAGATAATGTCACGATTGTGGGAGAGAAGGAAGGAGTCTCACTTGTAGCTTTCTCACTTACACAATGGGGGAATACACACAAAGGTGGAGGCTGAAAACAGTTTTCCTCTTCTTAGTTGTGTAAGCCAAAAGAACTCTCATACAAAGAAATAGAAGAACCCTATATATGGGTCTCAAACCAAACTCAACTAACTAAGGTGGCATACTAACTGAGCCACGAACTAGAGTAGATAAGGATAGCTGTCATCTAGCAATTATTCATGGGCGGTGTACCAACCGCATCTGCAACTAACAAGTCGGTGACATAAATGCACAATGGTCACCCTGGCATATCATGAGTGGAGCTCGATATCTCAATACTCCCCCTCGAGCTCAATCCCAATTCCTGCACACCAAGCAGGTCTCTGAACTTGCGCAGCTTCTCTGCGCCCAATGCCTTCGTGAATATGTCAGCTACCTGATCCTCTATGCCAACATAAACTAGATCAATAAGACCTAGTAAAACTCTCTCTCGCACATAGTGATAATGCACCTCAATGTGCTTTGTTCTAGCATGATAGACTGGGTTATTTGCCAAGTGTATCCATGCAACTGTATCTAAACCCCAGTCTCATAAAATAGTCCATACTGCAATGTGGACTTCACATACCTGAGTATGTGTCTAGCCGCATCCAAATGAAGTTTCCTTGGAGCCTGCATAAACTGACTTACCAATCCAACAACATAGCTCAAATTTGGTCTGGTAATAGTCATATAAATCAAACTTCCTACTATGCGCATGTACATAGTAGGGTCTTCCAGAAGCTCACCTGTATTTGCGCTCAGCTTCACATTCTGCTCCAAAGGAACTGAAATAGGCTTACAGCCTGTCATCCCATATTTGGACAGCATGTCCAATCCATACTGCCTCTGCAAGAGCCATATCTCACTTGGTGATCTTATCACCTCAATGCCCAGGAAATAACGCAGCTCTCCCAAATCCTTCATCTCAAACTTCTGCTTCAATAGCATTTTTACATGAAGGATATCTTCATCACTATCACATGTGATAATCAAATCATCAACATAAATGACAAGCAGCATAATACCTTTCTCTGTTTTTCTCACATAAAGTGAGAAATCTGCCTTGGAAATTTGAAAGCCAATAGTGAGACCATGCTCTAGGTGCTTGTTTCAAGCCATACAAAGCTTTCTTCAACCTGCAAACAAACTCAAGATGAACAGTATCCACATAACCTTGTGACTGCTCCATAAAGACCTCTTCTTGCAAATCACCATGCAAGAAAGCATTCTTTACATCCATTTGATGTAAAGACCATCTCTTTGATGCAGCCATAGCAATGACTGCTCTTACGGTTGCCATCCTTGCAACCGGACTGAATGTTTCTTCATAATCAATGCCATATGTTTGTGCATACCCCTTGACTACTAATCTTGCATTGTATCTGTTTTCACAGAGCCATCTGCATTGTGCTTCACCTTATAAACCCACTTACAACCAATTGCATTCTTATCTTTAGGCAAAGGTACCAATTCCCATATAGCATTTGCTTCCAAAGCATCCATTTCTTCATCCATGCCTTTCTCCCATTTTTCTTTTCCCATGGCTTGCTCAAAAGAAGTGGGTTCTGGTTCCTATATCACTTTGACTATATAGGCATAGTGAATGGCTGTAAATCCATCATATTTTAGCCTATCCACAGGATACCTAGCTCTGGTAGACCTGTGCAAAGTAGACTCACTTCCAGGTGCTCTCAAAACATCCCTGGTCTTTCTTACTCCAGGTGTAACAATAGAAGGAATACCCAACTCATCATCAATGCTCTGTTCTAAGCCACTGGATTCACCATCCACATAAGAGTGACCTGCATTCACATCAAACATGGGCTGATCTACCTTCTCTTTTCCTTTTCGTGATGCCTGCATACCACTATCTGCATTGCTTTGAGAAGATTCTCCTGATCTCAATCTGCCTGTCCATGGCGAAGAATGTGAACCACTGCTTTAGAGGACACTCCAGGTCCACTAATATTTTGTGATTGCTGTTGTGAATTTTGTGCAGCATTACCATTTTGTGCACCTACATCATCAATCACATTTATTGGTTTATACAAGCTACTCATCTCATCAAAAATAACATCTCTGCTCACTGTAAACTTACGAGTAGAAGGGTTATAGCATCTATACCCTTTCTGCCTGCTGCAGAGAGTAACCAATAAAGATGCACTTCTCAACTTTTGGATCCAACTTGGATCTCAACTCATCTGGCACATGAACATAGGCAATGCAACAAAAAATTTTCAAATGAGAAATATCTGGTTTCCTACCAGTATACCTCTCCTCTGGAATCATGCCATGTATTACTGCAGTGGGAGTCCTATTCATTATGTAGACTGCTGTAGCAACTGCCTCAGCCCAGTAAAAATCTGGCAGGTCTTTTTCATTGAGCATGGCATGAGATACCTCTCCAATATGCCTGTTTTTTCTTTCTGCAATTCCATTTTGCTGTGGGGTATGACTACATGAATATTGCTGCTTTATGCTATGCTCCTGCAAGAACCTTGCAAACTCATTTGAGAGGTACTCTCCCCCTCCATCTGACCTTAGGCATTTTATTTGCAGGCCTGTTTCTTTTTCAACCATAGCTTTAAGAGTTTTGAAATGCCCAAAAACTTCACTTTTATTTTTCATAAAATACACCCAAACTTTTCTGCTATAGTCATCAATAAAAGTGACAAAATAATGACAACCTCCAATAGATACCGCTTTAGTAGTCCACACATCAGAGTGGATTAATTCCAATGGCTTCTTACTCTCTTGAAAATGTCTAGGAAATGGTTTCCTTGCCTGTTTTCCAAATTGACAGGCTTCACATACCTTATGCATTTCTGCAACCTTGAATTTAGGCAATCCTGCAACAATATTTTGGGCTTGCATTGATTTAAGTCATTGTACATTAACATGACCAATGCGTTTATGCCAGATATCAATATCTGCAACTACACCGGTCCCATGTGCAAACATTGCTGCACTCAATTCAGGCATGTCTGCATCCAACGTAAACATTCTGCCCTTCTTTTGCTATCAAGTAACCTTTATTTTTCATATCCTCAACAAAGCATCCATGAGAATTAATTCTGACCTACAAGCCCTGCTCAACCATTTGACCAACAGAAACTAGGTTCTTGGTGATATTCGGGACATGAAATACATCTGATAGATATTTCTTTTTCCCATCCTGCATAGACAAATGAAATTTTCCAATTTGCACAATAGGATGTGCAGTATCATCACCAGTCTCCGCAAATCCTGGTTTTTCCATTTTCCTTGCATCCTGCATCCATTCTGCATGACCTGTCATGTGGTTTGATGCACCTGAGTCAACATACCACACATTGTTGCTTTCTTTTGTACTTGTCACAGAATTAGTCATGTGCTGCACCATAAACAAGTGCTCATTTCTGTCATCACCCTGTCTACTAGAAGATGCATAATTCCCTTGTTGTAATTTTCCATTCATGATGTCATTCTGCTTTTTATAGCAGTCTTTAGCCATATGACCCATTTTACCACAGTAGTAGCATTCAACATTGATGTTTGCATTTTGGCCTCTTTGCCATCCACCACGACCTCTTTGGCTCCCCCTGCCTCTAGAGTTACCACGTCCTCCTCCATAGGACTGGTTTTCTTGAGTTTGCTGCATATTTTGATTTCTACCACGGCCTCCAGATCGGCATCCTCTACCTCTGCCTCTACCTCTTCTAGCATTTGAGTAGAAGACAGTTTCTTTTGAAGTTCCTCCTGAAGAAGATGCACCACCATTTCTCTGCTTCTGAGAAATTAGAAGAGCAATCAACTCCTCAAAATCAGGAAATCTTTCACGGACGGAAATGGATGTTCAAAACTATGCATAATCCTTTCCTAGACCATTCAAGGTCACGAAAACTAAATCATCATCTTCCACTGGCGACCCAATGGAAGCAAGTGCATCTGCAATCTTCTTCACCTTTATGTGGTAGTCATTGATGCTCATACTTTCTCTTTGCACATTGTGTAACTCTTGCTTGAGCTGCATTTTCCTGGCTTGCGTATTTGTGCTATACATTTTTGACAAAGTATCCCATGCCTCCTTTGGTGTGCTTGCATCCTGAATATGCACAATCATAGAGTCTGAAATATTGATAGACAGCCAGTACATAACTTTTTTGGCTCTCTCATGCCATCCTTTAAATGCCTGCATTTGCTGTTGATTGAGAACATCAGGAAGAACTGGTTCTTCTTCATTTCCTGCAACAAATTCCCAATATCCTTTTCCCATAAGGAAATTCGTCATTCTAAACTTCCATGCTTGGAAGTTGTTCTTGTCAAGCTTTTCAGTGACAATTTGTGAAAGAGAATCAGACGCCATTACAGAACACTGCAAAAAATTCTGTCACTGTAAAAAACACAGCTTCAGCCTCACAAGGACAAATTTACAAAACTGACGAAAGTGGTATTTGACCACATAGTCACTTCATAGTGACGATTTTGCATCAACAGGCAACAAGGATGATTCTGTAACTCCCAATGTCTTTGCGCACAGGCATACGATGCAATTTCTACGGTAACTTTTCATCGACCTGTAGAACAGTGATCGCACAGCATAAAACAGGGCCTTTTCCTGAGTGCGTGCAGAGAACTTCCATCTCCAAAACAGGCCCCAAAATGGCCTCAAATAAAAAAAACAGAGCAACCGAGGGCTAAAGCCCAATCGAGGGCTAAAGCCCTCGCCCGCAGCATATACTGCCCTCTTGCTACACTGCGAAGGGTGTCTCAATCTGAGACAATGCCCTCTTGCACTTTCTGGCTGTGCTGCTTGCAGAGACTTGCTCCCAAAATAGAAAAATGAAAGCAACACTGGTCCTCTTACCAGAACACTGCGAACTTGGTTTGCTTTCTTGAGCTCCTTACCATGAACAAGGCTCTGATACCATGTCACGATTGTGGGAGAGAAGGAAGGAGTCTCACTTGTAGCTTTCTCACTTACACAATGGGGGAATACACACAAAGGTGGAGGCTGAAAACAGTTTTCCTCTTCTTAGTTGTGTAAGCCAAAAGAACTCTCATACAAAGAAATAGAAGAACCCTATATATGGGTCTCAAACCAAACTCAACTAACTAAGGTGGCATACTAACTGAGCCACGAACTAGAGTAGATAAGGATAGCTGTTATCTAGCTATTATTCATGGGCGGTGTACCAACCGCATCTGCAACTAACAAGTCGGTGACATAAATGCACAAGGTCACCCTGGCATATCACGAGGGGAGCTCGATATCTCAACAGATAAAAACATATGAGACTATGTCTCAAAAGTAAGAAGCCTTTTTCAATGCATACTAGATGCTAAAAGAATGACTTCAATGTTATGACCAAAGCTTTCATCAAGGGAATTTGTGATGAAAATATTTCTGAAATCATGACAACAAACTTGAGCCTGAATTTCTCTATCATCAATGATGTTCTCGATGAAGCAATCCATGTTGATGACCTACACTAAGAGAGAAGTAGAGATAAGAGAGCCATATGTAGCCATCAAGAACATTAGCTAAGCCGTGGGAAGACTGAAGTAACTGACACACAAGATCTCATGGCTAACATGAAGAAAAAATAGTAAGAGCTCCTAAAAATGGTAGAGAACTTGAAGCTATTTTGACCCTGCTAACAAAATATACAGCGCATCCATTGTAGCTGAGACCACCTCCCTTAGGAGTGCTCAAGGCTATCATGCATATGCACTAATTATGGATTCTTTGGGCACAAAAGATCCTATTGTAGAGCTCTGTGACAACTAGGCCTAGTCCCAATCCCAACTTTGGCCTAATCCCAACCCCAACTTTGGTTATCTTCGAGGAAGTGTAAGAAGTGAGATTTTGAGCGAGCGTTTTTGGTAACCCCTCTATTCTTATTCCACATAGTACACTTATTCCACCCTTGGATGTACCCACTTTCACTTCCACTTCCACTACCACCACCAAGGCACCACCCCCCACCACCTTCACTCACTCTATATCTTTCTTTTCCTCTCTCTCTCTCTCTATATATATATATGTGTGTGTGTATGTGTGTGTGTGTGTGTGTGTGGGATGGGCGTGATGCCCAAGCTCATTGGGCGCTATGCACGATCGAATATGTGGAATAACTTGCCTCTTGCATGAAAGTGCAATCAAAGTATGAGCTAATATATGTCCTTGGCCACTATGCACGATCGAATATGTGGAATAACTTGCCTCTTCCATGAAAGTGCGATCAAAGTATGAGCTTGGGCGTCACGCCCATCCCATCTTAACTGTCAAGATTATGGGAGAGAAGGAAGGAGTCTCACTTGTAGCTTTCTTGCTTGCACAATGGGGGAATACACACAAGGGTGGAGGCTGAAAACAGTTTTTCTCTTCTTAGTTGTGGAAGCCAAAAGAACTCTCATACAAAGAAATAGAAGAACCCTATATATGGGTCTCAAACCAAACTCAACTAACTAAGGTGGCATACTAACTGAGCCACGAACTAGAGTAGATAAGGATAGCTATCATGTAGCTATTATTCATGGGCGGTGTACCAACCGCGTCTGCACAACTGACAAGTCGGTGACATAAATACACAACGGTCACCCTGGCGTATCACAAGTGAAGCTCGATATCTCAACACTCCCCCTCGAGCTCAATCCCAATTCCTGCACATCAAGCAGGTCTCTGAACTTGCGCAGCTTCTCTGCGCCCAATGCCTTCGTAGATATGTCAGCTACCTGATCCTCTGTGCTGACATAAACTAGATCAATAAGACCTAGTAAAACCCTCTCTCGCACATAGTGATAATGTACCTCAATGTGCTTTGTTCTAGCATGATAGACTGGGTTATTTGCCAAGTGTATACTACTCATGTTGTCACAGTAAATGACAACTGGCCCATCTGTAGACTGATGCATATCATAAAGTAGCTTATGCAACCAAGCTACCTCACATGCAGCCATTGCTGCACCCTTGTACTCAGCCTCTGTGCTCGACAAGGCAACTGTAGGCTGTTTCTTGCTGCTCCAAGTGACTGCAGCACTCCCAAAAGAGAACACATATCCACTGGTAGATCGTCTATCAGAAATACTACCAGCCCAATCAGCATCAGTGTATCCATGCAACTGTATCTGAACCCCAGTCTCATAAAATAGTCCATACTGCAATGTGGACTTCACATACCTGAGTATGCGTCTAGCCGCATCCAAATGCGATTTCCTTGGAGCCTGCATAAACTGACTTACCAATCCAACAGCATAGCTCAAATCTGGCCTGGTAATAGTCATATAAATTAAACTTCCTACTATGCGTCTGTACATAGTAGGGTCTTCCAGAAGCTCACTTGCATCTGTGCTCAGCTTCACATTCTGCTCCAAAGGAACTGAAATAGGCTTACAGCCTGTCATCCCATATTTGGACAGCATGTCCAATCCATACTGCCTCTGCAAGAGCTGTATCCCACTTGGTGATCTAATCACCTCAATGCCCAAGAAATAACGCAGCTCTCCCAAATCCTTCATCTCAAACTTCTGCTTCAATAGCATTTTCACATGAAGGATATCTTCATCACTGTCACCTGTCATAATCAAATCATCAACATAAATGACAAGCAGCATAATACCTTTCTCTGTTTTTCTCACATAAAGTGAGAAATCTGCCTTGGAAATCTGAAAGCCAATAGTGACAAGATACTGCCCTATCTTGTCAGACCATGCTCTAGGTGCTTGCTTCAAGCCATACAAAGCTTTCTTCAACCTGCAAACAAACTCAGGATGAACAGCATGCACATAACCTGGTGGCTGCTCCATATAGACCTCTTCTTGCAAATCACCATGCAAGAAGGCATTCTTTACATCCATCTGATGTAAAGACCATCCCTTTGATGCAGCCATAGCAATGAGTGCTCTTATGGTTGCCATTCTTGCAACCGGACTGAATGTTTCTTCATAGTCAATGCCATATGTTTGTGCATACCCCTTGACTACTAATCTTGCCTTGTATCTGTTCACAGAACCATCTGCATTGTGCTTCACCTTATAAACCCACTTACAGCCAATTGCATTCTTACCTTTAGGTAAAGGTACCAATTCCCATGTAGCATTTGCTTCCAAGGCATCCATTTCTTCATCCATGGCTTTCTCCCATTTTTCTTTTCCCATGGCTTGCTCAAAAGAAGTGGGTTCTCGTTCCTGTATCACTTTGACCATATATGCATAGTGAATGGCTGTAAATCCATCATATTTCAGCCTATCCACAGGATACCTAACTCTGGTTGACCTGCGCAAAGTAGGTTCACTCCCAGATGCTCTCAAAACATCCCTGGTCTTCCTTACTCCAGGTGTAACAATAGAAGGAATACCCAACTCATCATCAATGCTCTGTTCTGAGCCACTGGATTCACCATCCACATAAGAGTGACCTGCATTCACATCAAACATGGGCTGATCAACCTTCTCTTTTCCTTTATGTGATACCTGCATACCACTATCTGCATTGCTTTGAGAAGATTCTCCTGATCTCAATCTGCCTGTCCATGGCGAAGAATGTGAACCACTGCTAGAGGACGCTCCAGGTCCACTAATATTTTGTGACTGCTGCTGTGAATTCTGTGCAGCATTACCATTTTGTGCATCTACATCATCAATCACATTTACTGGTTTATACCAGCTACTCATCTCATCAAAAACAACATCTCTGCTCACTGTAAACTTACGAGTAGAAGGGTTATAACATCTATACCCTTTTTGCTGCAGAGAATAACCAATAAAGATGCACTTCTCAGCTTTTGGATCCAACTTGGATCTCAGCTCATCTGGCACATGTACATAGGCAATGCAACCAAAAATTTTCAAGTGAGAAATATCTGGTTTCCTACCAGTATACCTCTCCTCTGGAGTCATTCCATGTATTGCTGCAGTGGGAGTCCTGTTCATTATGTAGACTGCTGTAGCAACTGCTTCAGCCCAATAAAAATCTGGCAAGTCTTTTTCATTGAGCATGGCACGAGATACCTCTCCAATATGCCTGTTTTTCCTTTCTGCAATTCCATTTTGTTGTGGGGTATAACTGCATGAATATTGCTGCTTTATGCCATGCTCCTGCAAGAACTTTGCAAACTCATTTGAGAGGTACTCTCCCCCTCCATCTGACCTTAGGCATTTTATTTGCAGACCTGTTTCTTTTTCAGCCATAGCTTTAAGGGTTTTGAAAAGCCCAAAAACTTCACTTTTCTTTTTCATAAAATACACCCAAACTTTTCTGCTATAGTCGTCAATAAAAGTGACAAAATAATGACAGCCTCCAAGAGATGCAGCTTTAGTAGTCCACACATCAAAGTGGATTAATTCCAATGGCTTCTCACTCTCTTGAACATGTCTAGGAAATGGTTTCCTTGCCTGTTTTCCAAACTGACAGGCTTCACATACCTTATGCATTTTTGCAACCTTGAATTTTGGCAATCCTGCAACAATATTTTGGGCCTGCATTGATTTAAGTCACTGTACATTAACATGACCAATGCGTTTATGCCAGATATCAATATCTGCAACTACGCCGGTCCCATGTGCAAACATTGCTGCACTCAATTCAGACATGTCTGCATCCAACGTAAACATTCTGCCCTTCTTCTTTCCTTTTGATATCAAGCGACCTTTATTTTTCATATCCTCAACAAAGCATCCATGAGGATTAAATCTGACCTGCAAGCCCTGCTCAACCATTTGACCAACAGAAACTAGATTCTTGGTGATATTCGGGACATGAAATACATCGGACAGGTATTTCTTTTTCCCATCCTGCATAGACAAATGAATTTTTCCAATCTGCACAATAGGATGTGCAGTGTCATCACCAGTCTCCACAAATCCTGGTTTTTCCATTTTCCTTGCATCCTCCATCCATTCTGTATGACCTGTCATGTGGTTTGATGCACCTGAGTCAACATACCATACATCATTGCTTTCTTCTACACTTGTCACAGAATTGTTCATGTGCTGCACCATAAACAAATGCTCATTTCTGTCATCACCCTGTCTGCTAGAAGATGCATAATTCCCTTGTTGCAGTTTTCCATTCATGATGTCATTCTGCTTTTTATAGCAGTCTTTAGCCATATGACCCATTTTACCACAGTAGTAGCATTCAACATTACTGTTTGCATTTTGACCTCTTTGCCATCCACCACGACCTCTTTGGCTCCCCCTGCCTCTAGAGTTACCACGTCCTCCTCCATAGGACTGGTTTTCTTGAGTTTGCTGCATATTCTGATTTCTGCCACGGCCTCCAAATCGGCCTCCTCTACCTCTGCCTCTACCTCTTCCAGCATTTGAGTAGAAGACAGCTTCTTTTGAAGTTCCTCCTGAAGAAGATGCACCACCATTTCTCTGCTCCTCAGAAATTAGAAGAGCAATCAACTCCTCAAAATCAGGAAATCTTTCACGAACTGAAATGGATGTCCGAAACTGTGCATAATCCTTTCCTAGACCATTCAAGGTCACAGAAACTAAATCATCATCTTCCACTGGTGACCCAATGGAAGCAAGTGCATCTGCAATCTTCTTCACCTTCATGTGGTAGTCGTTGATGCTCATATTTTCTCTTTGCACATTATGCAACTCTTGCTTGAGCTGCAT